>NC_053027.1:109222215-109541116 GCF_003073215.2 Triticum urartu | reverse complement strand
TAAAGTTACTGATGGACGAAGACGAAAGAGGGGATGCCTTCCGGGGCATCCCCAAGCTTAGGCTTTTGGTTGTCCTTGGATTTTACCTTGGGGTGCCTTGGGAATCCCCAAGCTTAGGCTCTTGCCACTCCTTGTTCCATAATCCATCAAATCTTTACCCAAAACTTGAAAACTTCACAACACAAAACTTAAAAGAAAATCTCGTGAGCTCCATTAGTAAAAGAAAACAAACCACCACTTCAAGGTAATGTAATGAACTCATTATTTATTTATATTGGTGTTAAACCTACTGTATTCTAACTTTTCTATGGTTCATAAACTGTATTACTAGCCATAGATTCATCAAAATAAGCAAACAACACACGAAAAACAGATCTGTCAAAAACAGAACAGTCTGTAGTAATCTGTAGGTTTCGAATACTTCTGGAACCCCAAATATTCTAAAATAAATTTCTGGACGAGAGGAATTTATCTATTAATCATCCGAAAAAAGAATTAACTAAATAGCACTCTCCAATAAAAAAGGGCAGAAAATCTCGTGATCGCTAAAGTTTCTGTTTTTTACAGCAAGATCGCAAAGACTTTCCCCAAGTCATCCCAAAGGTTCTACTTGGGACAAACACTAATTAAAAGCATAAAACCACATATAATAAGAGTCTCGATGAATTATTTTATTATTAAACAGAATCAAAATGCAAGAAACAATAATAAAATTGGGTTGCCTCCCAACAAGCGCTATCGTTTAACGCCCCTAGCTAGGCATTGAAAATTTCAATGATGCTCACATGAAAGACGAGAATTGAAGCACAAAGAGAGCATCATGAAACACGTGACAAACGCATCTAAGTCTAACATACTTCCTATGCATAGGCATCTTATAGGCAAACAAATTATCATAGCAAGAAAAAACTAGCATATGCAAGGAAGCGGAAAGAAACAATAGCAATCTCAACATAACGAGAGGTAATTTAGTAACATGAAAATTTCTACAATCATATTTCCCTATCTCATAATAATTACATGTGGTATCATAAGAAAATTCAAAAAAATATCTATCACGTAAAATATTTTCAACACGATCCACATGCATGCAAAGTTGACACTCTTCCAAGATAGTGGGATTAAAATTAACTAAAGTCATGACTTCTCAAAACCCACTTTTATCAAAAATTTCATAAGATTGAATATTCTCCAAATATGTGGGATCTAAAGTTAACACTCTTCCAAACCCACTTTCAATAATATTGCAAACACTATTATCAATCTCATATTCATCATGGGGCTTAAATAAATTTTCAAGATCAAAAGAAGAATCACCCCAATCATGATCATTGCAACAAATAGTAGTCATAGCAAAACTAGCATCCCCAAGCTTGAGGTTTTGCATATCATTAACACAACTGACATTAAGACAATTTCTAATAACATAATTGCAATCATGCTTTTCATCGAAGGAACTATCAAGTATGGGTGCAACAACAACGATCTCATGTTTAACATAAGGAACTATAGCAAATTCATCTTCATAAATATTGGCATCATGGCCACAAGAATAGCAAGCATCATGTTCATCAAGGGATATTTCAATCAAATCATCGGAATCATAATTACCTATAGATTCATGCATATCGTTATTTTCTTCTGAAGCAACGGTCTTTCTTTCAATAAATTCTTTGACATAGACATTATGAGCATAGTTTTCATAGCAATATTTAAGTATGTCAAATTTTTCAGATTCGTAGAGAGTAATATCATACTTTTACATCAAAGAAGCTACTTCATAAGCACCCTTAAAAGCAACAAATTCTTCAATTTATTCGATATCATAGTAACTATAAACACCCTTTGCATAAGAAGATAAGATTTCATTATCATTAAACTCACATAGGTAGGGGAGGTGTTTTTAGGGTTCTTAGAGCAACAAGTAAAATCACAAATTTCACAAAGATTCCAAGCATAACATAGCAATCTATTTATTTGATCCCATAAGAGTCTCCCTTTTTCAGACAAACGGTGACGCACAAAATGAGCATGCTCATCTAAAGATTTCCCATCAACTAGGCTAGTTGGGGTTTCAGCACGAGCGCATAAGGATCGAAGATGATCCAAGTAGAACACTTTAAGTGGATCCATATCAATAGATTTTTAGCAAGCAAAGATGCAAGCAAATAGAATGCAGAAGGAAACACAAAGAAATATACATACGGGAAGAAGGCGAATGGAAAAAGGGGTAAATAAAACGGAAAGGATGAAGTGGGGGAGAGGAAAACGAGAGGCAATGACAAATAATGTAATGCGAGGGATAAATGTTTGTGATGGGTACTTGGTATGTCTTGACTTGTGCGTAGACTCCCCGACAACGGCGCCAGAAATCCTTCTTGCTACCTCTTGAGCACTGCGTTGGTTTTCCCTTGAAGAGGAAAGGGTGATCCACTAAAGTAGCGTAAGTATTTCCCTCAGTTTTTGAGAACGAAGGTATCAATCCAGTAGGAGGCCACACGCAAGTCCCTCGTACCTACAGAAACAAATAAGAACATCGCAACCAACGCGATAAACGGGTTGTCAATCCCTTCATGGTCACTTACGAGAGTGAGACCTGATAGAGATAATAATGATAAGATAAATATCTTTGGTATTTTTATGATATAGATTGAAAGTAAAGATTGCAAAGTAAAATAGATTAGAAACTTATATGATGGAGAATAGACCCGGGGGACATAGGTTTCACTAGTGGCTTCTCTCAAGATAGCATAAGTATTACGGTGGGTGAACGAATTACTGTCGAGCAATTGATAGAAAAGTGAATAATTATGAGAATATCTAGGCGTGATCATGTATATAGGCATCACGTCTGTGACAAGTAGACGAACTCCTTCCTGCATCTACTACTATTACTCCACACATCGACCGCTATCCAGCTGCATCTAGAGTATTAAGTTCATAAGAACAGAGTAACACCTTAGGTAAGATGACATGATGTAGAGGGATAGACTCAAGCAATATGATATGAACCCCATCTTTTTATCCTCGATGGCAACAATACAATACGTGTCGTTTCCCTTTCTGTCACTGGGATCGAGCACCGCAAGATTGAACCCAAAGCTAAACACTTCTCCCATTGCAAGAAAGATAAATCTAGTAGGCCAAACCAAACTGATAATTCGAAGAGACTTGCAAAGATAACCAATCATGCATAAACGATTTCAGAGAAGAATCAAATATTGTTCATAGATAGACTTGATCATAAACCCACAATTCATCGGATCTCGACAAACACACCGCAAAAAAGAGTTACATCTAATAGATCTCCAAGAAGATCGAGGAGAACTTTGTATTGAGATCCAAAGAGAGAGAAGAAGCCATCTAGCTAATAACTATGGACCCGAAGGTCTGACGTAAACTACTCACAGATCATTGTAGGGGTAGAGGCCCTCCGTGATCAATGCCCCCTCCGGCGAAGCTCCGGAAAAGGCCCCAAGATGGGATCTCTTGGGTACACCGCGGTGGAAATAGGGTCTCGTGGTGCTCCTGGATGTTTTTCGGGTATGTGAACATATATAGGAGGAAGAAGTAGGTCGGTTGAGCCACGAGGGCCCCACAAGGGGGGAGGGCGCACCCAGGGGGGTAGGCGCCCCCCTGCCTCATGGACACCTCGTTGGTTGCTTGACATGCACTCCAAGTCCTCTGGATCACGTTTGTTCCAAAAAATCACGCTCCCGAAGGTTTAATTCTGTTTGGACTCTGTTTGACATTCCTTTTCTGCGAAACACTGAAATAGGCAAAAAAAACAACATTTGCACCGGGCCTTGGGTTAATAGGTTAGTCCCAAAAATAATATGTAAGTGTAAAATAAAGCCCATTAACATCTAAAACAGATAATATAATAGCATGGAACAATAAAAAATTATAGATACGTTGGAGACGTATCAGCATGGTCATATTTATTCTGAATGTCGAAACAAGAGTGTTCTCTTTGTGAATGAACAAGGTGAATGGGAATATGAGAGTGAGCATGAAGATAATGGAGCATCGGATGATCATGGGGATGAAGAGGGCGAGAAGAGTGGTTGTGATATTCAGGCCGACATGGGAGATTGCTTTGTTTCCCGTCGTGTTCTCAGTGTTAATGCAGCTAGAGAAGAGAAAGGGCAGCGATATAATATTTTTCACACCCTTGGTACCATCAAGGACAAGGTTTGCAGAATTATTGTTAAAAATGGCAGCTGCAACAACATTGCAAGTTTAGATTTGATAGAGAAATTGGGACTGAAACAAAGAAGGCACCCAAGTCCATATAAGATGCAATGGCTCAATGATTGTGGTACACTTCGAGTAAGGAACATAGTCACCATTCAGTTTTCCATTGGGAAGTATCGAGATCAAGTGGAATGTGATGTGGTGCCAATGCAAGCATGCCAATTGTTTTTGGGAAGACCTTGGTTGTATGATCGTGATGTGCAAATTAGCGGCCGTACTAATCGTCTCTCATTCCAATATGAGGGAGAGCGCATATCCTTGCTCCCTTTGACACCCGAAGAAATATTGATGGGTGATCTGAAAAAGAAAGACAAAGTGAGTGAGAAACACTTGAGTGACATCCACCAACATAGTGAGCGAGAGAATCCAAAGCCAAATAAAACCCCACAACTTAAATTGACCAAGACATGGGAAAAACAGGGATTAGTTATGATGGCTAGGAAAAGGGATATGAGAGAGTTCAGAGAAACCAATTCCGTGTTCTTTGTACTTTTGTACAAGGACAATTTCCTTTCTACTAACAAATTATCCTGTACCACTCCTAGTGTTGTTGCTGAAATTTTGAAGGGGTCTGAAGATATGTTCCCCGAGGAGATACCACCGGGGCTGCCACCACAAAGAGGCATTGAGCACCAAATTGATTTGGTCCCAGGAGCCTCATTGCCAAACCGACCATCATACCGCACAAACTTGGAGGAAACCAAGGAGATTCAGTGTCAAGTTGAAGGGCTACTAAACAAAGGTTATGTAAGGGAAAGTCTCTCACCTTGTGCCGTGCCATTCTTTTAGTACCCAAGAAAGATGGAACTTCTCGAATGTGTTGTGATTGCTGGCCTATTAACAACATCACCGTGAGGTATAGGCACCCAATACCTAGGCTTGATGATATGCTTGATGAACTTAGTGGTGCCACCATCTTTTCTAAAATTGACTTGCGAAGTGGTTACCAGCAAATAAGAATGCGAGAGGGTGATAAATGGAAAACTGCTTTCAAAACAAAATCTGGTTTGTATGAGTGGTTACTTATGCCATTTAGATTGACAAATGCACCTAGTACCTTCATGAAATTATTGAATCATGTGCTTAGAATGTTGATTGGCAAGTTTGTGGTCGTTTACTTTGATGACATCCTGATTTATGGGAAAACTTTGGATGAACCTAAGGGGTCGTGGCTTAAGGGAAGGAACCTACGAGGTCGGATCCGGGGACACTGGTGAGATGTGATCCGAGCTATATTCGGATTGTGGACGAGTAGACTTAGGGGCTTTAGGGTCCGTGCGAGGCCCAAGTGTTGAGCCTGTGACGGACGCCTATATAAAGTGGCGTGCGGCACACTCATGCGGTTGATCGCTTCGGCGTTGTCACTAGGGTTTGCATGTGTTGCGAATAGACACCTCCACCCGCCGCTGGTTGTGTGATCGGACCTAGCAGTCCGCCGCACGGTGTTCCTCCTGCACGAACGGATACCGTTAGAGGCGGTGCACTTGCGCTGCTCTGGCGAACCTGTACGTGGGAACCGACGACCGGCTGTTCGAGGGAGATCGGACGAGGAGGAGATGATCCACGCGGACGCGCTGCCCCAACTCTTCTTCCGCTGCACGACACTGCGCGTCTAGTGGTAACGAACTATGATCCATCTCCCATAGCATGTTCTTGGTTGTTCTGCGCGTAGGAATTTTTAATTTGCAATCTACGCACCCTACCGTAGAACCCAACAGCTTCTAAGAAGAACTCCAAGGGAGTTACTGGGGAGTCATCTGACAGTGATCTCCACACCCAGAGAATAGCGGAGGTACGGCCGTGCGAATGGCCGCATAACCCGTTCATGGAAGGGGCCAGAATCCTTCAAGAGTTTGCACAATATGATGCTAATGTCGGCCACACCAACTTCATCGCAGCTGAATGTGAACAATATCGTCTCCTCACAAATTCCTTTGTGCAAAGTTTTCATTTCCTTCCTAGGAATAATCCCTCTCAGGTGTAGTTTAATTTATATGCTGAAACCCGTCAGATACCACTTACTGAATTTTGTGATATTTGCATAATCCCTTCTGACAGGGATTTAGTTGAGCCTAGGCCCACAGAGTTTGATGTTTTTTACCGCACTCTGATTGTGGGGGATGAGAGAGGGGTGTCAGGTGTGGCGGGAAAGGTAGGTGCACTCAGTGCTCCATACTTTGCTGTTTTACGTCATGCACTTTACGGTGACAACTCTTATAGCTTGGGAGCTATTGTGGCACATGGCCTCCACATTAACAGATCCAAGGGTAAAATACATGGTGGTATTTACGCTACTCGCTTGGCGACTCACTTTAACATTCAGATACGCTAGCATGATTATCCTTTGCCCAAGGTTTATTTAGATCATCAGGCTATGGCACACCACTAGTTAATTGATAGTGATAACACCACTATGGATGTTCCATATAACTTGGTTTTCAGTGTGGACACTCGTGAGGTTATAACATCGCCTGCACCTTCTTTGTTTTATCCTATTGCCAGGGGCAGATACATGATTATGCATAAGGACATTGTGGCCTACCGGAACAACCTGGCTGCGGTAGAGGAGGAGCCTCAGGAGTGGGACCCTCAGGTGCCCGCTCCCCAGCACTTCAATATCGGACCCCATGGTTTCTTCGAGTGGTGATTACCAAGATAGGCAAAAAGCCTAAGCTTGGGGGAGTACGTATTTCCACCAACATTACATTCATGTTTACACATTTCATTTCAGTTGTTGGTGTCCACACTCTTTCATTGTATTATACATGCTAAATTTATTTTCTCACTTTCTTCTTGTGTGTTTGAAAAACTTTGAGAAAATCCAAAAATATATTTCCTGCTTCTTTTTGGTTTTTCTTCCTAGTTTAAATTGTTGTAGTACTAAAAAGAAAACCAACAAAATATTTCCTTGTTCTTCTTTTGCTTGTTGGGAGCTTTCCCCGTGTAAATAGTATTTCTCGTTTTTGTTATTCTTTCTTTAAGTTGCTTTCTTTCGGAAAAACAAAAAATCTAACAATATTTCAATGTGTTTCTCTGAATTTCTTTTTCTTTCTTTTGAGTCATACCAAGGAAAAGACCACGATGAAAATGTTGAGTGGCTCTCATATGGATTATTGTTGATCTAACGAAGAGCCCATATTACCTTGTCTTCTCCTTTATAATAAAATGTTTGATGAACTGGCTGTGGCAGAGACCACTCTTGCACTATTATTCTTTTCACATCGTTCGGTCGTGTAAGTGAAAGGCAATAATGATGATATTTGATGAACTGGCTGTGGCAGAGAGGAACGGATATGAACTCGTCTTGTTCTGTTTTTGTTAATAGGTTTAACCTAGTATCCATGATTCAGCCTATTATGATCAAACATGTTTGCAATGACAATTAGAGATTATAGTTTCTCATTCCATGCATAACTAGCTATGAGTGGATAATGATTTATCTTGGATGTCAACATTGCGTTAAAATGATTGTGATGTAGTATGATGATATGGTATCTATGTTTGAGTGGCTTGACTTGGCACATGTTCATGCATGTAGTTGAATCAAAACCCAACATAGCCTCTATGATATTTATGTTCATGGCGTTCATATCCTACTCATGCTAGTATCCAATGTTACTTATGCATAATGCATGTTCATGACCATTTTCGCTCTCTAGCTGGCCGCTTCTCAACCTATTTGCTAGCCTTCACCTGTACTAAGCGGGAATTCTGCTTGTGCATCAAAAACCTTAAACCCAAGTCATTTTCTGATGAGTCCACCATATCTACCTATATGCGGTCTTATCCTGCCGTCCTAAGTAAATTTGCATGTGCCACCTCTAAAAACTTCAAATAAATATCCTTTTTGTGTGCCTAGATGGTTCACAGAGCGACATGAGGTAGTCAGTATCTTCCATGCTAAGCGGGTTATTCTCATGATGAGTGTTTTTTCACTTGTCCTTGTAGGAGAGGGGCGATAATAGGGATTCCTAGTCCCGAATTCAGATTGCAATTAATTAAACAAAACTCCCCCTGGACTGTTGTTGGTATGGACGACACCCGTTGTTTTGGACAAGCCGTGGAGTGTGACTGTTGGTGGAGGGGGAGTAAACCTTTACTTTTATCACTTGGGGACCGCCACTAATGTATTTAGCATGGAATATACCAATAAGTAATGGTCGCGAAGTAAACGAGAACGGTGCATTTCTCAAAATTTCATTTACCTTAGTTTTAAAAACTTGAGCTCTAGCACCTCTGCAAATCACTGCTTCCCTCTGCGAAGGGACTATCTGTTTACTTTTATGTTGTGTCATCACCTTCTAAAATAAGCGCCAGAACCTGAGAGCACTATTTTCATGCTCATGCATTGTGTGTAGCTAATGTTGGGTGCATCATGATTGGATCTTTTCTACCATGGATTATAATGTTTAGTCTAAAGGAAATATGCCCTAGAGGCAACAATAAAGTTGTTATTTATATTTCCTTGTATCATGATAAATGCTTATTATTCATGCTAGAATTGTATTAATCGGAAACTTAGTACATGTGTGAATACATAGACAAACATAGTGTCCCTAGTATGCCTCTACTTGACTAGCTCATTAATCAAAGATGATTAAGTTTCCTGACCATAGACATGTGTTGTCATTTGATGAACGTGGTCACATCATTAGGAGAATGATGTGATGGACAAGACCCATCTGTTAGCTTAGCATAATGGTCATTAAGTTTTATTGCTATTGCTTTCTTCATGACTTATACATATTCCTCTGAATATGAGATTATGCAACTCCCGAATACGAGAGTAACACCTTGTGTGCTATCAAACGTCACAACGTAACTGGGTGATTATAAAGATGCTCTACAGGTGTCTCCGCAGGTGTTTGTTGAGTTGGCACAGATCGAGATTAGGATTTGTCACTCCGTGTATCGGAGAGGTATCTCTGGGCCCTCTCGGTAATGCACATCACTATAAGCCTTGCAAGCAATGTGACTAATGAGTTAGTTGCGGTATGATGCATTATGAAATGAGTAAAGAGGCTTGCCAGTAACAATATTGAAGTAGGTATGAGGATACTGACGATCGAATATCGGGCAAGTAACATACCGATGACAAAGGGAACAACGTATGTTGTTATGCGGTTTGACCAATAAAGATCTTCATAGAATATGTAGGAACCAATATGAGCATCCAGGTTTTGCTATTGGTTATTGACTGGAGATGTGTCTCGGTCATGTCTACATAGTTCTCGAACCCGTAGGGTCCGCACACTTAACTTTCGATGACGATTTGTATTATGAGTTATGTGTTTTTGGTAACCGAAGTTTGTTTGAAGTCCCGGATGAGATCACAGACATGACGAGGAGTCTCGAAATTGCCGAGAAGTAAAGATTCATATATAGGACGATGATATTTGGACACCGGAAGTGTTCCGGGTGATATCGGGTCACCTTAAGGGGTATCGGGCACCCCTTGACAAAATTATGGGCTTATTGGGCCAAGTGAGGGACAGACTAGCCCCTGGTGGGCTGGTGCGCCCATCCTAGGCCCAATAGGAGTAGGAGGAAAGGAAGGGGAAGAAGAAAGTAAGGAGGAGGGTTCGACCTCCACCTTTTCCTTCTCTTCCCCCTTCTCTTTCCTTCCCATATGCCGAAATAAGGAAGGGGGCGAATTAGGCTTGCACCCCAAGTAGGATTCGGCCTACTTGGGGGCGCCCTAAGGCCGCCTCTTCCCCCCTCCAACCTATATATATGTGGGGAGAGGGGGCACCTAGAACACACAAGTTTCTCTTAACTGTGTGCTGTGCCCCCCCTCGCAGCTACACACCTTGGTCATATCGTCGTAGTGCTTAGGTGAAGCCCTACGTCGGTAACTTCATCATCACCATCGCCACGCCGTCGTGCTGACGGAACTCTCCCTCGTCCTCAACTGGGTCAAGAGATCGAGGGACGTCATCGAGCTGAACATGTGCTAAACGCGGGGGTGCCGTATGTTCGGTGCTAGGATTGGCTGGATCGCGAAGACGTTCGACTACACAACCGCGTAACTAAACGCTTCTGCTTATGGTCTATGAGGTTACTTGGACACACTCTCCCTGCTCATTGCTATGCTTCTCCTAGATAGATCTTGCATGATCGTAGGATTTTTTTGAAATACTATGTTCCCCAACAATGGCATCCGAGCCAGGTCTATGCGTAGATGTTATACGCACGAGTAGAACACAAAGAGTTGTGGGCGATAATAGTCATACTGCTTACCAACAATGTCTTACTTTGATTTGGCGGTATTGTTGGATGAAGCGGCCCGGACCGACATTACATGACCGCGTTCATGAGACTGGTTCTACCGACGTGCTTTGCACACAGGTGGCTAGTGGGGGGGGTCTGTTTCTCCAACTTTAGTTGTATCAAGTTTGACTATGCCCGGTCCTTGTTGAAGGTTAAAACAACACACTTGACGAAAAATCATTGTGGTTCTGATGCGTAGGTAAGAACGGTTCTTGCTAGAAGCATGTAGCAGCCACGTAAAAGTTGCAACAACAAAGTAGAGGACATCTAACTTGTTTTTGCAGGGCATGTTGTGATGTGATATGGTCAAGACATGATGAGATATAAATTGTTGTATGAGATGATCATGTTTTTTAGAAGTTGTTGGCAACTGGCAGGAGCCTTATAGTTGTCGCTTTATTGTATGAAATGCAATCGCCATGTAATTGCTTTACTTTATCACTAAGCGTTAGCGATAGTCATAGAAGCAATAGTTGGCGAGATGACAACTATGCTACGATGGAGATCAAGCTGTGAAGCCAGTGATGATGGTGATCATGACGGTGCTTTGGAGATGGAGATCAATGGCACAAGATGATGATGGCCATATCATATCAATTATTTTGATTGCATGTGATGTTTATCCTTTATGCATCTTATTTTGCTTAGTACGGCGGTAGAATTATAAGAAGATCTCTCACTAAATTTCAAGGTATAAGTGTTCTCCCTGAGTATGCACCGTTGCTACAGTTCGTCGTGCCGAGACACCACGTGATGATCGGGTGTGATAAGCTCTACGTTCACATACAACGGGTGCAAGCCAGTTTTTGCACAAGCAGAATACCTGGGTTAAACTTGACAAGCCTAGCATATGCAGATATGTCCTCGGAACACTGAGACCAAAAGGTCGAGCATGAATCATATAGTAGATATGATCAACATAGTAATGTTCACCATTGAAAACTACTCAATCTCACGTGATGATCGGACATGGTTTAGTTGATATGGATCATGTGATCATATAGATGACTAGAGAGATGTCTATCTAAGTGGGAGTTCCTAAGTAATATGATTAGTTAAACTTTAATTTATCATGAACGTAGTCTTGATAGTATTTTCATATTATGTTGTAGATCAATAGCTCATGTTATAGCTCCCTGTTTAATTTTGATATGTTCCTCGAGAAAAATAAGTTGAAAGATGATAGTAGCAATGATGCGGACTGGATCCATGATCTGAGGATTATCCTCATTGCTGCACAGAAGAATTATGTCCTTGATGCACCGCTAGGTGACGGACCTATTGCAGGAGCAGATGCAGATGTTATGAACGTTTGGGAAGCTCGGTATGATGACTACTGCTACCACTTGAGCACTGCGTTGGATTTCCTTGAAGAGGAAAGGATGATGAAGCAAAGTAGCGTAAGTATTTCCCTTAGTTTTTGAGAACCAAGGTATCAATCAAGTAGGAGGCTACTCGCGAGTCCCTCGTACCTGCACAAAACAAATAACTCCTCGCAACCAACGCGATAAGGGGTTGTCAATCCCTTCACGGTCACTTACGAGAGTGAGATCTGATAGATATGATAAGATAATATTTTTGGTATTTTTATGATAAAGATGCAAAGTAAAATAAAAGCAAAGTAAAAAAGCAAAGGAAATAACTAAGTATTTGAAGATTAATATGATGAAGATAGACTCGGGGGCCATAGGTTTCACTAGTGGCTTCTCTCAAGAGCATAAGTATTTTACGGTGGGTGAACGAATTACTGTTGAGCAATTGACAGAATTGAGCATAGTTATGAGAATATCTAGGTATGATCATGTATATAGGCATCACGTCCGAGACAAGTAGACCGACTCCTGCCTGCATCTACTACTATTACTCCACCCATCAACCGCTATCCAGCATGCATCTAGAGTATTAAGTTCATGAAAACAGAGTAACGCCTTAAGCACGATGACATGATGTAGAGGGATAAATTCATGCAATATGATAAAAAAACCATCTTGTTATCCTCGATGGCAACAATACAATACGTGCCTTGCTGCCCCTACTGTCACTGGGAAAGGACACCGCAAGACTGAACCCAAAGCTAAGCACTTCTCCCATTGCAAGAAAGATCAATCTAGTAGGCCAAACCAAACTGAAAATTCGAAGATACTTGCAAAGATAACCAATCATACATAAAAGAATTCAGAGAAGATTCAAATATTCTTCTTAGATAATCTTGATCATAAACCCACAATTCATCGGTCTCAAAAAACACACCGCAAAAAAGAAGATTACATCGAATAGATCTCCACAAGAGAGGGGGGGATCATTGTATTGAGATCCAAAAAGAGAGAAGAAGCCATCTAGCTAATAACTATGGACCCGAAGGTCTGAGGTAAACTACTCACACTTCATCGGAGAGGCTATGGTGTTGATGTAGAAGCCCTTCGTGATGGATGCCCCCTCCGGCGGAGCTCCAGAACAGGCCCCAAGATGGGATCTCGTGGATACAGAAGGTTTCGGCGGTGGAATTAGGTTTTTGGCTCCGTTTTTGACCGTTTGGGGGTATGTAGGTATATATAGGAGGAAGGAGTACGTCGGTGGAGCAACAGGGCGCCCACGAGGGTGGAGGGCGCGCCTGGGGGGGCGGTAGGCGCGCCCCCTACCTCTTGGCTTCCTCCTTTATTTCTTGATGTAGGGTCCAAGTCTCCTGGATCATGTTCGTTCCAAAAATCACGTTCCCGAAGGTTTCATTGTGTTTGGACTCTATTTGATATTCCTTTTCTGCGAAATTCTGAAATTGGAAAAAACATCAATTCTGGGTTGGGCCTCCGGTTAATAGGTTAGTCCCAAAAATAATATATAAGTAGATAATAAAGCCCAATAATGTCCAAAACAGTAGATAATATAGCATGGAGCAATCAGAAATTATAGATACGTTGGAGACGTATCAAGCATCCCCAAGCTTAATTCCTGCTCGTCCTCGAGTAGGTAAATGATAAAAAAGATAATTTTGATGCGGACTGCTACTTGGCATAATTTTAATGTAATTCTTCTTAATTCTGGTATGAATATTCAGATCCAAAAGATTCAAGATAAAAGTTCATATTGACATAAAAATAATAATACTTCAAGCATACTAACTAAGCAATTATGTCTTCTCAAAATAACATGGCCAAAGAAAGTTCATCCCTACAAAATCATATAGTTTAGTCATGTTCCATTTTTGTCACACAAGAATGCTGTCATCATGCACAACCCTGATGACAAGCCAAGAAATTGTTTGATACTTTAGTAATCTCAAGCCTATAAACTTTCACGTAATATATGAGCGCGAGCCATGGACATAGCACTATGGGTGGAATAGAATATGATGATGGGGGTTATGTGGAGAAGACAAAAAGGATAAAGTCTCACATCAACAAGGCTAATCAATGGGCTATGGAGATGCCCATCGATTGATGTTAATGCAAGGAGTAGGGATTGCCATGCAACGGATGCACTAGAGCTATAAATGTATGAAAGCTCAACAAAAGAAACTAAGTGGGTGTGCATCCAACTTGCTTGCTCACGAAGACCTAGGGCACTTGAGGAGGCCCATTGTTGGAATATACAAGCCAAGTTCTATAATGAAAAATTCCCACTACTATATGAAAGTGACAAAACAAAAGACTCTCTATCATGAAGATTATGGTGCTACTTTGAAGCACAAGTGTGGCAAGGGATAGTAGCATTGTCCCTTCTCTCTTTTTCTCTCTCTTTTTTGGGCCTTCTCTTCTTTTTTATGGCCTTTATCTCCCCCTTATTTTAATTCCTCACTTGGGACAATGCTCTAGAAAATGATGATCATCATACTTCTATTTATTTACAACTCAATGATTACAACTCGATGCTAGAACAAAAGATGACTCTATATGAATGCCTCCGGCGGTGTACCGGGATACGCAATGAACCAAGAGTGACATGTATGAAAGAATTATGAACGGTGGCTTTGCGACAAATACTATGTCAACTACATGATCATGCTAAGCAATATGACAATGATGAATGTGTCATGATAAACGGAATGGTGGAAAGTTGCATGGCAATATATCTCAGAATGGCTATGGAAATGCCATAATAGGTAAGTATGGTGGCTGTTTTGAGGAAGATATAAGGAGGTTTATGTGTGAAAGAGCGTATCATATCACGGGGTTTGGATGCACCGACGAAGTTTGCACCAACTCTCAATGTGAGAAAGGGCAATGCACGGTACCGTAGAGGCTAGCAATGATGGAAGGGTGAGAGTGCGTATAATCCATGGACTCAACATTAGTCATAAAGAACTCACATACTTATTCCAAAAATCTACAAGTCATCAAAAACCAAGCACTACGCGCTTGCTCCTAGGGGGATAGATTGGTAGGAAAAGACCATCGCTCGTCCCCGACCGCCACTCATAAGGAGGACAATCAAAGAACACCTCATGTTTCAAATTTGTTACATAACGTTTACCATATGTGCATGCTACGGGACTTGCAAACTTCAACACAAGAATTTCTCAAATTCACAACTACTCATCTAGCACGACTTTGATATTATTACCTCCATATCTCAAAACAATCATCAAGCATCAAACTTCTCTTAGTATTCAAAACACTCATAAGATTTTTTTACTAATCTTGAATACCTAGCATATTAGGATTATTTAAGCAAATTACCATGCTATTTAAGACTCTCAAAATAATCTAAGTGAAGCATGAGAGATCAATAGTTTCTATAAAACAAATCCACCACCGTGCTCTAAAAGATATAAGTGAAGTACTAGAGCAAAACTATATAACTCAAAAGATATAAGTGAAGCACATAGAGTATTCTAACAAATTCCAAATCATGTATGGCTCTCTCAAAAGGTGTGTACAGCAAGGATGATTGTGGTAAACTAAAAATCAAAGACTCAAATCATACAAGATGCTCCAAGCAAAACACATATCATGTGGTGAATAAAAATATAGCTCCAAGTAAAGTTACCAATGGATGTAGACGAAAGAGGGGATGCCTTCCGGGGCATCCCCAAGCTTTGGCTTTTAGGTGTCCTTAGATTATCTTGGGGGTGCCATGGGCATCCCCAAGCTTAGGCTCTTGCCACTCCTTGTTCCATAATCCATCAAATCTTTACCCAAAACTTGAAAACTTCACAACACAAAACTTAAACTAGAAAATCTCGTGAGCTCCGTTATCGAAAGAAAACAAAAGACCACTTCAAGGTACTGTAATGAACTCATTATTTATTTATATTGGTGTTATACCTACTGTATTCCAACTTCTCTATGGTTTATAAACTATTTTACTAGCCATAGATTCATCAAAATAAGCAAACAACACACGAAAAACAGAATCTATCAAAAACAGAACAGTCTGTAGTAATCTGTAGCTAGCGCAAGATCTGGAACGCCAAAAATTCTAAAATAAATTGCTGGACGTGAGGAATTTATCTATTAATCATATGCAAAAATAATTAACTAAATATCACTCTCCAAATAAAAATGACAGCAGTTCTCGTGAGCACTAAAGTTTCTGTTTTTTACAGCAAGTTCAACAAGACTTTCCCCAAGTCTTCCCAACGGTTCTACTTGGCACAAACACTAATTATACAAAAAAACACAACCAAAACATAGGCTACATAATTTATTTATTACTAAACAGGAGCAAAAATCAAGGAATAAAAATAAAATTGGGTTGCCTCCCAACAAGCGCTATCGTTTAATGCCCCTAGCTAGGCATAAAAAGCAAGGATAGATCTAGGTATTGCCATCTTTGGTAGGCAATCCATAAGTGGCTCTCATAATAGATTCATAAGGTAATTTAATTTTCTTTCTAGGAAAGTGTTCCATGCCTTTCCTTAACAGAAATTGGAATATAATATTTCCTTCCTTCATATCAATAATTGCACCAATCGTTCTAAGGAAAGGTCTACCAAGAATAATAGGACATGAAGGATTGCAATCTATGTCAAGAACAATAAAATCCACGGGAACATAATTCCTATTTGTGACAACAAGAACATCATTGATTCTTCATTGGTTTCTTAATAGTGGAATCCGCAAGGTGCAAGTTTAAAGAGCAATCATCAAAATCACGGAAACCTAACAAATCACACAAAGTCTTTGGAATCGTGGAAACACTTGCACCCAAATCACATAAAGCATAGAACTCATGATCTTTAATCTTAATTTTAATAGTTGGTTCCCACTCATCATAAAGTTTTCTAGGGATAGAAACTTCCAACTCAAGTTTTTCTTCATAAGATTGCATCAAGGCATCAACGATATGTTTAGTAAACGCTTTATTTTGACTATAAGCATGAGGAGAATTTAGCACGGATGGCAACAAGGAAATACAATCAATCAATGATCAATTTTCATAATTAAATTCCTTGAAATCCAAAATAGTGGGTTTAGCAACAACTAGGGTTTTAATTTCTTCAATCCTACTTTCATAAAATTTAGCATCAAGATGTAAAAACTCTGAATTTTTGGAACACATTCTAGGTAAAGGTGGATCATATTCAGTCCCATCATTATCAAGATTCATATTGCAAAAGAAAGATTTAATAGGGGACACATCAATAACTTTTAGATCTTCATCTTTATTTTCATAAAAATCCGGTTTAGCGGCCATCCTATTAACTAAGGTAGCCTGCTTATCCAAAATTTCAGCAGTCAATTTCTCAAGACGAGCAATTTGGGATCTTAAACCATCAAATTCTTTAGACATATCATCGAGCTCTTTATTCATAAAACTCATAAAACTTTTCTGTTCCTTAAGCTCGTTTCTGAAGAAATTATTATGCTCAAATTGCAAAATCATAAAACTCCTGACATTGCTTTCGATCTCTTCTAACCTTTTAAGGTGAAGATCACCAAATCTAGGTAGAGCCATTGTGACAAACAAGCAAGCCAACACACAAGCAAACAAAAAACAAGCGGGCAAAAAGAGGCAAATAGAGAAAGAGAGGGAGGATAGAGAGAGGGAGGGCGAATAAAACAGCAAGGGTGAAGTGGGGGAGAGGAAAACGAGAGGCAAATGGTAAATAATGTAATGCGGGAGATAAGGGTTGTGATGGGTACTTGGTATGTTGACTTTTGCATAGACTCCCCGGCAACGGCGCCAGAAATCTTCTTGCTACCTCTTGAGCATTGCGTTGGATTTCCTTGAAGAGGAAAGGATGATGCAGCAAAGTAGCGTAAGTATTTACCTCAGTTTTTGAGAACCAAGGTACAAATCCAGTAGGAGGCTATGCGCGAGTCCCTCGTACCTGCACAAAACAAATAACTCCTCGCAACCAACGCAATAAGGGGTTGTCAATCCCTTCATGTTCACTTACGAGAGTGAGATATGATAGATATGATAAGATAATATTTTTGGTATTTTTATGATAAAGATGCAAAGTAAAAAAAAGCAAAGTAAAAAGCAAAGGAAATAACTAAGTATTGGAAGATTAATATGATGAAGATAGACCCCGGGGCCATAGGTTTCACTAGTGGCTTCTCTTAAGATCATAAGTATTTTATGGTGGGTGAACGAATTACTGTTGAGAAATTGACAGAGTTGAGCATAGTTATGAGAATATCTAGGTATGATCATGTATATAGGCATCATGTCCGAGACAAGTAGACCGACTCCTGCCTGCATCTACTACTATTACTCCACTCATCGACCACTATCCAGCATGCATCTATTGTATTAAGTTCATGAAAACAGAGTAACGCCTTAAGCAAGATGACATGATGTAGAGGGATAAATTCATGCAATATGATAAAAAACCCATCTTGTTATCCTCGATGGCAACAATACAATATGTGCCTTGCTGCCCCTACTGTCACTGGGAAAGGACACCACAAGATTGAACCCAAAGCTAAGCACTTCTCCCATTGCAAGAAAGATCAATCTAGTAGGCCAAACCAAACTGATAATTTGAAGAGACTTGCAAAGATAACCAATCATACATAAAAGAATTCAGAGAAGATTCAAATATTGTTCATAGATAATCTTGATCATAAACGCCCAATTCATCGGTCTCAACAAACACACCGCAAAAAGAAGATTACATCGAATAGATCTCCACAAGAGAGGGGGAGAACATTGTATTGAGATCCAAAAAGAGAGAAGAAGCCATCTTGCTAATAACTATGGACCCGAAGGTCTGAGGTGAACTACTCACACTTCATCGGAGAGGCTATGGTGTTGATGTAGAAGCCCTCCATGATGGATGCCCCCTCCGGTGGAGCTCCGGAACAGGCCCCAAGATGGGATCTCGTGTATACAGAAGGTCGTGGCGGTGGAATTAGGTTTTTGGCTCTGTTTCTGATCGTTTGGGGGTACGTAGGTATATATAGGAGGAAGGAGTACGTCGGTGGAGCAACAGGGGGCCCACGAGGGTGGAGGGCACTCCTGGGGGGTAGGCGCGCCCCCTACCTTGTGGCTTCCTCCTTTATTTCTTGACGTAGGGTCCAAGTCTCCTGGATCATGTTCGTTCCGAAAATCACGTTCCCGAAGGTTTCATTCTGTTTGGACTCCGTTTGATATTCTTTTTCTGGGAAACTCTGAAATTGGCAAAAACAGCAATTCTGGGCTGGGCCTCCAGTTAATAGGCTAGTCCCAAAAATAATATAAAAGTGGATAATAAAGCCCAATAATGTCCAAAACAGTAGATAATATAGCATGGAGCAATGAAAAATTAAAGATACGTTGGAGACGTATCAACTACTTGATAGTTTAGTGCACCATGCTTTACCGCTTAGAACCAGGACTTCAAAAAAGTTTTGAACGCCACAGAGCATATAAGATGTTCCAAGAGCTGAAATTGGTATTTCAGACTCATGCCCGAGTCGAGAGGTATGAGACATCTGACAAGTACTTTTCCTACAAGATGGAGCAAAATAGCTCAACCAATGAGCATGCGCTCAGAATGTCTGAGTACTACAATCACTTGAATCAAGTGGGAGTTAATCTTCCAGATAAGATAGTGATTAATAGAGTTCTCTAGTAATTATCACCAAGTTACTAGAACTTCATGATGAACTATAATATCCAAGGGATGACAAAAACGATTCCTGAGCTCTTCGTGATGCTCAAATCAGCGAAGGTAGAAATCAAAAAGGAGCATCACGTGTTGATGATTAACAAGACCACTAGTTTCAAGAAAGAGGGCAAAGGAAAAGAAAGGGAACTTCCCATGAAGAATCCCAAAGCTAGACCTAAGCCTAAAACCGAGTGCTTCTACTGCAAATGGAATAATCACGGGAAGCAGAACTGTCCCAAATATTTGGCGGATAAGAAGGATGGCAAAGTGAACAAAGGTATATTTGATATACAGGTTATTAATGTGTACTTTACTAGTGATCATAGTAACCCCTAGGTATTTGATACCGTTTCAGTTGCTAAGATTAGTAACTCGAAACAGAATTTACAAAATGAACAAAGACTAGTTGAGGGAAAAGTGATGATGTGTGTTGGAAGAGATTCCAAGGTTGATAAGATCACCATCGCATACTCCCTCTACCTTCGGGATTAGTGCTGAACCTAAATAAATTTTATTTGGTGTTTGCGTTGAGCATGAATATGATTGGATCATGTTTATTGCAATACAGTTATTCATTCAAGTCCAAGAATAATTGTTGTTCTGCTTACATGAATAAAACCTTCTGTGGTCATACACCCAATGTAAATGGTTTATTTAATCTCGATCGTAGTAATACACATTCATAATATTGACGCCAAAGATGCAAAGTTGATAATGATAGTGCAACATACTTGTGGCACTTCCATTTAGGTCATATTGGTGTAAAGCGCATGAAGAAACTCCATGCAGATGGACTTTTGGAATCACTTGATTATGAATCATTTGATGCTTGTGAACCATGCCTCATGGGCAAGATGACTAAGACTCCATTCTCGGGAACAATGGAGCGAGCGACTCACTTATTGGAAATAATACATACCGATGTATGCGGTCCGACGAGTGTTGAGGCTCACAGCGGGTATCATTGTTTCCTAACCTTCACAGATGATTTGAGCAGATATGGGTATATCTACTTGATGAAACACAAGTCTAAAACATTTGAAAAGTTCAAAGAAATTCAGAGTGAAGTAGAGAATCATCGTAACAAGAAAATAAAATTTCTATGATCTGATTGCAGAGGCGAATATTTGAGTTACGAGTTTGGCCTTCAATTAAAAAAATGTGGAATAGTTACACAAACTCATGCCACCTGGAACACCATAGCATAATGGTGTGTCTGAACGTCATAATCGTACTTTATTGAATATAGTGCAATCTATGATGTCTCTTACCGATTTACCACTATCATTTTTGGGGTTATGCATTAGAGATAGCTACATTCACGTTAAATAGGGCACCGTCTAAATCCGTTGAGACGACACCGTATGAACTATGGTTTGGAAAGAAACCTAAGTTGTCGTTTCTTTAAGTTTGGGGTTGCGTTGCTTATGTGAAAAAGCTTCAACCTGATAAGCTTGAACCCAAATCGGAGAAGTGCGTCTTCGTAGGATACCCAACTGGAAATTATTGGGTACACCTTCTATCATAGATCCGAAGGCAAGATTTGTGTTGCTAAGAATGGATCCTTTCTAGAGAAGGAGTTTCTCTCGAAAGAAGTGAGTGGGAGGAAAGTAGAACTTGATGAGGTAATTGTACCTGCTCCCTTATTGGAAAGTAGTTCATCACAGAAATCAGTTCCAATGATTCCTACACCAATTAGTGAGGAAACCAATGATGATGATCATGAAACTTCTGATCAAGTTACTACCGAACCTCATAGGTCAACCAGATTAAGATCCGCACCGAAGTGGTCCGGTAATGCTTTTTTGGAAGTCATGTTACTTGACCATGACGAACCTACGAGCTATGAGGAAGCGATCGATGATGAGCCCAGATTCTACGAAAAGGCTTGAGGCCATGAAATCTGAGATGGGATCCATGTATGAGAAGAAAGTGTAGACTTTTGTTGACTTTCCCGATTATCGGCAAGCAATAGAGAATAAATGGATCTTCAAGAGGAAGACGGACGCTGATGGTAGTGTTACTATCTACAAAGCTCGAATTGTCGCAAAAGGTTTTTTCGACAAGTTCAAGGTGTTGGCTACGATGAGATTTTCTCACTCGTATTGATGCTTAAGTCTGTCCGAATCATGTTAGCAATTGCCGCATTTTATGAAATTTGGCAAATGGATTTCAAAGCTACATTCCTTAATAGATTTATTAAAGAAGAGTTGTATATGATGCAACCAGAAGGTTTTGTCAAAGGTGCTAACAAAATGTGCAAGCTCCAGAGATCCATCTATGGACTGGTGCAAGCATCTCGGAGATGGAATATACACTTTGATGAGTTGATCAAAGTATATAGTTTTGTACAAACTTGTGGTGATGCCTGTATTTACAAGAAAGTGAGTGGGAGCACTACAACCTTTATGATAAGTATATGTGTATGACATATTGTTGATTGGAAATTATGTAGAATTTTTCTAGAAAACATAAAGGAGTATTTGAAAGGAGTTTTTCAAAAGAAAGACCTCGGTGAAGCTAGTTACATATTGGGCATCGAGATCTATAGAGATAGATCAAGACACTTGATAATTTTTTTCAATGAGTAAATACCTTGACAATTTTTTTGAAGTAGTTCAAAATGGAACAGTTAAAGGAGTTCTTGCCTGTGTTGCAAGGTGCGAATTTGAGTAAAGACTCAAAACCGGACCACGGCAGAAAATAGAAAGAGAATGAAAATTCATTCCCTATGCCTCCATCATAGGTTCTATAAAGTATGCTATGCTGTGTACCAGACCTATTTTGTACCTCACCATGAGTTTGGCAAGAGGGTACAATAGTGATCTAGGAGTGGATCGCTGGACAACGATCAAAATTATCCTTAGTGGAATAAGGACATGTTTCTCGGTTATGGAGGTGACAAAAAGTTCGTCGTAAAGGGTTACGTCGATGCAAGCTTTGACACTGATCGGATGACTCTAAGTCTCAATCTGGATACATATTGAAAGTGGGAGCAATTATCTAGAGTAGCTCCATGCAGAGCATTGTAGACATAGAAAATTTGCAAAATACATACGGCTCTGAATGCGGCAGACCCATTGACTAAACTTCTCTCACAAGCAAAACATGATCACACCTTAGTACACTTTGGGTGTTAATCACATAGCGATGTGAACTAGATTATTGACCTAGTAAACCCACTGGGTGTTAGTCACATGGAGATGTGAACTAATCACATAAAGATGTGAACTATTTGTGTTAAATCACATGATGATGTGAACTAGATTATTGACTCTAGTGCAAGTGGGAGACAAAAGGAAATATGACCTAGAGGCAATAATAAAGTTGTTATTTACATTTCCTTATATCATGATAAAAGTTTATTATTCATGCTAGAATTGTATTAACCGGAAACTTAGTAAATGTGTGAATACATAGAAAAACAGAGTGTCCCTAGTATGTCTCTACTTGACTAGCTCGTTAATCAAAGATGGTTAAGTTTCCTGACCATAGACATGTGTTGTCATTTAATGAACGGGATCACATCATTAGGAGAATGATGTGATGGACAAGACCCATCCGTTAGCTTAGAATAATGATCGTTAAGTTTTATTGCTATTGCTTTCTTCATGACTTATACATATTCCTCTGAATATGAGATTATGCAACTCCCGAATATTGGAGGAATACCTTGTGTGCTATCAAACGTCACAACATAACTGGGTGATTATAAAGATGCTCTACAGGTGTCTCTGAAGGTGTTTGTTGAGTTGGCATAGATCGAGATTAGGATTTGTCACTCCGTGTATCAGAGAGGTATCTCTAGGCCCTCTCGGTAATGCATATCACTATAAGCCTTGCAAGCAATGTGACTAATGAGTTAGTTGCGGGATGATGCATTACGGAACAAGTAAAGAGACTTGCCAGTAACGAGATTGAACTAGGTATGAGGATACCGACGATCGAATCGCCGGCAAGTAACATACCGATGACAAAGGGAACAACGTATGTTGTTATGCGGTTTGACCGATAAAGATCTTTGTGGAATATGTAGGAACCAATATGAACATCCAGGTTCCACTATTGGTTATTGACTGGAGATGTGTCTCGGTCATGTCTACATAGTTCTCGAACCCGTAGGGTCCGCACGCTTAACGTTCGATGACGATTTGTATTATGAGTTATGTGCTTTTGGTCACCGAAGTTTGTTCGGAGTCCCGGATGAGATCACAGAGATGACGAGGAGTCTCGAAATGGTCAGGAGGTAAAGATTCATATATAGGACGATGATATTTGGACACCAGAAGTGTTCCGGGTGATATCGGGTCACCGGAAGGGGTTCAGGGCACCCCCCGGCAAAGTTATGGGCCTATTGGGCCAAGTGAGGGACAGACCAGCCCCTGGTGGGCTGGTGCACCCCTCCTAGGCCGAATAGGAGTAGAAGGAAAGGAAGGGGAAGAAGAAAAGAAGGAGGAGGGTTCGGCCTCCACCTTTTCCTTCTCTTCCCCTTCGCTTTCCTTCCCATATGCTGAAATAAGGAAGGGGGGTGTCAGTGTCAAAACTGGCAGATCTCGGGTAGGGGGTCCCGAACTGTGCGTCTGAGGTTGATGGTAACAGGAGACAAGGGACACGAAGTTTTACCTAGGTTCGGGCCCTCTTGATGGAGGTAATACCCTACGTCCTGCTTGATTAATATTGATGAGTATGGGGGTTACAAGAGTTGATCTACCATGAGATCGTAATGGCTAAAACCCTAGAAGTCTAGACTATATGATTATGATTGCCTCTACGGACTATACCCTCCAGTTTATATAGACACCGGAGGGGACTAGGGTTGTACAAAGTCGATTACAAAGAAAGGAATCTTCATATCCGAACGCCAAGCTTGCCATCCACGCCAAGGAGAGTCCTATCCGGACACGGGTGAGAGTCTTTGGTCTTGTATCTTCATAGCCCATCAGTTTGGCCCATGTCCAGCAGGCCGGATGCCCGAGGACCCCTTAGTACAAGACTCCCTCAGTAGCCCCTGAACCAGGCTTCAATGACGAGGTGTCCGGCGCGCAGCTTGTCTTCGGCATTGCAAGGTGGGTTCCTCCTCCGAATACTCCAAAATAATCTTTGAACACAAAGAACGTGTCCGGCTCTACAAAACAAGCACCACACACAACCGCAGAGAGTATAATATTTCACAAGTCCAATCTGCTGACAACTTTTGTAGCGTGACACTAGATCACCACCCGGTCATTATTTGGAACCATTTTTTGGCCCGCCGCTTCATATTTCGAGATGCGGTTTTACTGGCATGTCTTGTCAAAGCAGAGATCGTGTCCCCTTATTGCGGGATTCTCATCAATACGGGCATGGGTAATCCAACCGTGCCGTCTACGCGACCCTCGGGAACAGGCGAGTTTTAAGGCTAGTGGGGGGCGCTTGATATTCACCGCCTTTATAAGGGGATAAGGATTCACCCTGTTTCACCCACGCCTTCTCTCTCTCTGCCTACCCACTCTCGAGCTCCAGCGCCCAAGTTCCCATATTTTCCGCCTCAAAAAGGCACTCCAACCATGTCCGGATCCGGAGCGCAGGGCAAGTGGATGGTCTCCTCCGTCATGGAGTAGGACATCACCCAGCTCCGGGAGGCCAGATATTTGGCCAAGGAAGTCGCGCATCGGCTGCCGATCAAGGGGCAGATCGTCCCTACCCCGGAGCCCCACGAGAGGGTAGTTTCTATCCCCCACTTTGTTCGCGGGCTGGGATTTCCACTCCACCCCTTCGTCCGCGGACTTATGTTCTATTATGGGCTAGATTTCCATGATCTAGCCCCAAATTCCATCCTCAACATCTCGGCATTTATTGTTGTGTGCGAGGCTTTCCTCCGCATCCCACCCCATTTTGGATTGTGGCTAAAGATCTTCAACGTGAAGCCGAAGGTGGTGGGTGGCCAACACGCAGAGTGCGGAGGCGCCATGGTGAGAAAGATGCCCAACGTCACATGGACCGAAGGCTCCTTCGTGGAGACCATCAAAGGGTGTCAGCAACTGTGGTATATCACAGAGCCCCGCGACGCCACCTGGGCCACAGCTCTAGAATTCAAGTCTGGCACCCCAATGCGGCTCACCTCCTGGCTAGAGAAGGGCCTAAATTGGGTTTTGTCAGATGAGCTGACAACGCTGCAGACGCACATCGAGCGCATGGTGGACAAGAACGTCAAGCTCGTCAACGTGATTCAGGTGATGCTAGTTCGCCGGATCCTTCCATGCTAGAGCCGAGCTTGCCATCTATGGGAGTTTGATCCGGCAGAGCACCAGACCTTGCAGTGGTTCGTCGGAACCACGCACGAATATATCTAGAAGGTGCTCTTCAAGGCCAACGAGATGTGGCCGAAGACGACCGAGGACCATGGGCACAACCTGGCCCATCCCTCCATTCCGGTAAGACTTTCGCATTTCAAGGCCTAATCCTCCCCATATATATTTCAGAGCTGGACAAAGAAGGCGGAGCGGATTCAGTGTCCAGCTCCGCTACCCAAAGAACTAGCTATCCCGCTTCTGATGAAGATGCTGGTTCCGGCGCCCTATCAAGCGCCGGAGAAGAAGGCCAAGGGGACCAGGGGTGGTATCCGCCATAAGGGCACTTCAAACGTGACGTCCGAAGATGCCGACACCCACTCCCCGACAACGAGGAAGAGGAGGAAAGCGATTTTCCCCCTGAGGGGGAAGGAAGAAAAGGGCGGCCTCCACGCATCTGGAGGCAGAGGCGTCCAAGAAAGGAAAGGCCTTCGCCGCGGACAACCCCACGTGGGACATCGATAGCAGCCCAGAGCGGCGCCCTGAGGTAAGCCCCTGGCCGAATCGTGAGTATCCAGAGACCCTGACGCATTCATATATCAGCCTCTTTGCATCATAATTTTGACATGTTGAATCGTGCACTTGTAGTCCGGCTCGTTTCGACATCGAGCGATCCTCATCTTCGGGGAATTGGCTGGACCCGAAGGTGATGGACAGCGAGTCCCTTCCGGTGGCCTCCTCTCCCAAGGCCATGGATGACACCTAGGTACTGTCCCAAAGGACCCCAGGCCAGGGAGAGACACATGAGGCCGTCAGGGCGGTGCCAGAGGGTGAAATCTCAGCCGCCGGACATATGGGAGAGCGAATCCCCATGGAGACTGGCGATGGGGGCCATATCCAATTCGGCCCCCAGCCGAATACGGCCCCGGAGACCTATAAGGATCCGGAATCCGGCAAGCAGCCTCCTTTGAAAGAAGGAGGTATGCCTATTCCGCCGGTGACCTCTGTCCAACCAGAGGCACCGGATACTCTGCTGGAAGCGCTGTGAAGTGCTTCCATTGTCGAGGAACACCGTACCCTCATGGGTGCGGTGATTGAGAAGATTCGGTCCGTGAAGAGTGGACTGACCGAAGCCTGCGCAAGCCTTCTAACAGGCTTTGAGGTAAGCATTGCATTTATGTGAAAAGAGAGTTATAGTATAGACGGTAGCCCCTGAGACTCTGTCCGGTGTTCGGAGAGAAGAGCCGAACAGAGGATCAAATAGTTTTTGACACGAGACTAACCATATATGTCTTTGTGAATAAGCAAGCGTCGCTGCTAGCCGCGACTTCTCATGCTGCCGAAGTCTCTAGACTGAAGCAGAGGCTGGAGCGGACCGAGGAAGATCTCGGTGATACGTCCATTTTGCATCATGCTTTTATATCAATATTTATTGCATTATGGGCTGTTATTACACATTATGTCACAATACTTATGCCCATTCTCTCTTATTTTACAAGGTTTACATAAAGAGGGAGAATGCCGGCAACTGGGATTCTGGGCTAGAAAAGGAGCAAATATTAGAGACCTATTCTGCATAGCTCCAAAAGTCCTAAAACTTCACGGAAGATGTTTTCCAAATATATAAAAATACTGAGAGCAAGAACTTCACCAGGGGGCCACACCCTGCTCACGAGGGTGGGGGGCGCGCCCCCTACCTCGTGGGGCCCCTGGTGGCCCTCCGGTGGCCATCTTCTGCTATATGGAGTCTTTCGATGGAAAAAAAGCATAAGCCATCTTCTCGGACGAAACTCCGCCGCCACGAGGCGGAACGTTGGCGGAACCAATCTGGGGCTCTGGCGGAGCTGTTCTGCCGGGGAAACTTCCCTCCTGGAGGGGGAAATCATCACCATCATCATAACCAACGCTCCTCTCATCGGGAGAGGGTAATCTTCATCAACATCTTCATCAGCACCATCTCATCTCAAAACCCTAGTTCATCTCTTGTATCCAATTCTTGTCTCCAAGTCCGGGATTGGTGCTAGTAGTGTTAATTACTCCTTGTAGTTGATTCTAGTTGGTTCAATTGGTGGAAGATCATATTTTCAGATCCTATATGCATATTAATACCCCTCTGATTATGAACATGTTTATGCTTTGTGAGTAGTTACTTTTGTTCCTGAGGACATGGAGAAGTCTTGCTATTAGTAGTCATGTGAATTTGGTATTCGTTCGATATTTTGATGAGATGTATGTTGTCTCTCCTCTAGTGGTGTTATGTGAACGTTGACTACATGACACTTCACCATTATTTGGGCCTAGAGGAAGGCATTGGGAACTAATAAGTAGATGATGGGTTGCTAGAGTGACAGAAGCTTAAACCCTAGTTTATGCGTTGCTTCGTAAGGGGATGATTTGGATCCATATGTTTCATGCTATGGTTAGGTTTACCTTAATACTTTTGTTGTAGTTGCGGATGCTTGCAATAGAGGTTAAACATAAGTGGGATGCTTGTCCAAGGAAGGGCAGCACCCAAGCACCGGTCCACCCTTGTAACACCCACGATGCGGCTATATCTCCCACGTGTCGGAGCATGACTTAGAGGCATAATCGCATTCTAGGCAATGTCGCAAGAGGGGTAATATTTACACATCCCATGTACTGAATAAGAAAGAGGTACAGAGTTGGCTTACAATCGCCACTTCACACAATACATAAATATAGCATTACAATCATCCAGATACAATCAAGGTCCGACTACGGAACCAAAATAAAGACAACCCCAAATGCATAAGATCCCCGATCGCCCCAACTGGGCTCCACTACTGATCGTCTGGAAAGGAAACATAGTAACGTCGTGAGTCCTCATCGAACTCCCACTTGAGTTCAGTCGCATCTCCTGGAATGGCATCATCAGCACCTGCATCTGGTTTTGGAAGTAATCTGTGAGTCACGGGGACTCAGCAATCTCACACCCTCGCGATCAGGACTATTTAAGCTTATGGGTAGGTAATAGGTATGAGGTGGAGCTGCAGCAAGCACTAGCATATATGGTGGCTAACTTACGCAAAAGAGAGTGAGAAGAGAAGGCAAAGCACGTTCGAGAATCTATGATCAAGAAGTGATCCTAGAACTACTTACGTTCAAGCATAACACGAGACCGTGTTCTCTTCTCGGACTCCACCGAAAAGAGACCATCACGGCTACACACGCTGTTGATTCATTTTAATTAAGTTAAGTTTCAAGTTCTCTACAACCGGACATTAACAAATTCCCATCTGCCCATAACCGCGGGCACGGCTTTCGAAAGTTCAAATCCCTGCAGGGGTGTCCCAACTTAGCCCATCACAAGCTCTCATGGTCAACGAAGGATATTCCTTCTCCCAGGACGGCCCGATCAGACTCGGAATCCCGGTTACAAGACATCTCGGCAATGGTAAAACAAGAGCAGCAAAGCCACCCGATGTGCCGACAAATCCCGATAGGAGTCGCACATATCTCATTCTCAGGGCACACCGGATAGGTCATGCTACGAGTAAAACCAACCCTCGAGTTGCCCCGAGGTGGCCCCGCAGGCTGCCCATTTCGGACCAACACTCAGAGGAGCACTGGCCCAGGGGGGTTAAAATAAAGATGACCCTTGAGTCCGCGAAACCCAAGGGAAAAAGGCTAGGTGGAAAAGGGTAAAACCAAGGTTGGGCCTTGCTGGAGGAGTTTTATTCAAGGCGAACTGTCAAGGAGTTCCCATTATAACCCAACCGTGTAAGGAACGCAAAATCAAGGAACATAACACCGGTATGACGGAAACTAGGGCGGCAAGAGTGGAACAAAACACCAGGCATAAGGACGAGCCTTCCAACCTTTACCAAGTATATAGGTGCATTAAATTAAACAAGATATAATAATGATATCCCAACAATAAACATGTTCCAACAAGGAACGAACTCCAATCTTCACCTGCAACTAGCAACACTATAAGAGGGGCTGAGCAAAGCGGTAACATAGCCAAACAACGGTTTGCTAGGACAAGGTGGGTTAGAGGTTTGACATGGCAATATGTGAGGCATGATAAATCATGTGGTAGGTATCGCGGCATAGGCATATCAATAGAGCGAGCAACTAGCAAGCAAAGATAGAAGTGATTTCGAGGGTATGGTCATCTTGCCTGCAAAGTTCTCCGAGTTGACATAGGCTTGATCCTCGTAAGCGTACTCAACGGGTTCCTCGATCTCATACTCGTCTCCCGGCTCTAATCAAAGCAAGAACACAAGCAAAGGGAACCACAATCAACCACGATGCAATGCGCAAGCAACATGATGCAAAACATGGCATGATATGCAGGACGTGATATGCAATGCAATATGCGTGCTCCGAAAGGAAAGATCGAACCAGGCCTCAACTTGGCAAACCAAGAGCGCCGCTGGAAAGATTAGTTGATTTCGGTCAAAATCGATATAAAGATCACCGGAATCGGATGCACGGTATGCAAATGGCAAGCAAAACAATAATGGCACAAAGTTGCGATTAACAACACGATGCCTTCTAAAGTGCATCAAGACAATAGGCTACTGCACTCTAACATAGCAACAAAACACATGGCAGTGATCCACTCAAGATGCTTGACAAAAGATGAACACTGAGCTACGACAAAATCACACAATAGCAGGTTCAAACAAGCATGGCAAAAGTGCAAAAGATATCAGGTTCACAGACTTGGTGAAAATAACATGTCAGGATTTAACATTAGAAAGCAATGTTTAGAGCAAGATAACAACATGCTACAGGAACATATCATGGCAAAGCAAGGCATGGCATGAAACTACTCAAAGCATATAACAAAAGTCTCTTACTGACCATAAGCCAAAAAGGATCATAAGATATGATGGCACCCATGTAAACATAGCAAGTTTCGTTAACAGATTCAGACTTAGCAGAAAATTGGACATAGCAAAAACAGAGTTATGTAGGCATGTTTGCGAGCTCGATGCACTCACCACAAGGCATTGCATGACAAACTAAGCATACAACGAGCAAGAAGACATGATCAATAAGCTAACCATGGCAAGAACCAACTCATAGCGTGCATGGATCAACTACAACAACCTCGGCAAAATTGATTAACACGTAAACAATCTGCCAGGAACATTTTATAGCAAAAGTAGAGCAAGATTGGGTCATGCTAGGGTACTCCATAATTGCAAACAAAGACATGGATGGATAGAACATAACAATATCTCAAAAACATCCTTACTAAACATGCTCAAAAGAGGCATGGATCACTCTGTAGCAACATGAATACATGGCATAAAAATAACATCAGGGAAATGACTTAGAAGAATTCTAAGTCCCTGAAATCAGGAACATCACGAGAGCTACTTTGCATGCTTGTGCTAGTCACCACAATGATCACAAAAACCCTGTAAATATGGCATGGCATAGCCCAAAACACATTTAGAGCTCAAGTTCATAGGAGGCACACATTAATCATGGCAAAAATGACAAATGTCCATAATCTGTTAAGAAACATAAACTAACATTACATAGCACTCTTGCAACAGCATTTAGGGCATCAAGATGAACTCAAATGAACATGGTGAAATGGAATGAAAGGAAGTGCACATCCAGACGAACAATTTGATATGCTACACGCCCAAACGGAGCTACGGATGCAAAGATATGACATGATGAAAATGCCTAAAAAATAATGCAGACTTGGGGAAAAACGAGGTCAACCCCTAGGGTTTCACTGAAGACAGATCTGGATCGGGGCATGTTGTTTGAGGTTCGTCGGCGTTGGAGGAGGGTCACGGCCGGAGTCGAAGGAGCTTGCCGGCGTTGCGGTACTTGCCGGATCCGGAGTCGAAGAAGGGTGGCGGAGGTCTCCGGCGGCCGGGCGGCGAGGCACTCGGCCGGCGGAGCTCCTCAGGCGCGCGGGCGCGGAGACGCGCGGCGGCCGGCGACAAGCTTGCGGCGGCGCGGCGAGCCGGTGGAGGCGCTCGGGGCGGCGCGTGCGGCAGGGCGCGGCCCGAGCAGGCGGCAGGCGGCAGGCGGAGCGGGCCGCGGGGGCCGCGGCTGGGCCCGGCGGGCTTTAGCGATGTGGGCGCGCGGCGGGGCGAATCGGCGGGCGACACATGGCGGTGGAGGAGGTGGTATTTTTATCCGGCGACGTGGAGGGGAGAGGAAGCTAGGGTTTCATCCGGATTTTTGAGAGGGTTGCACATATTTATAGGTAGAGGGAGTTTGGAGTGTCCAAATGAGGCGCGGTTTTCGGCCACGCGATCATGATCGAACGGCCAAGATGATGGAGGGGGTTTTGGTGGGTTTTGGGCCACTTTGGAGAGGTGTTGGGCTGCAACACACACGAGGCCTTTACGGTTCCTCGGTTAACCGTTGGAGTATCAAACGAAGTCCAAATGGCACGAAACTTGACAGACAGTCCACCGGTAGTATACCAAGGCCGCTTGGCAAGTCTCAGTCCAATCCGAGAACGTTTAACACCCGCACATGAAAAGAGGCAAAAGGGGAACACCGGAGGATGTAGGAGTGCCGGAATGCAAAACGGACAACGGGGAAAATGCTCGGATGCATGAGACGAACACGTATGCAAATGCGATGCACATGATGACATGATATGAGATGCATGACAAAGGCAAAAGAAAAACAAAGACGAAACCCAACCACGAGGGAAATATCATAACTTAGTGCCGAAAATGGCAAGAGTTGGAATACAAATATGGCAGGTTACATACGGGGCGTTACAACCCACATACCAAATTATCAAAGTACTGAACGCGAATCATATGAACGTGACGAAAACTAGCTTGACGATATTCCCATGTGTCCTCGGGAGCGCTTTACATCATATAAGAGTTTGTCCAGGCTTGTCCTTTTCTACAAAAAGGATTGGGACACACTACAAAAAAAGACACATCCGTGACATTTTGGGCCGAACGAAATTTTTTCTGTCATACATATGACACTTCTATTGCGATAATTGTGACAAAACCTGGTATCATCATAGATGTGGTGGGATCTTACTTCTATGACAGAAAATGGGCTTTTCGTCCTGGGCAGGCCGGAGACGCAGCTGCATGACATTCTTTGGGCCGTCCATGACGGAAAAAACCGTGGTAGAAGCGAGGGCGAGGAAAATTTCGGGGAGTTCCCGGTTACGGTGGGAGGTCGGGGTCCGAGCGATGCATGTTTCTCTCATACACGTACGCGCGTGTGTGCGAGGCGTTGGCTCTAACTGAACCCGAGTGAGGCGTTGGGCTCTAACTGAACCCGAGCGATCGATCGATGGCTGTTAACTGAACCCAATCGAGCGATTCCTTCGCTACTGCTGCTAATTGAAGTCGATCAACGCTGCCTCTGGGATGAACAGTGAGCGTTGCAGGGGGGGGGTTGGATGAACAGTGAGCGGTGGCGTTGCCTTTGGATGAATAGGACCCCGTGGTGTGGTGGAGGGCTGGATGAATAGTAGACGGTGGAGGGGTGGTTGAACAGGACCCCGTGGTGTGGAGGGCTGGATGAACAGTAGACGGTGGAGGGTGGTTGAACAGTAGCCGGTGCAGTAGCGTGCGGTGGAGGCTGGATGAACAAGAGCCCGTGGAGGCTGGAGGAGGTCGACGGTAGCCCGTGGAGGCTGGAGGAGGTCGATGGTGGAGATGAACAGTATCCCATGGAGTCCCGTTTTGCGGTACACCACACCCCTCCCGATGAACAGGACCCCCGTTTCGACCGTAGCGCTCCAACACAAGTCCGTTTCGTCCGTTTTGCGGTATGCCACACCCCTCCTGATCAACAGGACCCCCGTTTCGACCGTAGGAGGTCCGTTTCGTCCATTTTGCGGTACGCCAGACCCCTCCCGATCAACAGGATCCCGTTTCGAACATGGCCGGTCGAACACAAGGCCATTTCCTCCGTTGTGCGGTACGCCAGGCCTCGTTTCCATCGCCTGTTCCATCCAAGCCCTCCCGATGAACATGACCACGCATTCCGTTCTGACCCAGCGTTCCGTTGGCTCCCACGCGTTCCGTTGCCTACCGATGAACACGACGCATTCCGTTGCCTCCCCATGAACACGACGCATTTCGTTGCCTCCCCATGAACACGACGACGACGCTGTTTCTCTGTTCTGACCCAGCTATGTCAACGAGCCCTGGCCATACGTATGCGCGAGTAGGCGTTCGAGACCCCGCCCATATGTACACATACGTGGCCGTATTTTCTTTCTTGCACCCTAGCCGCTGTACGTACGTGTACATGCTACATGCGCGCCTCTACTATGACACGTGCGCGCCTCTACATCCACCAGTATATATGTACGTACACGTCCATGACTAGAATGACAACGCTACGTACGCTTCGACCAGGTGGGTCTCGACTATCAGACACTTCCTTGCGTGCGAAGATGTAGCTGGTGGGTCCCAGCAGTTAGGGGGGCGAATCATTTTTTTTGCCTAGATGCACTTCCTTGCGTGCGAAGGTGTAGCTGGTGGGTCCTAGCAGTTAGGGGAAAACATTTTTTGCAAAATACAGTGGCCCGTCCGGTGGGTCCCCGCTGTTAGGTGGAGGAATAATTATTTTGCGCGTAATAAGGAGGCACTTCCTTGCTGCGGCCGTGGACCTAGCTATCAGCGTCTCCACGCACAGTACTCTTTTGATGGAAGTCGGTCATTGACCACATTGACCACGCCGCGCCGAGAGCACCACGGCGGTGGACGACGGCAAGGCCTAGGAAGGGGACGACACAAAGGCAGGGAAGACTCGGCAGTTGTTTCCCACGCGGAGGGGAGTACGACTGTACGAGGGTTTACTGGTTCGTCTGTCGTCGCCGGAGAATAACAACAGGTGTGGGTGAGTAGAGGGATGGCTAGGCCAGCGATGGGAGTACGGTGGGGCGGTGAGGCCTATGCGGCAGCATAGCCGACCGCGGGGAGGAGGGAGCAGGCAGTCTCGCCGGCGCTTGTTTGAGCGACTGGAGCAGGAAGAGCAGAGATTGAAGAAACACGACGGCCGTTGGATGGACATCCAATAGTAAGTGCTTGTGCGTCAACCTTTTTTTAGGAAAGCCTCAAATCTGTGGAAAACAGCATACAACCCATTTGCCATTATTTCTAATAATTTACAGCCCATTTGCTAATTCTTAAGGATTTTTTGGAGCCCATATTCTTTTTGTTAGCATTACAGCCCATATTGTGGCCACGGTTAAGAAATTATACGAAATTTTGCATATTTCGGTGCGGTCCGAACTGTTTTTAATCCCGAAATTTCAACTCACATTCAAACTGATTTTAAAAATAAATGTATATCAATATAAAATCCAACAAATTCTCCACGCATAAAAATTAATGTAATTTAAAATCTTGAAATGAAAAAAAGATATTTGAAACTAATTGCCGGTTTGATGTGTTTTAAAAATGTACAGCCCATTTCTCATTACTGATGGCCATTTTCTCGGCCAACCGAATGAAAGCTCTCCTCGTCTTGAAAGATTTGCAGCCCAACAGGCCTGACAAAGCGAATTACTTGGCAAATCACAAAAAAACTGGGCTGTGGCCGTGGAACCAGCTGTCAGCCTCTCCACGTACAGTACTCTTCCGATGGAAGTCGTTCCTTGACCATGTTGACCATGCCGCATGGAGAGCACCATGTCGGTGGACGACGGCGAGGCCTAGGAAGGGGACGATGCGGAGCCGGGGAAGACACGGCAGTGGAAGCCCGCGTGGAGAGGAGTACGAGGGTTCACTGGTTCGGCTGCGGTGTGAGGCTGCCATCGCCGCAGGGCCTGGCCAGCGGTGGGAATAGTAGGGGCGGTGAGGCCTCTGTGGCAGCATAGCCGGCCACGGGAGGCAGGAGCATGCGGCATGACTGGCGCTGCTTTGGGCGGCTGGAGCAAGAAGACTAGAGGTTGAAGAAGCACTATGGCCGTTGGATGGACATCGTACGGTCATTGGAGCTAGAATCGTTAATATTGACTAAGTTGACAATGCCCTTCGCCCCGTCAACTTAGAAGGCCCACAAGTCAGCCTCCCACCAAGGTTGGTCCCAGCTAGCCGGGGGAGTATTCATTTTTTTGTGCGTAATAAGGAGGAACTTCTAGTGGGTCCGAGCTGATAGCGGGGGGAACGTTTTTTCGCGAAATACGGTGGCCCGTCCGGTGGGTCCCAGCAGTCAGGGGGAAACACTTTTTTTTCACGAAATACTGGTGGCCCGTCTGGTGGGTCCCCGCTGTCAGGTGGAGGAATATTTATTTTCCGCGTAATAAGGAGGCACTTCCTTGCGGCTGCCGTGGACCCATCTGTCAGCCTGTCCACGTACAGTACTCTTCCGATGGAAGTCGGTCGTTGACCACATTGACCACGCCGCGCCGAGAGCACCACGGCGGTGGACGACGGCGAGGCCTAGGAAGGGGATGATGTGGAGCCGGGCAAGACGCGGCAGTGGATGCCCACGCGGAGAGGAGTACGAGCGTTCACTGGTTTGGCTGCGGTGTGAGGCTGCCGTCGCTGCAGAATAACAGGGGGTGTGGGTGAGTGGAGGGATGGCCTGGCCAGCGGTGGGAGTAGTATGGGGGTGGTGAGGCCTCCGCGACAAAACAGCCGGCCACGGGAGGCAGGAGCAGGCGGCACGACCGGTGCTGCTTTGGGCGGCTATACCAAGAAGACCAGAGGTTGAAGAAGCACTACGGCCGTTGGATGGACATCGTACGGTCCCTGAAGCTAGAATCGTTTATATTGACTAAGTTGACAAAGCCCTTGGTACGCTCCAACTTAGTAGGCGCACAGGTCAACCTCCGAAATGGTGCGCCCCAGATGTTAGGGGGAGCAATCATTTTTTGGGCGGCCGAAGCTAAGAATATCCGAGATTGTAGAAGAAGCACGACATCCATTGGATAGACATCTAACGGCCACTGCTGCTAGAACCGTGTGTTGACTATAATAAGTTGACAAAGCCTTGCATACGCGTCAACTTATTTTTTTAGGGGACGCGTCACTTAGTAGGCCGACAAGTGTGTGGCAGAGAACTTATAGCCCATTTGCGTTTTGTAAGAATGTATAGCCCATTTTTGAATTCTAATGGAATTTACAACAGCCCATTTACAGTTTGTTAAAAGTACAACCCATTTTCTAGCTAGGACAAAGATTAATAATTTCAACCAACCGTTGAAGACAGAATTCAATAAAATTTCCCACATTTTGATGGGATCCGAAATATTTTTATCCCAAAATTTCTAGTCAGATTAAATATAAATTTGTATTATGTAAAAATCCTACGAAACATTGCGCGCACAACAATGAATATTTAAGATTTTCAAAATCCATAAATAATATTTTATAAACTAATTTCATGTTTGGTGCATTTTTTTATAGTTACTGCCCAGTTTTTATAATTGCATCTCATTTATTATTTTTTAAAGCTCATTTTCCTATTAAGCCTAATGCATCCCTCCTAGGAAAGATTTGCAGCCCAGCGGGGCGGAGAATAACAAGTTGACCTTGCCTGAGTATTCCTTAAAAAGACGCATAGTTGGGCTAGCCATTTTTTTCTTGAAAAATTTAGTAACTGGGCTAGATATCTGGCCTGGGCTAGACGGGCCACAGCCCCCCAGTTAATACCCTGCTCTCCTCTGAACAACAACGAAATCATCGCCAAGAAAAACTCTGCAGTGCTCACGCCTCAAAAACACAAATACTACTCGAGCTGCTTGGTCCCAGCTGTCGGCCGCACCTTGTGCGATTCTCTCGTTTATATTGACAACATAGGTTGACAATGGTGTGGGACCGTGATGTCAGGAAACCAGGAGAAAAAAATATAGTTGTACATAATAAGGAGGCACTTGCGTACGTACGGCTATGGCCCTAGTGGGTCCTTAGTGTCATCCAGTCAAAATAAAGTCATCTCCTGAATCCTCGTGTTCATTGACGATGTTAACAATGCTTGGCACCACGGCGAGCGCAACAACTCGAACGACAACGAAGAGGGCCTCACGGGCCCTACGGATGGTGTGATACAGGGCCCGCTGCTCATTCAGGAAGCCAGGATCATCGGACACCTATGAGCACCTTCGAGAAACTGAGACGGCATGAAACGGTAAGGCCGCGCTTGGGAGCTCTGGTTTATTTCAAACCTATATTAACATATAAGTGTAATTTACTCATCATCGGAAACAACGCGTAAAATACAGGCGTAATGAAACCGAGGGCCCGAGGTCTGTAAGTAAAACCGACGGGTTACGCGTGTAATTTGAGAGACCAGTGTATATTTTACGAGCACTGCTATATGGACGACATTACCAGACGATACATGCACGACGTGCGTATCATGCCATCCATGGGCAAGGCTGAAACGGCAGCTAACGGCTGGATTAGCAATCGTCCGAGTGTCGTTCAGCGTTTTTATCGTGTGTGAAGTACTTCCGATATTTTACTAGTCGAAATCGACCAACCAAGCGCCTTCGCCAGAGACCATCTGCTTTAATTTACAAGCGTCATTTTTACAAGTGGTTTTGGTTGGAAAACGACGATCCAATCACGGCCTAATATCATGAGTTGGTCGGAAGATCATATGGTTTCACGTCTAACCTACCCGACTTGTCGTATAGGCTATGAATGAAACATCAGACGATGAACTTCTTAAGCACGGAAACAACAGAAGATGATGATCTTCTTAACAAGCAAATCACTCGCATTAGATCGACATGCAAAACAATATGAAGCATTATTCTCAGGAGGCACGGTGAACAGCTCGTGATGCCGCATGCCACAACATTCCAAGCTCAACTTTGCAATCAAACACAAGGCCTGGCATTGCATAGACAATATTCAGAACAAACTCTTAACACAAGAATATCTCAGCAGAGTAACTATTTACTTGTAAACTGAACACAGGAATAGGAAAAAACACTCGACGCTGCTCACAGCAAGGGCGTCCCACTCAAAAATATCAAATGCATGTCTTCTGGCTAACATCAATGAGCAAATTTTGACAAGGTTTTCCAATTCCAATATATTAAACTAATGTCTTCTTGCTAATATCAATGATTAAACTTTGACAAGCTTTTCCCATTCAAAATATGTAATGCCTATGATCGTCCTGTCGTAGCTTCTTGTACTTGTTTGGGCACTTTTTGCCCAGGGCACTCCACGTGTTGTTAAATTGCCAATGGTCTCTGTAGACTAGTCATGTCACCGGTGTCTAATAATACTCTGTAAAGCTTCTCGGTCATTCCTTCTGTAATGTAGCACAAACAGTGACTGCTTCTTTCTGCAAAGTGGAACGACCAACTGGACTCGGTAATGCAGCAGTTTGCCTTGGACACATTGGCTCCTTTTGTGCAGCTCAACTAAAATCAAAGTCGGAATAAAACCAAGCTTTAATTTTGATATCCCTGTAAGCAACAATAGGTATAAGGGAAACAATTACTGAGAAATAACGATTGATGACTTGTACTCCCAGAAAAAAAGCATCTACCGATCTACTTTATCTTAATGGGAAACAAAGCAGGAGAGTAGCAATTCTCCATCAGTGTGATTCATTCATATTGACTGAGACATTATCTTAACAATGCCTTGTTTCAACATGTATAAAGAATGACAAAGCAGAAAAGTACCATTCCTAAAATAATGCAACTGGTTCATTTTAACAGAGACATTATCTTAACAATACCTTGGTTAAACATGTAGAAACAACTACAAAGCAGGATAGTACAATTCCTAACAAGTGTTGCAGTTTTGAACTAAGATTCAGTAGTTAATTAATTCTAAGAGTGGCATTGCTTAATTTTACCAGCGGCATTAGATTAATGAAAAGAATAAACAGTTCCAGGGGAGAGTGGGCGCAACAACAGTATGTGCTTCCATCTACTTATAAAGGGGGTGATGCTGAGTTTGTTGTAACAAAGCAACAAGCATCATGTCTGGGTTGGTCCCATTTTTGTTCACTACTTAATGGGAAAAGACATCAATACAATAGCTTCAATTCAACATTTATTTAAAACAGTACCAATACAAGTAGCACAACATCTCAAAGCACACTGCACAATCATGTGGATGAAGGCATGTACTGACCTTTCATGACACGGACAAGATAAAATATGAATCTGCCAACACGAATAGGAAGTCCAATCTCGTTTTGTGCAGTTGCACTGAAATCAAGCAAAGTGTTTCGCGTAGCGAAGCAAAATGTCGCAATAACAACAAGTTGAATCGATATGAAGACTTGAAACAAATCTCGATCTCCTTTTGTGCAGTTCCACCAAAATTAAGCAAAGTCACCGGTGTGACATTCAAGTTGAATTGCACAAGACACTCTTAAAATATAAGTGTTTCAAGTAGTGAAGCAAAATGTCGCAATAGCAACAAGTTGAATCTATACCCCTGTTTTAATAGAGGCAAAAAAGGAAACAATTACTTGCCGATAAAGGAGGATGAAACAAACGGTGACAGAAAGAAGCATCTCACTTATCTTGGATGGAAAACAAAGTAGGACAGTAGCATTTCTAAAATGGTTGCATTGATTCATATTAACAGAGACATTTTCTTGAAAAAACATTCGTTAAAAAAATGTAATTTATTTTTAACAGTGGCATTGCTTCAATTTTCCGGCGGCATTCTTAGATTAACAACAGAAAAATAGCTGTATGGGACATGCCAACACCATGTGCGTCCACACGTATAAATGAGTGATGCAGAGTATGTAGCCAAGCAGCATATATGCGCTGGTCCCATATTTATTCTCTTTGAACCTTCTTCCTATGTGAGGTCAGCAAATCTAGTCCTGCACAAACTACCCGACCCCCCAATTTCTTTCCATTTTCAACATAGAGATCGGTTCCTTACAGATGTTTGTACTGGGTTACCCCCTTTTTCCCTTTTCGACCAACAAAGCGGCTGGATAGCCAGTCTATACTAATTTCCTTCCCTCCTTTCCTCATTGAACCACGTCCTAGATTCTTGCTCCAGCCCACCGCACCATTATTTCCTCTTTGAACCAAGACCTAGATTCGACTACAGATTGGAAAAGATCCACATGTAGCTAGAGCAACGACGGTTTCAAAGAAACTTGTACCTTAGGGTCGTCGGGATGTGGCAAGGCGTGAGTCGGGAGGCCGGATCTGCCCACACTACGTACGGCAGCGAGGAAGAAGGGGTCGGTGCCCCTCCCGCACAGGCGCTGGGTGAAAGAGAACAGTGCAGCCGGCAGTGGATTGCCTCCCTCGCGGAAGGTGATAGAGTGAACGCTGCACCTCCTCCCCTTCCCGGTGCGACGGGATACAGACGCCTCCTTCACCAGCTGTGAGGCGGGAGAGAGAGATAAGAGGCCAATGCAGTCTTGTTTAGATCTGGTGAAGAGAGGGTGAGAGACTGTGAATATAGCAAACCCTAGCAAATGAACGCTGAGCCTCCAGCGTGTAACATATATGTAGTGCGGCGAGCGTGTGGAGAGTGCAAACCCTAAGTTGATGTCCACTCTGTTTGTGGTCTGTTTTTTTCCTAGTTTTTTTGTTTCTTGCTGCTACATTATGTACTTGTGGGAGCTTAGATGTGATATCCTTAAATAACATCTAGATGTGAATTAGGCAAACTGATTTTCTAACGTACCAAGAAAGAAAACTCGATCAAAAACACGCCCCCGCTTCCAGGTCGCGAGAGTCGTCGCGCACACACACATAGACATAGACATGCATATCTGTGTTTACATAAAATTCCATTTCCATCCCCATCTCCAATCATATTTGTCCAACTGGCACATTATTTACATTGTTAATTATATATGCAACAATATTAACGTACAACATCTCTTGTTTGCGCACGTCCGGACCGCTGCCACGGCCGGTCCTGACCAACCCGAATCCTCTTCATCACCCGCATGTGCTTCCCGCCCGAAATGGTCAGTGCCGCATTCATACCCGGCCAGAGCGAACGCGACCTCTCACTGGCGCCGGCATTAAAGCGGCGCGCCGGCTGAGAGAGCATCGCCCGCGCCGCTTCCGGGTGCACGCGGCTGCTCCGCGTTAAAAGGTCGCAATAGCCGGCTACAACATGCATGTAAAAAGTTCTTGGGAGTCCATGCTACAGCTAGCTATCCTCCCCCAACTCGTCAATCTCTTCCAATAGTGCTAGTACTCCATGGCGCAATCCATCGACAAGCAGGCGGGAAAGTTATCGTATACTCGGTTTGCGGTGAGTGGCATGCCGAGCGACCGTGTGGGGTCGAGCCGTGGAGGAGGGTGAGACACAAACACGACAGACGTGATTTAAACGTTGGTTTTGCTCGTTGGCACGATCCAACGAAACGAAACGTTGGTTTCTCTCCGTTTCCATTTTTTCTACGGAAAAACGGAAACTTTCCACTCCATTTTCATTCCTATTCCAAGGTTTCCCCGTTACAACATTCCATCAAATACAAAGGAAACCTAACACGCATGCTGATGCATCTCAATGATTCATAGATCATTGCCAATATTTACTTCACAACTAAAGAAAAAAGTTGTGAGAGCGTGTACGAAAGAAAAACTACTGATGGGGTCACTACGACTTAAACCCTAAACCCTAAACATGATTTAATTTCCTGGCCAGGTAGAACCTGTCGAAGGAAAGATGGCTGGCACCCTCGGATCATACGATGCTTTTGTGCAGTTCCACTAAAATCGACCTGAGCATCCCCGATGGCAAAGATATTGAAGAAGTGTGATTAGAATAATAGTAATGGCACTAGTTCATGAGACATGACCTCATCACAAGTAGAAGCCGGTAGAAGTAGAGAAAGATCGACATGGAGATGGAGCTACGGCAGTGGAGCAAGCAGGCTCCAAAAGGAAGATGGACTACCTGGGACATCGGGCTGTAGCTAGAAGGGCGGTTGGGACGCGGCATCGGCCCATACCGCGGTGACCCCGATTGGGATGCACCGACTGTGGGTTTTCTCCCACGCCGATGTCGACCGCGTCTATGCAGAACATTGTTCCCTTCCCCCAGCTGCGGGATCAGGCCCGTCATTCTATGCTTGCGAAGAGAGCAACCTAAGCAAGCAGGCCTGTAGCTTAGGCTCATGCTAGTGTATATATAGTGGTTTTCTTTTTCTCTCCATATCAACCATTTTATATTGCGTATGTGTCATTCAAGAGTGAAATGATGGTTGCTTCTTCCGACTAACTTACTGTGTGATTTGACTTCTCCTTAGTGCCCCCTACACGTACTCCCCTACGTGTATGCAACAGTCACACGTACACATGGACGCAAAAACGCGCACGACGCCCTAATGCATGCATGTCCGAGCACACGACGGAACACACACGGTCACGCTCAAGTGCTCAACCTACACGTGCATGCACACACATACTCAGTCAGGGTGAGCTAGTGACCGTATAAACACTGGAAACTATATATATTGAGCTCAATGAGCGTATTATGAAGTCCACTAACCGTATTTTTACAAATATACAGTGACAGACAATGTATTTATCTCGTTTGAAATTAAGCCATATTAACGGGAGAGGAGGCAGTATGGACTAGCATTACTTTGCTGTGTCCCGTCAACTTGCCAAACGAGGAGAAGGTTGTAGGACGGGAGAAGCTTGCGCGTGGTGGCTCATAGGACAAGGAGAAACTTTTGACTAATGCAAGCTCTCCCTCGCTCAGGCGGTGGTGTAACATCCCAAATTTTCAATTTGGAATGTTATACATAGACCATCCATGCATATCATGATTTATGGCATTTCCGTTCCGCAATCCTCAAAATCCTAAGCAACTCAAGGACCCACGGAGAGAGAGTTGGGGATTTTCTGGTTTTCATATTTGATTTTTTTTCAAATAATGAAACGAGGTTTTTGATTTTTATAATTTTTCTCTCCGAAAAATATTTCATATTAAATCAAATGAGTGGAGATAATAGGACTTCTCCAAAATAATTGAAAGATCGGAGGAAAAATATTAAAATCATTTACTGGATTTTATTTGGTTTCATTCGGATTTTATTTGCATTAGAAAAATTGCATGTTTTCAAAATTGCATTTTAGGCCCAAGAAAATGTTCAACTCGTCCTAAATATTTTATTTAGACGGTGAAATTTTGTTTTGGCATTTTTAGACTTTTATTTTAATTTCTAGGATTTTATTTCGGTCGGCGAAACTCTTTTAAAAAAAAAGTTCCCGCGCCCGACTGGGCCTAAGGCCCAGCCGAGCCAGGCCGCCGCCGCCGCCTTCCCCGCGCGCGCCGCCGACGCCGCCTCGGACTAGGAGTCCGAGCCGAACTCCTCTCCGCCGCCGCGCCTTGCCCCCTCCTCCAAGCCGCCCCGCCCCGCCGTCGCAACACCCCACCGCACCATCGCCGCCCGCGCCGCGCCAAGCCCCGCCGCCCGCGCCGCCTAGCCGCCGCCGCTTGCTGCCGCCGCCGCCTGCCGCCGCCGAGCGCCGCCACCCCCCAAGCCGCTGCCTCGCCTCGCCGGACCTCCCGCCGGAGGTAGCCGCGGCGCCCCCCCGCAGGCTTTTTATAAAGACTGTTCGGTTTTTTTAGAAACCCTAGATCCGTTTTTTTTATTTGCCGTTTTTTCTCGATTCTTCTAGTTAGCGGACGTTCACCCGAACGTTTGTTTTAACGAACGATTCCTCGCCCGTTAGATACAACTAACGAACGCTCGTTCGTTAGAATGTTCGTGAGTTTTCTTTTATCGGACTTATTCCGTGATTTTCTCTGATCACGATTTCTGATCCGATCTTAGATTTTGTTTATCTTTTCGCTCGTTTATCGGAATCAGGCGATTCCAGCGCCTGGAGTTTCGTCTCGAAACCCACTTTCCGGTTAATCAACTCAAACAAGTTTTTGTTACTAAAAAATTTGACCTAGTTTCAGATTAGTAACTGAAGCTTCTTTCTTTCGCCGTTTGACTTTCGTTGCTTCATTTGATTTGATTCTTTTTGCATACCGGAGTTCTTAAGTTGAACTTTCTGGTCAACCTCTCTTATTTGAGTTTTGTTTGTGCATCGTTGCTTGTTACTTATGTATGTTATTATTTGCTTGCGATAGAATTCCTGGAGTGCGAAGCGTGTTACTACGAGTCCCTAGGATTCATGGATCGTCAGCAAGGCAAGTAACACTTCGATCATATCCCATTATTACCCAGTTTTATGCATTAGTTCCAATCCTCAAACATTGCATGATTAGGATATCATTAACTTGTGGGTTGGGAAGTAGGTGCTGAGGTAGAACCTATTGCCCTGTTATATTCAAACCCTTGGGAGTTACTTTTACGTATTGCTTATAATGCTATGCTATGCATGTAGACGTGGTTTGGGTTTGAGTGAAATTCATGACAGCTGTGAGATTGTTAATTAATGGTTCAACTTAAGGTGGCAACTTAATCAAACAACTGGGTGGATTGAGGCACCTGGGGAACCCAGTGTTGTCTGTATTTTTTTTGGAAATCCCGAGGTATCCGTGTGATCTTCCTATGGACCGCCACCCAGGCTAAAAGGGAACTGAGATGATTCATGCTAGAAACTTCCGTGTGCAGCCACAAGCTATTACGGGCTCTAGCATAGCTGAGTGAGCTACGTGAAGCTCTTGAAGAGGTAGATCAGCAGGTAGTGGGTTTTGTAGGTTTGGTATGGTCTACCCGGAGTAGAGAGTTAACGTTTCTGAAAGAATGTGTCTCGGTCATCCGTTTCTCAAACACCCTGTAGTGCGAGAAATCCAACGGAGGCGATCGAGTCTTGTGGGGAAAAGTGCGCAAACCTCTGCAGAGTGTACAATCTAATCATGGTTAGCCGTGTCCCCGGTTATGGACAATTCTTGAGTATCTAGTACTTGGGTTATCACATGTATCTCACCATGTTTAATTAATATTGTTGGGTTGTTAATAACTTTAATTGGGATTGAGTTGAGGGTACCTTCTCCATGATGTTTCAACCACCATGATAGTTAAATAAAAATCTATTCCTTTGTTGTAGGAAAAAATTGGCTTTTCGCAAAAAAACTGTAACCATAGAGCTTTCCAGCAGCCATATATGCATGTAGTGATAGCATTATTCTGTTCTTGCTCTACTACGTTACATTGCCAGCATATTCCATGTGCTGACCCGTTTTCAGGCTGCAACGTATTATGTTGCAGACTTTTCAGACGAGGAATAAGGTTCGTTAGGTCGTTGCCGTGCAGCTCAGCTATGCCGTTGGAGTTGATGGACTCACCTTATCTTCCAAGCCTTCCGCTGTTATCGCATTAGATGGCCTTAAGCCATATTATTGTAATAAGTTATTTTTTAGACTTTTCGATGTAATAAGTGTGTGATCGCTACTCTGTTATAAATCCTCGAGTACTGTGTGTGTCAGCATTACCGATCCAGGGATGACACTGAAGCACAGAGACTTGACCATCTGAGGTCGGGTCGCTACAAGGTGGTATCAGAGCACACGCTGAGTGTAGGACACGACCACTAAGATAAACCCTAGGTCACACTTCTCTACTCATTTCTGACTCCTCTCCATTTTCTACTCTTTAGGATGACGGAGAAGAAGAACAAGTTTGCACAACCGGATGAAGACACACCTTTTGGACGCCACTTGAAGGAAGTCACTAGGTACTTGAATATTGGAATACCAAGCTTCACCGGGATGTACGACGCCACTTTACCAGAAGAAGAGCGTTGGATGATTCAAGTACAACTTCCAGGAATGACGTTCTCACCAACCTCTAAACCCATAGAATTTTCCTTCGACGCACCAACCTAGAGTTTAGGAAAGAGTATGGCAGCTCACATCACCATGGGACGCATTTGAGAAGTTTACAACAGGGAGCTTAAGGACACTATTTACCAAATATGTGGGCGCCGAGACGAGCAATGGGAAGTAATCAGCACTAAGAAGGATAGATCCATTGCAGCTTTCATCCAGGAGTTAAACCAGCACATTCGATGTCAGGAGAACCAGATGTGTGCGGACATGATGGACTTGAAGAAGGCGAAGACTAGGATCATCGAGCTGGAGGAACAACTCAAGTTTACCCGCGATAGATATGAGGAGGAAATCAAGACACTACTGGAGAAGAATGACGACTTAGTCAACAAGATCGGAGTATTCATGGGAGGACCAACACCAATAGAAGAAGAAGAAGAACCCAAGGAAATATGCCCCGAGGACTACATCATCATCGACGACACCGACTCTGACCCTAGTGATGATGACTTTGAAGACAAAGCTGGAGCAGACATCATGGAGTCTTCCACTGATCAAAATTTCTAGATTACCACCAACTATTAGTAGTATTTTCCCCATGTATATAGCAGTAGTGAGCACTTTTGCGATAGTTCTAGACCGTTTGTATGCCCTTGCTTGATTGATTGAGTGAAATGATTGTGTTTGTCTCATGTGCATATGGGTAGTGCTTTCTCATTAGACCACTTTTCTATTCTAATATCTTCCATCTAAACCCATCAGATGCCTCCGAGACGTGACACCGGTTTTGCCTTCCCGCCAGAGCTCACCCAGTTGATCTAGCAGCAGAATGCCTTGATGCAATTGCTAGTTCAGAACCAGGGCAACAACAACAACAACCCACCGCCAGTGGACAACCTAGCCCGTTTTCTAAGGTTACAGCCGCCGGTGTTTTCCAGTAGCACCAAGCCTATAGTTGCTGATGATTGGCTACGCCGAATTGGAAGGGACTTGAACACCGCAGGTTGCACAGATGCTGAGAAGGTGCGCTTTGCCGCACATCAATTGGATGGACCAGCAGCCTCATGGTGGGAGAATTACACAGCCATTTTTCCTATAGCCAATGTCACTTGGGACCAGTTTCAACAAGCTTTCCACACAGCCCATGTCTCCACTGGAGCTATGCAACTGAAGAAGCGGGAGTTTCGCAACCTACGCCAGGGGAACCGTGCTGTGGCTCAGTACGTGGATGAGTTTAGCAAGTTGTCACGCTATGCCCCTAATGATGTGGCCACAGATGTCGCAAAGCAGGAGAAGTTCATGGAAGGGCTGAATGATGAGATGAGAATGCAGTCGATGGTAGCAACCTTCAACAACTACCAGGAGTTGGTAGATAAGGCTCTTATGATTGAAGGGAAACAACAGCAGATTGAGAGCCGCAAGAGAAAGTATGGACAAGGGAAGTATAACTTAGGAGCTCAGTAGAAGCCTTGCCTAACCCCGAACTCGGGAGGACTTATTCATAACCATGGAGGTCACAACAACACTGGAGGAGGATCACATAACCACAGTGGTGCTAAAAATGGGAACAGAGCTAACAACAATCAGAACCGCTCCAACCTGTCCACTCCTGCCAAAAGAGACTTAAGTCAGGTTACCTGTTTTAAGTGCGGGAAGACAGGGCACTATGCCAATGATTGCCCCGAAGGAAGGAATGGAAACGGAAATGGAAGCGCTGGGAAGAAGCCCAATCCATTCAACAAAGGACAAGTGAACCACGTTAACATGGAGGAGGTTGAAGAGCTATCGGACGCTGTAATAGGTAAGTTTTTGGTTAAGTCATTTACCGCTCTTGTTCTTTTCGATACTGGTGCATCGCATTCATACATATCAAGGGGATTCGCGGATAAGTTTAAACTACCCACCCAAACCCTTAGGACCCCTCTTTTAGTGAGTTCACCCGGAGCAGAATATATGGCTAGCCGATGGTGTGACCAGATACCCTTAACCATTGGCACACATGTGTTTCCGTCCGACCTAATTATCTTGGAGTCGCAAGGATTGGATGTGATATTGGGTATGGACTGGATGTCAAAGTATGGAGGAAGCATTGACTGTGCGAGTAACTCGATTTATCTCACCACCCCGGAGGGAAAAAGGATTAAGTATGTGTCTAGGCATGTGCCTAAAAGGAGCCAAGTGAATGCCCTTACGGGAGTTGTTCAGGAGGAAGTGCCGGTAGTAAAGGATTACCCGGATGTTTTCCCAGAGGAGTTACCAGGCATGCCACCAGACAGAGATATTGAGTTTTTGATAGAGCTGTTACCAGGAACAGGACCAATATCCAAGAGACCCTACCGGATGCCCGCGAATGATCTGGAGGAAATTAAGATACAGATCAAGGAGTTATTGGAGAAAGGATACATCCGAAGGAGTTCATCACCTTGGGGAGCCCCAGTACTTTTGGTTGAGAAGAAAGATAAATCCCTAAGGATGGTTGTTGATTATCGAGCCTTGAATGAAGTGACGATAAAGAACAACTACCCACTGCCGATGATCAATGATCTGTTTGATCAGTTGCAAGGAGCTAAAGTGTTCTTAAAGATCGATTTACGATCAGGGTATCATCAGTTGAAGTTACGAGAGAAGGACATACGAAAGACGGCGTTCACAACGCGATATGGATTATACGAGTACACGGTCATGTCGTTTGGACTGACTAACGCCCCTGCCTGTTTCATGAGCATGATGAACAAGGTGCTCATGGAGTATTTGGACAAGTTTGTTGTGGTGATTATTGATGACATCATGGTATACTCGAAGAACGAGGAGGAGCACAAAGAGCATTTGCGTTTAGTTCTCGAGAAGCTCAGGGAACACCAGTTGTATGCTAAGTTTAGCAAATGCGTGTTTTGGCTGAAGGAAGTCGGATTCCTTGGACATGTTATATCAGGAGAAGGTATAGCAGTAGACCCCATCAAGGTTCAGTCAGCCACTGAATGGTTGGCTCCCACCTCAGTTAGCAAGATCCACAGTTTTCTAGGACTCGCAGGATACTACCGGAGATTCATTGAGAATTTTTCCAAGATTGCAAAACCAATGACTGAACTATTGAAGAAGGATACCAAGTGTAAATGGACAGAAGATTTTGAAGCAAGTTTCCAGGAGTTGAAGAAACGTTTGACTATAGCCCCAGTGCTAGTACTGCCAGATATACATAAGGAATTCCAAGTGTATTGCGACGCCTCTCGCTTAGGACTTGGATGTGTGCTTATGCAGGACGGAAGAGTTGTTTCGTATGCCTCACGACAACTAAAACCTCATGAGTTGAATTATGCCACGCATGATTTGGAGCTAGCAGCCGTAGTGCATGCGTTGAAGACTTGGAGACATTACCTTATTGGAAACCGTTGTGATGTGTACACGGATCACAAGAGTTTGAAGTACATCTTCACCCAGAAGGAGCTGAACCTTAGGCAGAGGAGATGGTTGGAGCTTATAAAGGATTATGACAAGAAGCTACACTATCATCCAGGAAAGGCCAATGTCGTAGCAGATGCATTGAGTCGAAAGAGTTATGCTAATATCCTTGAAAGTAAAGGACTGCCGAAGGAATTAGCAAGGACATCATGGAACTTCGGTTAGAGATTGTACCTAGAAGGTTCATTGCCACAATGGAGATTCAGTCGATATTGTTGGACAAGATTCGGGAAGCTCAGAAAGATGATAAAGAGATTTCCGAGATAAACGAGAAGATGGGCAAAGGAAAGGCCAAAGGTTTTCGTGAGGATGAGCACGATACCCTATGGTTTGAGGACCGAGTTTATGTGCCCAACAACCAGGAGATCAGGAAGTTAATACTTCAAGAGGCACATGACTCACCATACTCGATACACCCCGGAAATACCAAGATGTATTTGGATTTGAAGGAACGTTTCTAGTGGACTGGTATGAAGAAGGATATTGCCGAGTATGTAGCCGTATGTGATGTATGTCAGAGAGTTAAGGCAGAACATCAGAAGCCAGCAGGACTGTTACAGCCTATGCTGATACCCGAATGGAAGTGGGATAAACTTGGCATGGAATTTATCACCGGATTACCCAGGACTAAAGCAGGATATGATTCCATATGGGTAGTAGTTGATCATTTGACTAAAGTAGCCCACTTCATCCCAGTGAAAACCACCTATACAAGTGCAAAGTTGGCCAAGATCTATATGTCCAGGATCGTATGTCTGCATGGAGTGCTGAGGACCATCGTATCGGATCGAGGAACACAGTTTACTTCAAAGTTTTGGCATCAGTTACACCAGACTTTGGGAACGAGATTGGAGTTCAGTACATCGTTTCACCCGCAGACGGATGGACAGACTGAGAGAGTAAATCAAATTTTGGAGGACATGTTGAGAGCCTGTGCGCTAGATTATGGATCTAGTTGGGATGACAATTTGCCATATGTAGAGTTCTCATACAACAATAGCTACCAAGCCAGTTTGAAGATGGCACCATTTGAAGCCCTGTATGGACGCAGGTGCAGAACACCGTTGATGTGGGATGAGGTAGGAGACCGACAGTTGTTTGGACCAGACTTGATTAAAGAATCTGAGGAGAAGGTAAAACTGATCTGAGACCGACTGAAGATTGCTCAGTCCAGGCAGAAGAGTTATGTAGACTCAAAACGCAAGGAGGTAACCTACAAAATTGGGGATAGAGCATATCTACGAGTATCGCCCTTGCGAGGAGTGAAACGTTTTGGAGTTAAGGGAAAGTTAGCCCCGAGATTTGTAGGACCATATCGCATTTTGGAATGGATGGGAGAAGTTGCCTACAAGTTGGAGTTACTTGAGGGATTGTCAGGAGTCCATGATGTGTTCCACGTCTCACAGCTGAAGAAGTGTCATGCTGAGATGGCTGATATACCATTAAGAGATACAGTACCCTTGGAGGTGATTCAGTTGGACAGTGATTTGACCTACAAGGAGAAGCCAGTTTAGATTCTTGAGTTTGCCAGCAGAGTCACCCGCAGTAAGGTTATCAAGTTTTGTAAAGTTCAGTGGAGCCACCATACCGAGGATGAAGCCACATGGGAACGAGAGGATGATCTTCGCAAAGACAACCCACACCTATTTTCTAGCCAACCCGAATCTCGAGGGCGAGATTCATCTTAAGGGGGTAGGTTTGTAACATCCCAAATTTTCAATTTGGAATGTTATACGTAGACCATCCATGCATATCATGATTTATGGCATTTCCGTTCCGCAATCCTCGAAATCCTAAGCAACTCAAGGACCCACGGAGAGAGAGTTGGGGATTTTCTGATTTTCATATTTGATTTTTTTTCAAATAATGAAATGAGGATTCTGATTTTTATAATTTTTCTCTCCGAAAAATATTTCATATTAAATCAAATGAGTGGAGATAATAGGACTTCTCCAAAATAATTGAAAGATTGGAGGAAAAATATTAAAATCATTTATTGGATTTTATTTGGTTCCATACGGATTTTATTTGCATTAGAAAAATTGCATGTTTTCAAAATTGCATTTTAGGGCCAAGAAAATGTTCAACTCGTCCTAAATATTTTATTTAGACGGTGAAAATTTGTTTTGGCATTTTTAGACTTTTATTTTAATTTCTAGGATTTTATTTCTGTCGGCGAAACTTAAGAAAAAAGTTCCCGCGCCCGACTGGGCCTAAGGCCCAGCCGAGCCAGGCCGCCGCCGCCGCCTTCCCCGCGCGCGCCGCCGACGCCGACTCGGACTAGGTGTCCGAGCCGGACTCCTCTCCGCCGCCGCACCTTGCCCCCTCCTTCAAGACGCCCCGCCCCGCCCTTTATATACCGCCGCCCCGCCACCCCAACACCCCACCGCACCACCGCCGCCCGCGCCGCGCCAAGCCCCGCCGCCCGCGCCGCCTAGCCGCCGCCGCCTGCCGCCGCCGAGCGCCGCCGCCCCCCAAGCCGCCGACCCGTCGCTGACTCGCCTCGCCAGACCTCCCGCCGAAGGTAGCCGCCGCGCCCCGCCGCCGGTTTTTTATAAAGACCGTTCGGTTTTTTAGAAACCCTAGATCCATTTTTTTGGATTCGCCGATTTTTCTCGGTTCTTCTAGTTACCGGACGTTCGTCCGAACGTTCGTTTTAACGAACGATTCCTCGCCCGTTAGTTACAAATAATGAACGCTCATTTGTTAGACTTTTCGTGAGTTTTCTTTTATCGGACTTATTCCGTGATTTTCTCTGATCGTGATTTCTGATCCGATCTTAGATTTTGTTTATCTTTTCGCTCGTTTATCGGAATCAGGCGATTCCAGCGCCTGGAATTTCGTCTCGAAACCCTCTTTCCGGTTAATCAACTCAAAAAAGTTTTTGTTACTGAAAAATTTGACCAAGTTTCAGATAAGTAAACGAAGCTTCTTTCTTTCGCCGTTTGACTTTCGTTACTTTGTTTGATTTGATTCTTTTTGCGTACCGGAGTTCTTAAGTTGAACTTTCTGGTCAACCTCTCTTATTTGAGTTTTTTTTGTGCGTCGTTGCTTGCTACTTATGTATGTTATTGTTTGCTTGTGATAGAATTCCCGGAGTGCGAAGCGTGTTACTACGAGTCTCTAGGATTCGCGGATCGTCAACAAGGCAAGTAACACTTTGATCATATCCCATTATTACCCAGTTTTATGCATTAGTTCCAATCCTCAAACATTGCATGATTAGGATATCATTAACTTGTGGGTTGGGAAGTAGTTGCTGAGGTCTAACCTATTGCCCTGTTATATTCAAACCCTTGGGAGTTACTTCTACGTATTTCTTATAATGCTATGCTATGCACGTAGACGTGGTTTGGGTTTGAGTGAAATTCATGACAGTTGTGAGATTCTTAATTAATGGTTTAACTTAAGGTGGAAACTTAATCAAACAACTCGGTGGATTGAGGCACCTGGGGAACCTAGTGTTGTCTGTATTTTTTTTTGGAAATCCCGGGGTATCCGTGTGATCTTCCTATGGACCGCCACCCAGGCTAAAAGGGAACTGAGATGATTCATGCTAGAAACTTCCGTGTGCAGCCACAAGCTATTATGGGCTCTAGCATAGCTGAGTAAGTTACGTGAAGCTCTTGAAGAGGTAGATCAGCAGGTAGTGGGTTTTGTAGGTTTGGTATGGTCTACCCGGAGTAGAGAGTTAACGTTTCTAAAAGAATGTGTATCGGTCATCCGTTTCTCAAACACCCTGTAGTGCGAGAAATCCAACGGAGGCGATCGAGTCTTGTGGGGAAAAGTGCGCAAACCTCTACAGAGTGTACAATCTAATCATGGTTAGCCGTGTCCCCGGTTATGGACAATTCTTGAGTATCTAGTACTTGGGTTATCACATGTATCTCACCATGTTTAATTAATATTGTTGGGTTGTTAATCACTTTAATTGGGATTGAGTTGGGGGTACCTTCTCAACGATGTTTCAACCCCCATGATAGTTAAATAAAAATCTATTCCTTTGTTGTAGGGAAAAATTGGCTTTTCGCAAAAAAACTATAATCATAGAGCTTTCCACCAGCCATATGTGCATGTAGTGATAGCATTATTCTGTTCTTGCTCTACTACGTTACATTGCCAGCATATTCCATGTGCTGACCCGTTTTCAGGCTGCAACGTATTATGTTGCAGACTTTTCAGACGAGGAGTAAGGTTCGTTAGGTCGTTACCGTGCAGCTCAGCTATGCCGTTGGAGTTGATGGACTCACCTTATCTTCCAAGCCTTCCGCTGTTATCGCATTAGATGGCCTTAAGCCATATTATTGTAATAAGTTCTTTTTTAGACTTTTCGATGTAATAAGTGTGTGATCACTACTCTGTTATAAATCCTAGAGTACTGTGTGTGTCAGCATTACCGATCCAGGGATGACACTGAAGCACAGAGACTTGACCATCTGAGGTCGGGTCGCTACAGGTGGACCTGCAACACTTAATTCGGTGTCAGATTGCCAGAAGCATACACTATACTACTAGTAGTGCTATTATTGTTCGACTTCCCGAATAGGCGAACAGCCAATCGCAAAGTTTACTAGTACTACTACTATAGTCTATAAAGGTATGTACTATACTAGTACGAACCGAATGGAGGAGCGTCTGCACTCTTATTATAATTTTAAAATGTGATAAAGCAATCTTCAACACATTTGGTTCTCTTCAAGGGTTCTCGCATGTGATAATGGAAGTTGATTGCATGGAACACTTGCCACAATACTCGCTTAATTCTGGCTCATATCCTGTTATAAATAGTAGTGCTCGGTAATATTTCCTCTTTTTTGTTATTCAGCATGTAAACAGGTCAGTAAACCTTGCGGCGCATCTTCGTGCGAACCGTGCTTGCTGCACTTTGAATGTGGCTGAGAGCTGGCTTGATGAAACACCTCGCTTCCTACTTCTTTTTTTGTGGGGTACCTTGCTTCCTAGTGACGAGTGTCTTGGCTGATCGTCCTAAGAATGCTTATATATAAATAAAGCTCTCTCATTTAACCGCAAAAAATATTAAGCCATATGAGCGCTGCTATGCAGATGACTCATGGTGCATGATTCTTGCACGATAGTGCTAATCAAGCCGGCCATGCCTACGAGCAAACTATGACATGCCAATGGATTCACCATCGTTCAGCTTTCGCCCGAACAAGTATCGTCTGCGTAGTAGTTTCGAAGCCATATTAACCGGAAAGGAGGGGGTATGGACTAGCACTACTTTTTGGTGTGTCCCGTCAACTGACAGAACAAGGAGAAGCTTGCAGGACAAGGTGAAGCTCGCTTACGCCTTTTGACTAATGCAACCTACCCTTGGTGGACATGCATCAATCCATTCGGTGTCAGATTGTGAGAGGCATACACTGTAGTACCCAACATGCGGAGTACCATCATTGTTCTACTTCACGAAGAGGCGAAGAGCCAAGCGCAGTAGTACGAGTAGTACTACTACTAGAACCGCATGGTGGAGCGTCCGTACTCTTATTTTTTATCTATGATAAAGTACACGTTTATTCCGGAGAAGGGTGGAAAACGGCACCCCAACATGTAATGAATGATATCAATCAACCAACCATGCTCGAATATATCATGGCCTCCGTGCGAGCCCGTCTGTGTGTTCTCGCTCCTCGGGCTTGTTTGGTTCATGACTACTTTGCCACAACTAATCTTAGGCAAACCGTGGCTACCACAAAAAGTGTGGCTAACAAAATGGCCAACACAAGTGTGGCAAGATTTGGCAAAAATTTGAGCCTATGACTTGTGGGCCGTATAACTAGAAAAGTGTGGCAAGCCACAAGTGTGGCAATAAACCAAACATATGCCTAAGGTGTTGTGGCATGACTAAGGTTGGACGTGGCAACCTTAGGCTAAGAACCAAACAGCCCCCTCATCTCTCTCAAGGAACAACGGGTTGGCTCTTTGCCGTCAATTGAGATCGGTTTGCTCACACTCCTGTCCCACATGTCAGTGATATGCCAAGAGGACGTGCGTTGACCGACTAGCCATATGCGTACTTGGTTTTGCACCTTCATACTACTCCTCCCTCCATCACAGTTTACAGGGCGCGCTTCGTTATGATGCATTTCTCTCAATGCATTTCCACCACCAGAGAGACCTTAGACACGTTTGGTTTAATGCTCAATTAATTAGGGCGTGGTAACCGCAATCAAGTCCACAATTTTCTCTCCATGTACTGTACTACTACGGAGTGGAGTAAGTGCATGCATGTGTGTACCCGGGGTGGAAGCACTGCATGCATGTGTGTACGCATTATTCCCTCTAGTAATAGACGTCGTGCTATAACTACCAATGCTATTTTTCAGGACGACCGCTAGTCGCCTTGGTCCCACAGATTTTTTTTCTTTTTTCTGAAGCACGCTGTATAAACAGTGACGGATGGAGTAGTATGAGCGGATTCAAAGAAGAGCGTATTGATGGTTGCTTCTTCAAAGCAACTTACAGTGGGAAAGGTGGGGCTTATGATTTGACTGCTCATTACTCACTATTAATGCGGCACAACGACCGGTCTGAGTCTCACATGCGGTTGTGCACTACCCCCTCGGTGCTTAAATATACTCCGGAGTATTTGTCTTTCTAGAGAATTCAACGAGTGACTACTCAAATAATTGTCTTTTTAGAGATTTCAAATGGACTGGCACATACGGATGTATATAGACATATTTTAGAGTGTAGATTCACTCATTTTGCTCCGTATGTAGTCACTTGTTGAAATCTCTAGAAAGACGAATAGAATATTTAGGAATGGAGGGAGTACACATACGAAGCAAAATGAGTGAATCTACACTCTAAAATATGCCCATTTGAAATTTGTAAAAAGACAAATATTTAGGAACGAAGGAGTATAATTTTGTGCATGGCACATGGACCCGGATGATGAAGAGGCTTCTGGAAATGCTATGAAGCTTCCATCATTTGTTTACATAATTGACGTACTATACAAATAATTTTCCAGCAACATGAAATTGTACAATGGTGTGACACTACTAGGAAAAGGCCTACTAATGGCGCACCTAATTTGGCCATTAATGGCGCAATAGTGGTGCGCCATTAGTGCCACGCCATTAGTATATTTTACTAATGGCGCACCACTGGTGTGCCATTAGTATCTGGTATACTAATGGCGCACCCCAGATGCGCCATTAGTATCTGGTATACTAATGGCGCACCCCAGATGCGCCATTAGTATATACAACAGTGCGCCATTAGTATGCCTCCCAGGGGGCCATGTATACCCAGGTGCTTTGGCATACTAATGGCGCACAACAACAAGATGCGCCATTAGTAACTTCGGCATACTAATGGCGCACTATTTAAAGATGCGCCATTAGTATCCTTTGGCATACTAATGGCGGACTATGATGTGATGCGCCATTAGTATGAATATTAGGTTTTATTTATTTTTTAATTTTCTGTTTTTGCACAGGTTACAAAATGTATAATTGGACAAAATATAGACATCACACATCAACAACAGATTCATCGAATACAATAGAAGATTAGTCTCTGAATACAATTCATCATTTTAGTCTCCGAATACAATTCATCATATTAGTCTCCGAATTGAAAAGACCGAACAAAGATAGAACATTATATTACAAGTCTCGAGACCGCGAGTTTGTCTTCAGATTACAAGTCAATATCGATCATCTAAACTACCATCACATAGAAGAGAGCTGCGGTCATCACAATGAGCATCATCACGATGAAACTCGTCTTCATCCGGTTCCTCCAACGCTCCCTCCCCTCTCCCGCTAGATAGCGGGCGTATCTAGATTCAGCCTCGGCCCTAGTGGCGTACCCTTTGTAACTGTTACCGCTGAATCGGTGAACCTGTCTCCGACACTCCTCCCAGTCGTCATAGACTCCGGGAACCTTAACCTTGTACATGACATACCACGGCATCGCTATGCAGTAGCCAAACGAAACGTTAGTACCAATTCACAGACAATACATAAGCAATATATAAGTATGCAACAGAACGATCGGAAGAGAAAAGCAAGACATTAATAGCATCAATTACATCTAAGTTGAATGACTCTCGAAACCAAAGAGACATACTAAAAGTTCATTAAAGTTTAATTACAACATGAGCCAATCGATGTTTCAGAACTAGACACAGCATCACTGCTTTCGACTCGACTCAAGGGACCGGAGCATGGATGAAGCCGCCGTCTATCGTGGGAGTCATGAAACAACGGGCGTTGTCAGCCTGCATTTGTAGGATTGTGTCGATGTCACTGTTGAATGGTTGATTTCTGAGGTAGAACTGCCCCGAGGTACGAAGGACATCTTGATGGATGATTTCCGCAAACTCCGACTGGATGCGAAAGAATTCTTGTCTGATGTCCGTGTCCTGGATTGCCGACACGCTCGCGGCCCAATCTTTGAGTCTACTCGGTAGCAGAAGTTGATGATGGTCCCGTACAATCGCCCGCATGTGATGGATGGCGTAGTAGGCACCCTTCTGACCGCCAGGCGGCTGCTTGACGCAGCAGAACGTCGTATTGTGGGAGAACACGTGCTTGCCGTACTTACGAATAGGCCTGGTGAAGGTGCCTCCAGATTTGACGTAGCCGGGGAGAACATCATCAAGAACCTTCTTGACATTTGTGTAGTCTACGTTCGACTGACGGTCCGGGTCGAAATACGTGGCCATGGAATATTTGGGGCTTAGGAGGATGAGCGTGCAATGTGTGTCACTGCAGAAAACACGGAATGTTAAAAGAAAAACGATCGAAATCTAAGAATTCATATGTTACGGGGCGGTTGAGGGGAGGACTTACTCGGGAAAGTAAGGCACGAGGAAATTATCCTTATCTTGGTTTGCCAGAATGACGCCTTCGAGGTAAGAACTCGCGACTTGCCGGTCCCCAGCGCTGCCCAAGATCTTGGCACGCATGTAGAAGGGGTCGACTATCACGATGTCCGGGGTCTTGTCGCGAATGATCCGCATCTCCATACTCAGCGAAAATAGCCGAACGAAGGTGTAGTGCAGCGGATGAAGGTTCAACATAGTGTGGATGTCATCAAACCGCACGACGATCGTACCCCCGATGGAGTTATCCACAAAGCCCTTGCCCTCTGGCACCTTGGCCGCGAAAACCGGGTATGCCACATCCTTCTTTGCGAGACGCCGCTTCTCCAAAGAAAGAACACTGTCATGCAGACTCCGCATAGCACCGGTTGCAGCATCGAGCATATTTCTCGGTAGCATCGGCCTACCCGCCACATGCACCCTCCTCGAGATATCCTCAGGTGAAGGTGGCCCGTCCTGAGCACGGATCATACTCGGTGCCGGCTGGCCCGCACCCTTGTTAGTCTTTCTTATGCGTGCCTTCTTCTTCTCCTGTAATGGGACCGAGTTCTGCTCACAGACCACCTTCTTGAGTGTGTTGGGGTTGATCATATTTCGCACCTCGCCTATCTGAGGCTCGGTGAAGTCGGCAGCTGGAGGCGTCTCCTGAGAGCTGAACTGCAGACGACGCCTGTTGCAACTTGGCTTCTCCGCGGTACCAGCTAGATCGCGCACGTCTTTTGTTGGGTTGGGTTCTTGAGAAGGAGGCCCCATGAAGTCGCTACCCATGATCGGCAAAGTACTGATCGATGTTGGCAAATGTATCGTCGTCGTCGTCGTTCTGATCCCGTGCCATATGCATGTTTGGATCCAGTGGCATAGGGATGTCCGGCACCGTTGCGGCGGTCTTGCCATGGGGCCGACTTGGCGCCGGCACGACTGGCGGTGTTGTCTTTGGGGTGGTGTCCCCCGCCCCCAAACGAATCTGGCTCTTCGGCCAAAGCAGGGGCCAGCTCAAGCAGGCGCTGAGGGTCATCACGTCATCATCGTCGGCCCCGACGGGTCGAATCGGAGGTAACAGCTCGTCGCAGCTTGGCAGCACCCGAACCAGTTGAACCCTAAACAAGTTGGGTGGCATTTGGGTACCGTGGAACAAGGGGTTGCCCGGTTGAACGATTTTGCCCTTGGCGACATCGACCAACTCGTTGTTCACGAAGTGCAGGAGAGTGCACGAAACGTCGGCGGCGCCCTGCGAAAACATGTAGGGCGTTTGGGATGCCCAGTCAAAGGCAAGGAGATGAAGTCCTCGGCCGAGAGAGGCTTAATTAGTTACCGTGATGATGGCGTCGAGCTCGGCTAATGTCGAGGCACCGCCAATGGCGGGCGTGCAGTTGACGGAGGGGCCGCTTGCTGCAGAGGTGCCGGCCGGCGTACACCCGGGTGCATTAAGCTCCCGTGCCGGCGTCGGAGACACCAATGCCGCCTCCGCCGGAGACACCAATGGCCCCGCCATCGCGTTCTGCGAGTTGCTGGCCGTGAAGCTAGGAATCGGGGGCGGCCCCTGTTGGCCGCCCGCAATCCATGCACTAATCCCCTGGATCAAGGTAGGCACAATGGCGGTGATCGTCGCTCCGAGTTGTTGTTGCACTTGCTCTTGGACAATCTCCGGAATCCGCGCCACCTGTGCCCTGAGTTCTTGAACCTCGCGCGCCTGGCTTTCCGAGCTGGTCTTTTTCTCCTTTCGCCCACCAGTGTTATAGTATGACGACCATTTTGTCGACAAGCCTTTGCCGGCCACACGACCAGCTGACGTCGGCTTACTGAGCTTATCCTTGTTCTTCATTACATTCAACGCCCTGTTTAGAGTGGTGTCCCAAGGGTTGCTCTTAGTAGACCCCGCGATATTGCTTTCAGTCGCCTGCGGAAGGAATGTGAACCATTTAGAAATTTGGCTTCATTAATTAGAATGCAACCATATGGAGCTAATTACGCGGGGGTGTATTCCTTACCAGAACAAGCTCAAGCGCCCTGGTCTTCGGATCCGTGGTAAGCTCCTTTGTTTTCGGGTCCTTCTTGTACCGGGCCCTGACAAAGTTCCTGGTCTGCTTGTCACCGTATTTATCGAAGAGGGGCGGTAGGCCTTGCTCGGCACGGTCCGCCTCCTCGTCCCATATAGGCTCCGCCACTCTGTAACCGCTGGGACCGAGTGTGTGTTCCCCTAAGTTCAGCTCCCGCATTTCTTTCCCCCACTTACTTGATTCGGAGTTTGCGGTGCTCGAGCAATTGATCTTGAAGTCGTTGTTGTCATCTTCGGTGATCGAAGGATTTTTCTCCTTGATCTTCTCATAACTCTCACCTTTCTCGATCATTCTCTTCACATTGCTTTTCCAAGTAGACAGGGCCTTGCTCATCTTCGTGAGGGCAGCATTGTTCACTTTATTCCCTTTGAGGCTTATGTTTTCAAATTCAGCGGGAAACTTGTATCGTTCGTGCAGCTTCGTGAAGAGGAGGTTGCGCAAATTCGCTCGGTCAGGATGCCTCAGGTTCTCGGTGTTGATCGAGACGGTGCTCCGGGGAATGCACCCGAGCTGAAGCGAGTACCCCTTGACTATTCGTTCGGGCGCCGTTGGATTCCCGTCGGAGTCCACTTCAGTAACTTCCTCCTTGAGGGTGTGGAGCACGGTCGGGCGCCGGTCCTTCCGTTGCCTCTTCGGTTGGCTGCCATCTGTGCGTGCGCCGCCATCATCAGTGGTGGCATCCTCGGCAGCACCATCAGTGGTGGCATCAGTGGGGTCATCCTCGGCGGTACCATCAGTGGTCTCAGGATCGGTGGGGAAGGCGGCGTCCTCATACAAGTGAGGTTGTTCCTCCATCTCCTGGGACAGCTCCCAAAATTTCTTGCCGCCCGAACCCCCGGCCTCATCGTTGTTGGCCATGTTTCTCTGTAAATAGGAACAAAGTTTGGTCAAAAAGTTGGTTATTGTCAAGGAACAAGATCATGGTCTCATCATTTAGGGTTTGTCGACACCGAGGCATCCTAAAAGCTAAGCTTTTATCATTGAGGGTTTTTCGACGCCGAGGCACCCTTAAAGCCTAAGCTTTCATCATTTCGGTTTTTATCGACACAGAGGCACCCTAAAAGCCATGCATTAGTCACAAGTACGCCGGGGCACTTGATCCTACTTAATTAACTACCAAGATACCCCGGCCCATGCATTAGTCACAAGTACCCCATATGTCCTATTTTTAGCAAAGTCATGCTAAAATTCACGGAAAATTTCAGCATGACCTTTGCTGAAAATAGGACATATGGAGTACCCGAATTTGCCGGAACGGAAGTTAATCGACATTCCAGCAAACTCAAGGGCCTCTCGGTTGGACAAGGCAAAAAAGGCCTCCATCACAACATGGAAAATACATTGGCATGTCAAAAAGGCCTCCATTGCTTAGGATGCACTGCCACTGAAGCATTGGGTACAAGACTGTTACATGAAAGTAAATGCAGCAGTTGAAGCAGAGATTGGTGTACAAGCAAGAACAGAGCAAGTTCTTCTTATCCTCTGCAATTATAATAGGAGCCAATCAAATGGATAAAAGGAGAATTGGTTCATTGCAGGCAAGACTGAGCTGAAACAAGGCCTGATGTATTGTAGTTTGAGTGTCAACAAGCAATGTGGTGTAAATACCCATGCCACTGCAATCTACAGCAGTGACCCTGCTTGATCTTTTGGTGCATTTGTTACCACATTCCATTTACCTTTTTACTGAAACGTGATTCAGAAACAATGCAGAGTTGCCTCTGTTTAGATGCAATGACCATCTAAGGTGTAATACGTATTTCGTGATTCACTTCATGAGTTAGACCACAGATATGTTTTTCTTCTTCTATAAACTTGGTCAAACTTTACAGAAGCTGACTTAGAACAAAGCTAACACGTCTTGATTTCAGACATGAGGAACTAGATGATCGGGTTCACAGAAATGAAACAGGTAGACAACGCCATCATTTACGGCAAAAATCACTTACACAGAAATGAACATGATAATTACTTGCATAGAAATGAACATGATAATTTTCTAGACATAATGTCAAGGCTCTGCTCTTGCTCAGGCTGCAGGAAATCCCCTGTCTAGATGCTACAGTTGATTTGATGTATTGAAAAGATATGAACATCTAAAATACCTAAATAAATACTCCCTCGGTAAACTAATATAGGACGTTTTAGAGATTTGTGTAGGGAGTACATACACTAGGGAGACACGGTTGAAGATTTATCAGCTGACGTTAATTTGGTATGGTATTTTCTCGCTAAACTTTGGTTAGAGTTCACAAGGTTTGGCTCAGAAGTCAGAACAAAACTGACATGTCATGGAACGGATGGAGTAGATAGTTACATTCACAAAAATGAACCTAGTAAACAAATCATTTACGGTGAACAATGCCCCCCTCTTCACAAACTAGACAAAAAAGACATCAGTTTGAGCATGGCTACAAACTTGCAGCAACAGCATAGAAACCCGGCGGCCAGCTGTCGACTCAGTTTGCGCTGCAGATATATAGCTAAAATTTATCCACAACAAATAAAAAAACAAAATGGAGACCAACATGCCACATGACAACGCACGACCGAAATAATGAGGGAAAAGGCTAGATGGATATCCATCTAGGGTTGCTGCAGGTATAACAAACTAGCCATATCATATTTGTCGCAGATTTAATCAAATGCATTATTATTTAGTTCTCTTCACATGAAGAGGATGACCAAAGCCTATCAGGATACAAAACTAGGAGGATCACCATCTAGAATTTTTTTTGAAACCATAGAAACCAATGAATCTCTGCATATTAGAAGAAAAACGAGCCTCTTCTGAAGATAGACATAACATGGGAACTCAGTTTCATGACGAGAGTAGAAGAAAAACGAGAGTAGAAGAGGAGCTCACCGTCCGGTGACGAAGCAGCGGCAGGTCGGCAGCGGCCGGCGTGGAAGAGGAGGCAGAGGCGGGGCGTCGTCGAGGAGGGCGGTGAAGAGGGGGGGCGCCGGCGTCTCGCCTGGATGCTCTGCACGACGGGGGAGGGGGCGGCGTCCGGCGGCAGTGGGAGGGCAACAACTTCCGGCGGCGGCTGCTGGTGGGAGCGGGAGGAGGAGCCCGACGAGGTGGACAGGGCGGTGTGGATGGGGAGGCGTCCGGGCCGCCGGCGACGAGGGGGAGGAAGGGGAGAGGGAGGCGGCGGGGGCGTGTGGGCGGCTGCGGCGTAGTGGGTTGGGGCAGCGGCGGCGGCGGCGCGGTGGAGGGAGGGAGAGGGAACTGGCGAGGGGGAGAGGGAAGGGGGGATCGGGCGAAGGGGGAGAGGGAAGGGGGGATCGGGCATAATACTAATGGCGCACCACCCCTCGGTGCGCCATACGTACATCCATACTAATGGCGCACCTCACCGTGGTGCGCCATTAGTAGTTTTTTTTCTTATAGCAATGGCACAATACTAATGGCGTAGCACCCCTCGGTGCGCCATAAGTACATCCATACTAATGGCACACCTCACCGTGGTGCGCCATTAATATATTTTTTTTATAAGACAGTAATAATTTTTTAAACTTGTTTAAATCATAACCGTAATATTTTTTTTATAAGACAGTAACAGTAATATTTTTTTATAAGACAGTAATAATTTTTTAAAAAATATCATCAAACAGTAATGCCGGTGGAGCGGGGGAGGGTGCGCGGGGTGCGGGGGGTCGGCGGCGGCGGTTGAGTAGGGGAGGGGTGCGGGGGGTCGGCGGCGGCGGTTGAGTAGGGGAATCGAGGGTGCGGGGGGTGGGCGGCGGCGGCCGGTGGACCGGGGGGTGCTCGGCGGTGAGGGGGACCGGATCTGGCGAGGTGGGATAGCGATCGAGATGGAGGGGGATCGAGATCGAGTGTCCATGAAATTTAAAAATATTCATGATAGTTCAAAAAGTGCCCATGAAATACAATCGAGAAATGAAGGCTACGATTTAAATACAATCGATCTTAGCTAGCTATCTATTCACAATCTTCTTGCCCTTCTTTTTCGCAAATGGAGTTCTTCTATGGAACGGACGTCCTTTAGGTAGGGTGGTCCTGCTTCTTCTTGTGGTGTATGTTGCTACTTCATCATCGTCGTCATGTTCGATCCTCGGGTCGCCATACTTGTCGAAGTCTTGCTCATTGGCTACTCCATCCATTCCGATGATCTTCCTTTTGCCTCTCCTCACGACAACACGACTGGGCTTTGACGGGTCGGTAATGAAGAAGCATTGGTCCACTTGGGAAGCCAGTACCCATGGCTCATTTTTCGCGGTGACGTTTGCGCCCGCGGTCTTGGATTTGGCTTCGGGTATAACCATGGTGGTGAAATACCGGTCTTCTTTTAGGACGCTCTTCGCCCATCTGACACGGAATATCGGGACCTTCTCTCCAGCGTAGCTCAGCTCCCAGATCTCCTCGATCCTTCCGTAGTATCTGTCCTTGTTGTTACCGGTGTAGGATTCCATCGTTACCCCAGAGTTCTGATAACCATCGCTCTTCATGTCCTTGGCCTCGGTGTAGAATGTGTAGCCGTTGATATCGTACGCCTCATAGGTCATCAGGTTGTGCTCGGCGCCCTGTGACAAGGCGAATATGAGTTGTTCTTCCGCAGAAGAATCCTCATGTAAAGGGTACGACAAAAGCTTCTGCTTGAACCAACGCGTGAAACATGAGTTGTGCTCTTTGAGTATATCTCCGTCCGTCCTCTGTTGGCCTCGGTCATTGTACGTCTTCTTAATAAAGGTTTTGTGCTCTACCACCCAAGGATCGACCACGTCTATGTGTTGTAGCGCGACTAGGTTTGCTCTTTCAAAGTCGGCGAGTCGACCCTCGAAGTCGACATGCATTTTGCGGCGACCCTCATGGTGACCCCATCCAGCGAGCCTGCCGAGGTGCCTGTTGACGGGCAGACCAACGGGGTTCTCGATGCCTAGATAATTCGTGCAGTAGGAGATGCACTCTTCGGTTAGAAAGCCCCTGGCTATGCTTCCCTCTGGACGTGACATGTTGCGAACGTATCCTTTGATGACACCATTCATCCTTTCGAACGGCATCATGCTATGCAGGAACGTCGGCCCGAGTTGGATGATATCGTCCACGATATGGACCAGCAGATGCACCATAACGTCGAAGAATGCGGGCGGGAAGTACATCTCAAGCTCGCATAGTATCACCACGATCTCTTCCTGTAGCCTTCTGAGTTGCCTCACGCCAACAGACTTCCGAGAGATGACGTCGAAAAAGTTGCATAGGTCAAATAGGGTTTCACGGACGTGCGCGTCCATGATCCCACGGATTGCAACTGGAAGTATCTGCGTCATCAGCACGTGACAGTCGTGAGACTTCATCCTGCTGAACTTCTGCTTCGCTGGGTCTAGGTATCTGCTTATCTTCCCCGCGTAACCGTAAGGAAGTTTTACTCCTACGAGGCAGGTGAAAAATTGCTCGATCTCCTCCTGACTTAGAGTGATGCACGCGGGAGGGTAGTCATTTCCGGTCTTCTTGGCCTTTTTGCCTTTGCGATGACTTTCCGTGTCCTGCTTCGCCTCATCATCATCATCATCGTCATCATCATCATCATCATCATCATCATCATCATCATCATCATCATATATAGCGTGAAGCTCCTGCCTGATGCCCATTGATTTCAAGTCTGCCCTTGCTTTCGGCCCATCTTTGGTCCTCTCTGGCATGTTGAGCAGGGTACCAAGTAGACTCTCGCACACGTTCTTCGTGATATGCATGACATCAAGGCTGTGAGGCACACGGTGGATCTTCCAGTACGGCAAGTCCCAGAAAACAGACCTCATTTTCCATACCTTCAGCAGCGGCTCTGGCGCCTTTCGCTTCTTTCCCGGCTCTGGCACCTTTTGCTTCTTTCCCGGCAGTGGGCAGTCTTTCCAATTTTTCAACAGCTCGTCTATTTCCTCGCCGCTCCTCGTACGCGGGCGTCCTCGGGGTTCGGTTTCACCATCGAATAGATCCTTGCGTTTTCTCCACGGGTCATCGTCGTGAAGCCACCTTCGATGTCCCATGAACACGGTTTTCGAAGACCCGGGATCTCTATCTAGCTGGCGATACGTTGTGTCATCCATGCACCTGACGCATCCAGAAAATCCGTGGACCACCTGCCCCGCGACATATCCGTAACTGAGATAGTCGTGCACCGTCGTGAGCAGCGCGGCTCTCATAGGGAAATATTCTTTCTCTGCGGCGTCCCACGTATTGGCTGGCGTTTTCCACAGCGTGTCAAGCTCCTCTTTCAGCAGCCCCAGATACAGATTGATGTCGTTCCCTGGTTGTTTCGGTCCTTCAATTAGCATACTCATGTGAATGTACTTCCTCTTCATGCACAACCAGGGGGGAAGGTTGTACATCCACACAAACACAGGCCAGGTGCTATGTGTGCTTCTCTGGCTGCCAAACGGATTGACTCCATCGGTGCTCGCGCCCAGCACGATGTTCCTTGGATCGTTCCCAAATTCTAGGTCTTCGAAGTTCAACGCTTGCCACTGGCTCGCATCCTTAGGGTGACTCAGCATCTTGTCTTTTTTATCTATCTCCGGATCATTTGCGTCATCTTCTCGCTTCTTCTCCTCCCTATCCGCGTGCCAACGCAGGAGCTTTGCTACCTTAGGGTCCGCGAAATACCGCTGCAGACGAGGAGTGATCGGAAAGTACCACACCACTTTTCGAGGAGCTTTCTTCCTCTTCTTGTATCGAGTGACGCCGCACACCGGACATATGGTAGACTCCGCGTGCTCGTCCCGATAAATGATGCAATTGTTCATGCACACATGGTATTTCGCGTGCGGTAAATCCAGAGGACATACGATTTTCTTCGCCTCCTCCAAACTGGTCGGGCACTTGTTCCCCTTGGGAAGACGTTCGTGCCAGAATGACATGTTCTCGTCGAAGCATGCGTCGGTCATTTTGTGTTTTACCTTCATCTCCAGAGCCATGAGCGTTACTTTTAGGCGGGTATCCTCGGGCCTGCATCCTTCATACAATGGAGTAACCGCGTCTAACTCAAGTTGATCCATCTTGGCTTTCTCTCGGGCGGCAGCTCTTGCGTTATCTATCTGCTTGAGAAGCAGCTCTTGAATATAAGGGTCCTGCACCCAGCCCATCGATGGTCCAGCGTCGTCTGCTCCGCCGGCATCATCATCTTCATGATCATGCCCGTCGTCTGCTCCGGCATCTTCCTCATCATCATGTCCTGCATCTTCTACATGATGACTGTGTACAGCATCACCGTCGTGATCATCTCCTGGGGATTCTTCGTCTTCTCGCCCGCCCGAGCCACGGTGGTTGTCTTGCTGCCCTTCCTCATTTCTTGCCCGGCCCCCATGGACGACTTCGTAGTCATCTTCGTCACCTTGCCACCGATAGCCATCCATGAAACCACGCAAGAGCAGGTGGTCCCGCACCTGCCCGGATTCTGGGTCCGCAATAAGGATCTTCAGCTTGCATCTTCGACACAGACATCCTATCTCCGTCTCGTTCTTTTGAAGCATCTCGGCCTTCGCGGACCTCAAAAACCTATTCACGATGCCTTCGGTCATCATGCAGACCATGGTCGCCTGCGGGGTAGAGAAAAACGATATTTTAGAACCAAGAAAAAATTTGGCATGACTTTCCCTAAAAATAGGACCAAAAAGAATGCTTAATGCCAAAATTCTCGCCGAAACGGAAATGAATCAACATTCCGGCAAAATATTGGCAACTATCGCATTTCAAATACTGGTACACCTCCAAACACAAACACATATGCAACACCACAAACATATGCAACACCACGAACATACATAGATCTAGCTAGGCCATAAAAAGTGCATGTGCACATTGTTGTAGGGAGAACAACATAAATATAGCTTCCCCCCTTACTTACCTATCAAAACAAGGTAATTTAACCACTTAAATTGAATGAATCTATGGTGGAAATGAGGTGAAAAAGAGGAGGCACCCGAGACAAGGAGGAGGTGGAGAGAATGAAGTGGGGAGAAAGTGAGTGTGGGTAGGAGAGGCTGTCCAAAATATCTTGTTGCTGCCCACTTACTAATGGCGCACCAACTCTAAATGCGCCATTAGTAATCCAGGTTACTAATGGCGCACCTTCTGGTGGTGCGCCATTAGTAGTTTTGCAAAAAAAATACTAATGGCGCACTGTCCCACAGTGCGCCATTACTAGTTTAAACTAGTAATGGCGCACGGTGGAACAGTGCACCATTAGTAGTTTTGCAAATAAGGGAATAAAAAATATAATAAAAAAACAACATTAGTGGCGCACTTCCCGGCAGGTGCGCCATTACTAGTTACAACTAGTAATGGCGCACTGTGTCTGGATGCGCCATTAGTATGTTTGGACAGGCGCACTAGTCAATTTTTTTTGATACTAATGGCGCACCCTGGGCCAGGTGCGCCATTAGTAGTTTCAACTCTAATGGCGTATCAGAAGGTGGTGCGCCATTAGTATATACTAATGGCGCACCGCTTGTCTGGTGCGCCATTAGTGTCAATCCCATCTATAGCCCTTTTTCTAGTAGTGTGAGCTTTCAGCTTTTGTTTCGCGTGTCTTGCCATCGATGCTCTTTAGGAAACAATAAAAAACTAACTTCCTTGCTAATGTATGACAATTATTAGCAGATCAGAGCTAATAATTACATCACAACTGAAGATAGAGTTGTGAGAAGGTGTTAAATTAAAATTGATCCATGCTTTCACTGGCAGCAACGTCCCCCCAGCTCTGTCTAAATCAACAAGGCATGTTGGGAAAAAAGTAGTTGTCTGGAGCACGCAACATTCCAATCATTTTGTGCAGTTCCACTAAAATAGAGCTGAGCGTCCCTGTTCCAAAGATATTAAGTGTGATTACAATAATAGAGGACTGCTGATGAAACAATAAACACACAAATAGAAGCCGGTCACCTTTGTAGTCTCTCTTAAGACTAATTAGTTGGAGAAGATTAGGCTCGGAGTTGGATGAGGAGGATGGAGCAAAACCAATCTCCATTTGTGCACTCGCACTGAAATGTAGAGACGTTGCCCGTGTGACATTTTAGTACAACCACACAAAACACTCTTAAGAAAAAAGTGATTTGTGCAGTTCACCAAAAGGTCGCAATAGCAACGAGGTGAAATGGATAGCCCTGTTTGAAAAAAAGAGGTAGAAAGGAAACAATTACTGGCCAATAACAGTTGATGACACATGCGATGACAAAAAGAAGCATATTCCTTGTCCTAAGGGAAGATAACAACACGGTTGTGTTTGTCTAAAATGGTGTGAGGAAGAGAATGCAATATGGAAAGTACACTGGACGAGCTACGTTTTGGGCAAAGAACTATGGAAGATCCACATGCAACGACGTGGGAAGACGGACAGTGGAGAAACGCCGGAGGGGATACCTGGAGGTCGTCGGGATGTAACTAGGTGAGCGGCAGCGGGCGGAATCTGCGAGTAGGTGGCGTAGGCCCTGCCGCACCGGAGCTTGGTCAGAGAGAACGGCGTGTACCGCAAATCGGGACGTGCTGCCTCGGCGCTGTTGAACGGAGAAACGATGCACTTCCTCCCTTTCCCCCGGCGTACGGGATGCGGCCGGATCAGTGACCAACGGTGAGAGAGAGAGAGGCCACCGCACTCCCTTTCCCCCAGCGGACGGGATGCGGCCGGATCAGTGACCAACGGAGAGAGAGAGAGGCCACCGCAGCCTTGTGTGAGATACTCTGAAGAGCGACAAACCAGGCAGGCAGGCTCCATTGTATACAGTGAGCGGACTACCTTTTTCTCCATAAAAATCGTTTTATATTCTGTGTACGTGCCATTGAGCGATATAACATTATTTAAAAATAACGCGGCAACGCGTCAAGTCGAACTTTGTTTCGTGCATGCGTGGTACATGACCTCCCTAGGTAAACAACCACTACAGGCATTCAAATTAGCATGTGGGCTGCCATTTCGTAAAGAAATGAGCTCCACCGTGTACCCGCGCAGGTGTGGCTGGGCACGAAGCGTGAGTACGTGCACGGTGCACCTATTCTCTTCTTGTATACGTACACCACCTACGTGGGTTTGTGTGAGAGAGATGCAAACCTCGAGAGATATAGTGTGTTGGTTCTTGAGAGTTTTTTTGGGGGGGGGGTCAATCAAAAAATGTAACATGTGCAATGTGTGTGAAATAGAGTCCTGGATATAACATATATATAGAGGGGGCGATCCACGAGAAGAGAGTGGAGGTATCATCAGCTTGAGGTGTCCATAGAATCGAAGAGAGGGATGATGTGTGTGTGTGTGCGCGCGATCGAAAAAGAGTGCCATCGAATTTGTGTGTGCCCACGTCAAAGATATAGAGTGGCTGGCCTACTGGAACCTGAGATGGGACATGTGCAGTTTGTCTCTGTGGCATGGATACCTACCTGCAGCGCTCGACTATCGGTGTGTGGTCGGGGAAGAGGGAGGCCCAATTAACTATAGAGGTACAATGGCTGGTATATGTGTGGAGGAGGAGAGAGGCCTACCTCATGTATTGAGGAGATCGATCTGCCTCATGTATTAAGGGAGATCGATCGGCATCCATGCATATGTGCAGGAGAGGAATAAGGTTGGGAGAGAGAGACAAAGCTAGAGTGTTGGAGGGGGTGGTAGTGGAGTTGCTTCTAACAAATGGTGGGATAGGCTTGCTAGAAAAACGGAGGGCACGCCCGCAATATCAATAAGAGAGGAGATGGCTGCTTGTTGTCTGTGCACGTGCGTGTGAGAGATGGGTCAGGAGGCATGCATGAATGATGAGGGGGGACGATGTGGCTGTAGTAAGCAGACGTAACTACATAGGAAGATCAATCGCCCTTTGTTTGAGAAAGGAGAGACATAACTTGTGAGGTACGTCGATCGATGGGGGGGTAGTTAAAGTCGATCTAGGTGTATGTTGGGAGATCGATCGGTATACATGCATGTGTGTGTTAGAAGCAAATGAGGCACGAGGAGAAGGATAGCGAGAGAGAGAGGGATGCATGTAGGAGGTGGTACGAGAGGCATACTATATCGAGGGGGGAGGAGTGTGCGAGTACGAGAATGATGAAAAGAGTGGTGGGAGTGAGGCATGACGATGACAAGAGAAGAGGGGAAGCTTGTGTTTGTGCTAGGCACACTTGGCTAGAGAGGCATATCAATCGATGTGTGTCATAAAGAAGGAGCTGGGGGCCTACACACACCGTGGGTGAACGACCTAAAGTGAAAAGACGAATTTGCACGATGGAGCTAGAGAATGCTGAGGGAGGGTGAGAGGGATGCGGGCGTGTGCATGCACAAGAGAAAGTTAGAGCTAGCTACAAAGATAAGAGGGTTGTGTGGGTGTAAAAGACGAATAGAGATCATATATACTTCATTATAAAAAGAGAATTCGGATATTTGAAGAATTTATCATAGTGTTCCAAACCGACGCATGTGTGAATATATATAACAGTGATACACATGGTGTGGTCATGAACAAGTCATACTACATTTAATATATTTTATCTCTACTCTTATAAAAACGGAGTTGTTGATGATGGTGTGCCTGTCATCCTGCATTATAGGCCGTCTGATTTATATCTGGCGGATAGCAAGGAAACTATGATGATTGAAGTTGGCAACAATCATGATTGTAGCTTCTTATTGAAATAGAGAAACGAATTCAAATTTAGTTCGAATTGCAGCGGTAGTATAGACATTTGGAATGCACTAAAATGTTGGTATGAGTAGTTTACATGCATTATATAGCAAGCGAAAAATTTTAATCGGACATAACATGGATTCATACTCCCTCCTTCCATCTATATAGGGCGTAATGAGATTTTTAAGACCGCCTTTGACTATTGACAAGATTAATAGTACATGACATGCACAGTGTGAAAATTGTATCATTGAAAGAACCTTTCACAGACGAATTTAACGGTGTGCTTTGTGTAAGTTGCATGCCATATATCATTGCTCTAATATTTGGTCAAAGTTAGCATCGAAAAACGCATTAGTCCCTATATAGATGGAAGGAGGGAGTAGCTTTGAATAGCATTTGTATAGTAAAACAGGGCAAGACTCTCTCTTTGTGTGGTGTGAATAGTTTTATTTTTTTCGTCTTCTTTTTGGTTGAGGGAAGTGCGCATTGATTTGGTACGTACAAGTACAATATTACTACATGTTAGGCTTGTCCCTAAAATTCAACCCGCGTCTTGTTATATCCCGAAAATTCAGATATCGTGCTCCCAAAACCGGCGCCTTCACAACCCGCGCCTTGCTATCTCGAAATTACAACGCACGCCAAAACTCCCTCCAGCTGCCAAATCCCGACACGCGAAATCCCCCTTCTATCCCTGAGCCGAAAGGGCCGCTAGTTCAAATCGGTGGGGGTACTTTTGTAACGCACCCTACATTTTGGACAAGCGCGTCCCTAAGTCATGCTTCACCCCCTCCCATAGCCCCTTTTCACCATTCGAAATCCCAGGCCGCCATAACCTGTCCGCTCCAGCCGCGAAACCCCACCCTCCTCCGTCCGCCATGTCACAGCTAGCCAGCCGGAGCCTCTTCCCCGATGACGTCGTCCACCGCAACAGCTCGATGTCCCTCGTCCACCTCCCCGGATGAGGATCCGTCATCCATCTCGCCGTCCGCCGGTTCAGCCGCCCCGTCCTCCACCTCCAAGGAGCTGCTCCGACGATCGCCTCATCTATCGCGGCTGCTCCATCCCCACATCGCCGCCTTAACCTGCTCCACCGGAACCGCAACATCCTCACCGACTCCTCGGACGAAGCCGAGGCCTACTCAGCGCCACCAAAGAGGTTGTACACTCATCGCATCGCACCTTCTCCTTAACTCGACCTCCCCGCGCCGATGGTGCTCCATCCCGCACCCCCATAGAGCGGCTACCTTGAAGCCGGTGCCGCGGGTGACATCTCCACGGCGGCTCTCCCCTAGTGCGAGGCCCCTTCGGCGGCGGCATCCATACCAGTCAGATCTGCGGCTGCTTCGGCTCTCGCTCGCTCGCGCTGCAGCTCCGGCTCTCGCTCGATCGCTCGCTCGCCCAGCTGCTGCTGTTGCTCTGCCCCTCGCTCGTGCTGCTGCTCTGCTCCGATTAAGCCACACTTCAGTCGACTGAATCGACTTTTGGGTCAGTCGATTTTCAGGGGTTGGGGGGCTCACCGGAGTTAAAGAAGAACCACCCGCAGCGGGGACGGGGGCTCGCCGGAGAGGTACCCCACTATCTTTCTTAGGGTTCAGGGTGGGGGTCTAGAGGGCTGGCCGAGGCGGCGGTGGCGAGTTGTTTTGGGGCGGCGAGGCGGCGCTGGGGCCGGCGGTTCGGCTGGTGGTGGCTGGCGGCTTAGGGGGGTGTAGGTTGAAGCTGAACTGCAGGCCCTCCCTAAACTACATGTTAAGTGCCTCTCTGCTACCATTGCATTCAGTTTCGACAGTAGCATTCAGATTCCACAGTAAATTTCAGTTTCGACAGTTAAGTTCAGAGTCAACAGTTTTTACCTCATCTGTTGTAGTCAGGTGGTTTTTGGTGATGTTAATTTTACATCCATTTTACATCATCTATTGGAGATGCTATTAGAATCCCACTTGAAATTGACGATGTCTATCTTGTGCTGCTTCAGCCTTGACGTCTTATGGCTCACCGGAGCTGCTCCAACGACAGAACGATCCATCACAACAGAGCAGTGCCCTAGACGCCGTCTACAGATTCCTCAGATCTTCCTCCACACCTCTGACAGCCACCTCTGCCTCAACTGCTTCAGCGACCAACCCAATGATGCTAAGGTCGACACGGCTACGGCAAAGAGGTTGTACACTTGTTGCATCACTTATTACTATACATTCACGTCGATCCATTAGGGCTATTTTGGTTCAACGGAAAAACATGGATCCACTAGTTTTTACCATCACTCTAAATTTCTGCATGCTCTCCTTACATAATCTCACCATATTTTTTTCGTATGCATGTCAGATATTGTACACAGTCATGGGTGAACATGTAGAGAAAAAGAGAAGAGTTTTGCGCGGCAATACAATGTCATGCAAACATCGCTCCATGGTGGGTTCAATGGAAAACCCTCCCCACCCCTCTCCAGATTGTAATCCAGAGGAAGATATCTATTCTAAGGCGGATTCAGATGCCGCTGACCACTCCTATTTACCCCCCAAGGTGTTTGCTCTACCTTGGCATGATGATGTTAGTTATATCATGCATATGTTGCCTTGCAGTGCCTACTTTTGACATCATATATGTCATCTGCTTACTTTAGACATGTTTTGTAATGCCACCTATTTAGTTTCTATATCATATATGGGAATTATGCAGTCTCATGTCTTTTAGCCAGCCATAATATATGTGAAATGTGCAATGCCACACTGTTTAACCAGGCATCATATATTTGAATGATATCTTGCCCATCCTTTTCTTCATTACATTTCCATTTGTCGGCAATGTTTGTACATTAAACTACTCTTCCTGTGAATCAGCCATTTGGGTGGGAGATGGAGAACTCTGGAGTGAAAACAAGGCCTTCAGAGCAGACAATGCTACCTGTCGAAGCAGATCTCTTGTTGGGTCCCGATAGCTCCTCAGAGATGGATTCAGAGACAGATGACCAGTCCTATTCCCGCACTGAGGTGTATGCTCTAACTTGGCACGGTTATACTGCTCATATCATGCATACGGTGTCTTGCATTGCATAGTTTATACATCATATACACAATATTCAACACCATGTTCTTAGTTCAGACATCATATCGAATGCCCTCTGTTTAGCATATAAATCACATATGTGAATTAAATGATGCGATCCTGATTACTTAGATAACATGTAGGTGAATTATGTCATGCGATCATGTTTAGTTATTCATCATATCTTTGAATTATGTTATGCTATGCTATCCAGTTTAGATATACATCATATATGTGAAATTATGTCATGCTATCCGTTTTAGATAAACAATATACATGTCAACTATTTCATGCCCTCTTTTTTCCACACTATCTATTGCATCTGTCTCTCATACAATGTCTGTACATTCAACTATGTTTCCTGTTTATCAGCCATTTGAATTGGAGCGGGTGATGCCAGTATCTAGCGGACTAAAAACACGGTCTTCAAATAAAACAGTGCTACCTCTTGGTGGAGATAGCACCCCGGTTGTACATGCACAAGAACCAGCCCTACCACACATAACCAAAACTCTCGCAGATTGTACCCCTACTGTGATGGACAAAGAACTAGCTTCACCCAATCTAACCCCAACCCCAGCCGATAGTAACCCAGTTCCTATTGACGCAGCACCATCTCCACCACATAGCTCCCAAACAAGAGCAGTTAGTAAGGCAGCTCCAGTGCCCAAAGGGCCAGTACTATCATGGCGAACCCCAACTCCACCAGTTAGTACGCCTATTCCTGTGGAGGAAGCACAACTAGCTAGTCATAGTTTAGCATCTATCGCATTTGATGTTGTTAAATCGTATGTGCGTATCTTCCCATCTTGGAAATATTATACTGAAGATGAAGGAAAATGCCAGTTGCAGGTGTTTGTCCAGGAGTTATGTGTAAGTAATGTTATTCATGGCAATTACTTTGCTTCGTCCCATACATCCTACCTCCATGATGGTTATAATACAGCAAATTTTCCCATTTTTCTCTATAGAGAAGGACCGATTTGGAAACTCAGGATGAGGTAACCTGTGCTAATACCTCTGCTATCTTCAAGAATACTTGGTTGCAGTATCAGAATTAGCTGAAGAAAACGTACTTCATCGGCAAACAAACTCATCAAATTCCCTTACGTTCTCCTAAGACACATTTACTGGACAATGACTGGGAACGCCTTGTTCTGTACTGGTCCCGAACCAAGAATGTGGTAAGGTCTATGAGCTCATTTTCTATTTTTAAGTATTATATTCTTGCGTCTTATTGTACTCTGTTCATGTAGAACAAATGCCTAAACCTGAAGAACAACTGTTCTAATTTAAGATTCCATTGCTATCTTAGTTCAAAAAAGCGCTAGGCGTTAATTGTGCGTTTTGCCACCGCCTTGCGCTTTACTGACCAAAGCGCATGCTTATGCGCAGTTATGGACAGATTATGCGTAGTTATGCGCAATGCATTTTGCCAACGCCTAGATCCTAGGCGCGCTTAAGCGCTCGCTTAAGCGCGCCTTTTGTAACTATGATTGCTTTGCTCTTGTATCACTGTATTTACTCATGCAAACTTATTTTTAAATTGAAGGATCCAATCGAAACTCCAATGGCACAGCAGGTATGTTCACGCATGTTTCTTTAACAGGTTTGCTCTTATCAATAGCTCTGTTGATTTCAATTTCAATTGTGTATACAGTTGACTTTCATTCATGCACATTACTAGCATCACAATAGAGCCAATAGTGTTGTTGTTGTTGTACATGTAGACCCGTGGTACCCATCTGAAATCTTGTTGTGCAGTGTTGTTTCCCACGCTTTGTATTCTTTCACTGCTGCTTTGTCTTGAACTGGTATGATTTGAACCGTGTCTCTATTTTGATTTGGCAAGACGATGGAGTGACCATAGGACATAGATACATGTTTGTTTGATGCTTTTATCATGTACTAGTACTTGTCAATAGAAGACTTGGTAGTTTAATCTTGTCCACCTTACTAATGAACTGGTTCACCGAAATGAGTTTCATATACTAGTACATGCTGAACTTGTTATGTGTCTGCTTGTTTCTTCTTTTAGAATGCTGACAGAATATTGGGGAAGAGTGCCTTATTAAGCAATGGTAAAGGAAGTAATGCAGATAAGGTTCAGGATAGTGACACATCCTTGTTGGTCTCCAACAAAGCTAATAAAATAGCTAAGGAAGACTATCTTGAAGACAGCGAGACAACCCCAAAGTCCTGTCTTGGTTTAGTGTTCGAGTTACTGGCCACTACCGCTTGCACAAGCTATTCAAACTCACTATCTAAATCAGTTCGGTTTCTTGAGTCTCAACTACAAGCTGAAAGACATCGATCAGCTGTGCTGCGACAAGAAGCGCAAGGACCGCGGAAGTCCCTGGAGCATTCAGATGCATACTTCCTGGTGCAACAGCAAGCGTTGGAGGATTTTAGCGCCAAACAGGACAAAGCTAATTAGCTTGCTAAGCTTATTGCCAGCATGGTGGATACCCAGGATAACGTTTATTGAGCTCTTCTGAAGTTGTTTCAGTTATGGTCTTGTTTTGCTGCCGCGTTTATTTGCACTGGTGGCCAATTTTGACGGCCAGTGTATGTAATGTGCTGCTTTGTTCCCTATATTTGCACTGGTGGCGAACTTTGATGCCCAGTGGATGTAATATGTGTAATAGCGGTAATAGGCTAGCGTTAATTGCTTGCTTATTTATTTCCTTATTGTCTTGTTTAGTTGTTTGCTTGTAGTCACTGCAGTTCTTTTTCTGTTTTTTCTTGTGGCCACAATAGCCTATTTTTGGTAACTAGGCCAAAATAATCATGGCAACACACGGACTGTTGTAACCATGGGCCTCCTGCAGGCCGTATGATCCATCGGCCTTCTATACCGGCCTTAGGGTCCATGGGCCTTCTACGGGCTGTACGATCCATGGGCCTTCTATGGGTTGTACTATCCATGGGCCTCATACGGGCCGTAGGATCCATGGGCCTTCTACGGGGCGTATCATCATTTCGCCAATCATCGGCCGTACTATTCGTGGACCATAACGGGCCGTTAATAGGCCGTATTTGATAACTCTATGAAAACAGCCCAACGGGGTTTTTTGACATGAAAATGGCCCAACGTATTAATGGTCCGCAAACGGGCCGACTGTAACGACGGGCTAAATTTGGCTCACAAGCAGAAAATGACAGTAACGGGCCGTATGTAACTGAATGCTGCAAATGAGCCCAAGAATCAATGGGCCCTGAGAAGGCCGAAAGATAACTTGGGCTAGAAACGACCCAATGGAATAACGGGCCATTAATGGGTATAAAGTTATACACTGTTCATTACGGGCCAGTTTCACCACGGGCCGTTAATGGGCCAAGAGTTACAAAGGTCCTCATATGGGCCGAAAGAAGTCATGGGCCACACATGGGCCAGAAGTTAAAACGGGCTGAATCATATTGGACGGCCCAGATGACGCTATTGGGCCTAATTCGGATAGGGCGTAACGGGCATTGGGTTAGCGGGCTGTAAATGGGCTATATGCGAACATGCCGTTAACAAGCGTTCCGTGGGCCGGCCCGCCACCTTTTGACCAAGTCAAATGGGCCGGCCTTTTCATAGGAATGGGCCTCTGTTGGGCCATGCCACATGTCGCCGTATCATAGGTGCCTTCAGTCCAATGAGCGGATGACATCTGTCCCAACGGTGAGCCGACACGTGTTTCCTCCAGCCAATGATGATTTTACACGTGGAAAATCCCCATTGGTCGGGGCTGTTAACGGGTTATCAGATCCAAAACCCGACCCGATAGCTTAACGGCATTCCATTATGGTGGATGCCACGTGTCGGTCACCCTCGACGAAAGCACTTCTGTGACGCGTGATTTATCGTCCTGGAAGTGGACACTTCCGTGATGATAATTTTGGCAATGTCATGGAACACTTCTATGACAACACAGGTATGACTATCTTGATTCTGTCATAAATTTGTCATGGATGTACATGCATGACAGAAAATGCGACCTACTGTGACAAACACGTATCATCACAGAAGTGTCTTTTTTTGTAGTGCCACCTTGCTGCACCTTATTTACTTTTGTTACTTGTTGCTCGTTACAAATTATCTTATCACAAAACTATATGTTACCACTTATTTCAGTACTTGCAGAGAATACCTTGCTAGAAACCACTTATCATTTCCTTCTGCTCCTCATTGGGTTCGACACTCTTACTTATCGAAAGGACTACGATAGATCCCCTATACTTGTGGGTCATCACTCAGCCATGTGAAAAAGCAGCTGGAGGACACCTAAGGTATGCAATGACCTTGTGTGTGTCCGGGAAGGGTGAATGTTTTTGTGCTTACCGCAGTGCTATGATATTTATTAGGGGCGGCGACCGAGGTGGAGGTCCTCAAGAAGGCACTGCCGAGTCAGAGGAGAGAGCGGCAAAGGAACAGGCCTCCCGTGAAAGGCATGAGGCTAGGGTTGGTGAGGTCCAGCAGGAGCTCCAGGACGCCGTGAAGGAATGCGAGTCATTGGAGCGCTAGAATGCGGACCAAGAGTCCAAACTTGCTAAGGCCCGCCAAAGCACGCAAGATGCCCGGACCGAAGCCCAAGGCGCCCTCCAAGAAATCTAAGAGGCCAAGAAAATCGCGGCGGGTAAGGCTTTCATTATGCAAAGCAAGTATGTGAAGAAGAGGTATCTCTTACTAACCCGGATTTGGAGTTCTCCAAGGGCGTTTGCGGATCTGCCGCATAGTGTTTCTGACGCTGCGGAATTCTTCCGAGCCGAAGAGGGGGGCTCAACGGAGAAGCTGTTCCGGTCGCAATACCTTGCGCCAGAACATCCGGTGCCCTTTAGCGATCGGCTTAAATAGCTGGTCGAGCTGCATAGGGTGGCCGAACTAGCTATGAAGGATTTACTAATCCGTCTATGGCCTGCCGAAGCCGTATCTAGCAGCTACTTCAGGCTCGTGAAGCGGCTGGTTGATGCCTGCCCTCGGCTTGATGTCGTCAAGCAATCAGTCTGCATAGAAGGTGCGCGGATGGCCTTCGCCCGTGTAAAGATACAATGGGCAAATATGGACGCCGTCAATGTCGGATCATGGGTTCTGGCAAAACCCTTAAGGTTCGAATGCTGGGGTGCGCAATAAGATTTCCCCCCTACAGATCCACGTCCTAACTCAGCTATGATCTTACGAACTAACTCGACGAACTCGCAACACAAAGGACACAAGATTTATATTGGTTCGGGCCACCGTTGTGGTGTAATACCCTACTCCAGTGTGGTGGTGGTGGATTGCTTCTCGGGCTGAGGATGTACAGTACAAGGGGAAGAACAGCCTCCTGAGGAGAGGTGTTCTTATGCTCGGTGAACTTGTGGTAGTTCTGGTCTCTCTCGATCTGACCTCTTTAGCTATGGTGGTGGCTAGTCCTATTTATAGAGGCCCTGGTCCTCTCCCCAAATATCGAGCGGCAAGGGAGACAACAATGGAAAATTTGGAAGGGGACAACTAGTACAACTTATCCTGTCAAAAGTGGTCTTCGCCTGCAAAAGGCTCTGGTGGTGACGCCGCCTTGGGCTCCATGGTGACCTCCGTCTTGCTATCTTGCTGGTCTTGGTCTCATTGCACCGATATGGAAACCTATGCTTGATGCCTCGGTACTCCAGGCCTGTGCTTGCCCCCTTAGCACCAAAGAGGAAACAAGGACGCTGCGCACGCTGGCGCCCGCCTGGCCTTGGTCGTCATGGCTCACGTCACTAGAACCTGGCGAGGTTTGCCTGGCCTTGAACTCTCTGCCCCTCGCGAGCCAGCCTGGTGAGGCCGCTCCTGAGGAGGTCTTGCGTCGTCTGCCTCGTGAGGCTTGGCCCCTCGCGAAGGTCTTGAATGCCTTTATTGATGAAGATGGGCCATACAGGCCTGCTAGCAAAGCCACGCCGTGGGCCGCAGGCAAGCAAGTCTGGGTGAGGGAGTCCTGGATTAGGGGGTCTCCGGACAGCCGGACTATATCCTTTGGCCGGACTGTTGGACTATGAAGATACAAGATTGAAGACTTCGTCTCGTGTCCGGATGGGACTCTACTTGGCGTGGAAGGCAAGCTAGGCAGTACGGATATGGATATCTCCTCCTTTTGTAACCGACCTTGTGTAACCCTAACCCTCTCCGGTGTCTATATAAACCGGAGGGTTTTAGTCCGTAGGACACAACAATAACATACAATCATACCATAGGCTAGTTTCTCGGGTTTACCTCTCTGATCTCGTGGTAGATCTACTCTTGTACTACCCATATCATCAATATTAATCAAGCAGGACGTAGGGTTTTACCTCCATCAAGAAGGCCCAAACCTGGGTAAAACTTCGTGTCCGCTGCCTCCTGTTACCATCCGCCTAGACGCACAGTTCGGGACCCCCTACCAGAGATCCGCCGGTTTTGACACCGACATTGGTGCTTTCATTGAGAGTTCCTCTGTGTCGTCGCCGTTAGGCTTGATGGCTCCTTCTATCATCGTTAGCAATGCAGTCCAGGGTGATACTTTTCTCCCCGGACAGATTTTTGTATTCGGCGGCTTTGCACTGCGGGCCAATTCGCTTGGCCATCTGGAGCAGATTGAAAGCTACGCCCCAGGCCATCAGGTCAGGTTTGGAAGCTTAAGCTACACAGCCGATATCCGCGGAGACTTGATCTTCGACGGATTCGAGCCTCTGCCTTGTGCGTCACGTGGTCATGATGAGTACGATTTAGCTCTACCATCCGACAGTATTCAGGAGATCGCACCGGCAGCCGCTCCGACCCTTAATTCAGAGCCAATTGCGCCGTCCATGGACAGGTGGATGGACCCCGCCACGGAGGCCTTACCCTCATCGGCGATCGAGCCAAACATCGACCTTACTCTGCACAGGAGCCGTGTCGACAAACTGTCAGATCTCTCTCCGGCCATGGACTCCAAACCGCTTGTGCCCGTTCCTAGCGAATCCAATTGGGCTCCGATGATGGAGTTTACCTCCGCGGATATTTTTCAGCACTCGCCCTTTGGCGACATACTGAACTCGTTAAGGTCTCTCTCCTTGTCAGGAGGATCCTGGCCGAACTATATCCGACAGGATTGGGATGCGGACGACGAAGAAATTCGCTGCCCGCCCACCACCCACTTAGTAGCCACTGTCGATAACTTAACCGACATGCTCGACTTTGACTCCGAATACATCGACAGTATGGATGATGATGCGGGAGACGAAGATGAACCACTGCCCATAGGGCACTGGACAGCCACCTCATCATACGATATATACATGGTGCACACACCCAAAGAAGTCAATGGCGATGAGACAGCAGCGGATGACCCCTCCAAGAAGCAACCCAAGCGCCGATGTCAGCGGCGCCGCTCTAAGCCCCGCCAAAGCAAAAGTGGTGATACCGGCACAGGAGATAATAACACCCCAGATAGTGCCGAAGATAAAAACAATCCCCTCCCGCAAGATTTAGAGCAGGAGGACGGAGGAGCCAGCCCTCCTGAGAAAGCGGCAGATGGAGAAGCGGAGGATGATAATTACATGCCCCCCTCCAAAGACGAGGCAAGCCTCGGCGATGATGAATTTGCCGTGCCAGAGGATCCCGTCGAACAAGAGCGCTTCAAGCGCCGGCTTATAGCCACGGCGAATAGCCTTAAGAAAAAACAGCAGCAGCTTCAAGCTGATCAAGGTCTGCTAGCTGACAGATGGACTGAAGTCCTCGCAGCCGAGGAATATAAACTCGAGCGCCCCTCCAAGAGTTACCAAAAATGCAGGTTGCTACCTCGACTGGAGGAAGAAGCGTATGACGTGGCTGATCGGCCACCTCGTGGCCGTGATAGAGAGGCATTCCAGCCAAAAACTTAGCCCACACCTCGACGCCATTCAAATAAAAAAGAACAGGGAAACACACCAGGTCTGCGAGACGTATTGGAGGACAAAGCAAAACATGCAATATCGATCTACGGATCACAAGGGCGTGCCACTATGTGAGACGATAAACGTCATGCCGGATACAGTAAAAGTAAATCCGGCCGGGCCGAACACAGCGAGCAAGACACATTCGAGCTGCGTCGCGATATAGCCCAATACAAAGGCGCCGCACACCCCTTATGCTTCACAGACGAAGTAATGGATCATCAAATCCCAGAAGGTTTCAAACCTGTAAATATTGAATCATACGACGGCACAACAGATCCTGCGGTATGGATCGAGGATTACCTCCTCCACATCCACATGGCCCGCGGTGATGACTTACTGTAGCGACCAGACCTCAAACAGTCTGATCTCTGTGCTCCGGTGTCATCCCTGGATCAGTAATGCTGACACCACACAGTACTCAGAGGATTTATAACAGAGTAGCAATCACACACTTATTACATCAAGTGTCTCAAGAGAGAACTTATTACAATAAGTATGGCTTAAGGCCATCTAATAACGATAACAGCGGAAGGCTTGGAAGATAAGTGAGTCCATCAACTCCAACGGCATCACTGAGTATAGAACCACGACCTAAAAACTCCTTAATCATCGTCTGAAAAGTCTGCAACATTAACGTTGCAGCCCGAAACGGGTCAGCACATGGAATATGCTGGCAAGGTAACACATAAAGAGTAATGGAATGAAACAGCTATACTATATGCATATTTGGCTGGTGGAAAGCTCTATGGTTACAGTTTTGTGTAAAGCCAATTTTTCCCTACTGCAAAGGAATAAATTTATTTAACTATCATGGTAGTTGTTAAACATTGAGAATGGTTGATAGCATCCTCAATCCCAATTAAAAATATCATTAACAAAACCCAACATAATTAATTTAGAGTAACATGTTGAGATTCACATGATAATCCAAGTACTAGATACTCAAGATGTCCATAACCGGGGACACGGCTAATCATGATTACTTTATTACACTCTACAGAGGTTTGCGCACTTTTCCCCACAAGACTCGATCGCCTCCGTTTGGTTTCTCGCACTACATGGTGTTTGAGAAGACGGATGACCGAGACATAGTTTTTCAGAAGCGCTAGCACCTTACGATAGATAGACCGTTACACCTACTTTCCCCTACATCTGCTAGTCTACCCTGTAAGAGTTCGCATGACTTATTCAACTATGCCAGAGCCCATAATGGCTTGTGGCTGCACACGGAAGTTTATAGTATGAATAATCTCATGATCCCTTTGAGCCTGGGTGGCGTTCCAAAAGAAAACAGGCAAGTCATGGACTACCCAGGTGCCTCAATCCACCCAGATGTGTGTTTAAGTTGCCACCTTAGATAAACCATTAATTAACAATACTCACATCTGCCATGGATATCACTCACCCAATCCACGTCTACTAGCATAGCATGGCACAATAAGCAAACGTAGAAGTAACTCCCAAAGGTTGATATATAACAGGTGATAGGTACTACCTCAACTACTTCGCATCCCACAATTTAATTAGATCCTAATAATGCAATGTTTGAGGATTGATCTAATGCAATAAAACTGGGTAGTAGAAAAGGTATGATCAAAGTGTTACTTGCCTTGCTGATGATCCGGGAAACCTTGCGATTCGAAGTAACAAGCGGCGCACTCCGGGTATTCTATCGCAGACAAACAAACAAGCATACAATAAGTACTCATCTAATGCACGAGTAAAACTCAAATAATAGATCTAACCATAAGGTTCAACTTAAGAACTCCGGTTGGCAAAAAGAATCAAATCGAACAAAGCAACGAAAATCAAATGGCGAAAGAAAACAACTTCGTTCTGCTAATCTAGATCTAAGTCAAATTTTACAGTAGCAAAAACTTGTTTAAGTTGGTTAAACGGATAGAGGGTTTCGAGACAAAACTCCAGGCGCTTGAATCGCCTGATTCCGATAAACGAGCGAAAAGTTATACTAAAACGAAAATCGGATCAGGAATCGCGATCAGAAAAATCGCGCATTTTATCTGAGAAAAAGAAAAACGACGAACGTTCGTTAGAACGAACGAACCAACGCTCGCTAATTAAATAAATCAGAACAACTGATCTATTTAAAAAACCGAATCTAAAAAAACCGATGAAAAATCGATGGTTTTTTGAAAAAAAACCGGCGCGGAAAACGAGGCAACCTCGAGCGGCGTGCGGCGGCGGCGGCGGCGCTGGGGCTGGGGCGGCTCGGGCTAGGGTTTGGCTCAGCTGGGCCTCCCCCCGGCTTATAAAGGCTAGATGGCCGGGAGTCCGGGTCGGACACGGCCCCTAGGTCGGTTCGTTTTTTTAAATAATTACGCGCAGAAGAAAAATAAAAAGAAATACTGGACAGAATGGAAAAATCCCGAAATAAATTTTCTCGGGCTTCTAAAATCAAGCCTCACAACGTGAACATTTATTTGGGGTCTAAATACAATTTTGAAAAACGCACATTTTTCCTAAATTCAAATAAAATAACGAAAACCTCGGAAATAAAATCTTATTTGATTTTATTATTAAATCCTCGATATTTCTTTATTTTGGGAAAGTCATTTTGTTCCCTCTCTCATATTTTTGTAATAGAAATAATTGATGATAAAATAACAAAAATCAAATGATCCTATTCTCAAAATTTGAGAAAACTCAAATATGAAAATAACGAAATCCCCAACTCTCTCCGTGGGTCCTTGAGTTGCGTAGAAATTTCTGGGATCAACCAAAATGCAAAATAAAATATGATATGCATAGATGATCTAATGTATAACATTCCAAATTGAAAATTTGGGATGTTACAAACCTACCCCCCTTAAGATGAATCTCGCCCTCGAGATTCGGGTTGGCTAGAAAATAGGTGAGGGTGGTCCTTGAGTAAATCTTCCTCTCGTTCCCAGGTGGTTTCATCCTCTGTGTGGTGGCCCCATTGAACTTTGCAAAACTTGATAACCTTGCTGTGAGTGACTCGATTGGCAAACTCAAGAATCTTAACTGGTTTCTCCTCATAGGTCAAATCATTATCCAATTGAATTGTTTCCAATGGCACTGTGTCTCTCAAAGGTATGTCAGCCATCTCCGCGTGGCACTTCTTCAACTGAGAAACGTGGAACACATCATGAACTCCTGACAATCCTTCAGGCAATTTCAACTTGTAGGCCACTTCTCCCATACGCTCCTAAACTCGATATGGTCCTACAAATCGTGGCACTAATTTTCCTTTAACTCCAAAATGCTTTGTTCCCCATAGTGGAGATACTCGAAGATAAGCTCTATCTCCAACTTCGTAAACAGTCTCCTTGTGTTTAGAATCTGCATAACTCTTCTGTCTGGACTGGGCTACCTTGAGCCTATCGCGAATCAATTTCACCTTCTGTTCAGACACTTTAATCAAGTCAGGTCCAAACAACTGGCGGTCTCCAACTTCGTCCCATGACAACGGTGTCCTGCACCTCCTTCCATACAAGGCTTCGAAAGGGGCCATCTTTAAACTGGTTTGGTAACTATTGTTGTAAGAGAACTCTGCATATGGCAAATTATCGTCCCAACTAGATCCCTAATCTAGCGCACAAGCTCTCAGCATATCCTCCAAAATCTGATTGACTCTCTCGGTCTGTCCATCTATCTGTGGATGAAAAGCTGTACTGAATTCTAGCCTGGTACCCAAAGTTGCATGCAACTGCTTCCAGAACTTTGAGGTAAACTGGGTTCCTCTATCTGATACGATACTCCTCGGAACTCCATGCAGACATACGATCCTGGTCATGTATATCTTTGCCAACTTAGCACTGGTGTAAGTGGTCTTTACCGGGATGAAATGAGCTACCTTCGTCAATCGATCAACTACAACCCAAATCGAGTCATAGCCTGAATGAGTCCAGGGTAATCCCGTGATAAAATCCATTCCTAACTTATCCCACTTCCATTCGGGTATCGGCAATGGTTGTAGCAATCATGCTGGCTTCTGATGCTCTGCCTTTACTCTCTGACATACATCACAAACTGCTACGTACTCTACAATATCCTTCTTCATTCCGGTCCACCAGAAAATATCTTTCAAATCCAAATACATCTTGGTATTTCCTGGATGAATCGAATATGGCGAATCATGTGCCTCTTGCAGTATCAACTTCCTGATCTCTGGGTCATTGGGCACGTAAACACGGTCTTCAAACCATAGGGTGTCGTGCTCATCCTCACAAAATCCCTTAGCCTTTCCTTTGCTAAGTTTCTCCTTAATAGAAGCAATCTCCTTGTCAGTCTTCTGAGCTTCTCTGATTCTATCCATCAAAGTTGACTGAATCTCCAATGCTGCTACATAGCCTCTCGGAACTATTTCCAAACATAGTTCATGAAGATTTTCTGCTAACTCCTTTGGTATTTATCCCGTCATTAATGTATTGACGTGGCTCTTACGGCTCAATGCGTCAGCTACTACATTAGCCTTTCCGGGATGGTAATGCAATCTCATATCATAATCCTTGATGAGCTCCAACCATCTCCTTTGTCTGAGGTTTAACTCCTTCTGCGTGAAAATGTACTTCAAACTCTTATGATCCGTGTACACCTCACATTGATTTCCAATCAGAAAATGTCTCCAAGTCTTTAGTGCATGCACTACGGCTGCTAATTCCAAATCATGCGTAGCATAATTCAACTCATGAGGCTTAAGCTGTCTTGAGGCATATGAAACAACTCTCCCTTCCTGCATAAGCACTGCTCCAAGTCCTCGACGTGAAGCGTCGCAATACACCTCATAGTCCTTGGTCTGATCTGGTAAAATCAACACTGGTGAAGAAACCAAACATTTCTTCAACTCCTGGAAACTAGCCTCACACTCCTCAGTCCATTTGAACTTGGTATCCTTCTTTAACAGTTCAGTCATAGGCTTCGCAATCTTTGAGAAATTCTCAATAAATCTCCGGTAGTATCCTGCGAGTCCAAGAAAACTCCGGATCTCTCCAACTGTTGTTGGTGCTTCCCACTTGGTCACGGTATCAACTTTAGTGGGTCAACTACTATTCCTTCTCCGGATATAACGTGTCCGAGGAATCCTACTTCCTTCAACCAAAACTCACATTTGCTGAACTTGGCATACAACTGATTTTCTCTGAGCTTTTCAAGTACCAATCGCAAATGTTCCTTATGCTCTTCTTCATTCTTCGAGTAAACCAGGATATCATCTATGAACACCACGACGAACTTATCCAAGAACTCCATAAACACTTTGTTCATCATGTTCATAAAATAGGCAGGTGCGTTAGTCAGACCAAATGACATAACGGTATACTCATACAGCCCATACCTGGTGGTAAAAGTTGTCTTAGGAATATCTTGTTCTCGAATCTTCAACTGGTGGTATCCTGATCGCAGATCGGTCTTGGAAAATACCTTAGCTCCTTGCAATCGATCAAACAGATCATTAATCATTGGTACTTGTTCTTGATCGTTACTTCATTCAATCCTCGATAATCAACAACCATCCTTAACGATCCATCCTTCTTCTCTACTAGAAGTACTAGCGATCCCCAAGGCGAAGAACTTGGGCGAATATATCCTTTATCCAATAACTCCTTAATCTGCTTCTTAATTTCCACCAAATCCTTTGCTGGCATCCTATATGGTCTCTTCGATATTGGCCCGGTGTCTGGCAATAGTTCAATCAAAAACTCAATATCTCTATCCAGTGGCATGCCTAGTAACACCTCTGGAAATACTTCAGGGAAATCCCTTACCACTCGTACTTCCTCCTGCACAACTCCTGTTAAACAATTTACTTGAGTCCCTTTTTGCGCATGTCGGGATACATACTTGATCCTTCTCCCTTCTGGGGTAGTAAGCAAAATTGTCTTACTGGCGCAATCAATGTTTCCTCCGTACATCGACAGCCAATCCATACCCAGAATTACATCCAATCCTTGTGATTCCAAAATTATTAAATCCGAGGGAAACACATGCCTACCTATACTCAATGGCACTTGAAAACATCCTTGACTGGCCATATACTCCGCTCCTGGTGAGCTTACTAGCATAGGTGTTCTAAGAACCTTAGTGGGCAGGTTATACTTATCCACAAATCCCCTTGATATGTATGAATGCGATGCACCAGTGTCAAAAAGAACGAGTGCAGTAAATGACTTAACCAAAAACTTACCGATGACGGCATCTGGCTGCTCTTCAACCTCCTCCACGTTTATGTGGTTCACCTGTCCCCTGTTGAAAGGGTTCAGCTTCTTCCCAGAGCTTCCATTGCTATTTCCATTTTGTAATTCAGGACATTCATTTGCATAATGTCCTGTCTTCGAACACTTAAAGCAAGTGACTTGGCTCAGGTCCTTCTTGGCTGGGGTTGATGGGTTGGTGCGATTCTGGCCATTGCTTCCTCCATTCCCATTACCACTCCTGGTGCCATTGTGATTGTGCGAGCTACCTCCTCCATGGGTGTTGGGGATATTACTACTGGGCGTAAACCGGCCTATCTGGGCCGTGTTAACTTCATCAGTAGTTAATTATGTTAAAGCCCAAGAAGGCAGACGAGAGCTCAAGGCCCATAGTTGGTTCAAGGCCTGTAGCCGTAAACCGGCGTTGGTATTTAACTTGTATTATAAGTTAGGAATAAGTAGAGACCAAACCGGACACATCTATGAGCCGGTATTGGGACTCTATGAACCAACGGGCGTCACCCGTGTATATAAGGGGACGACCCGGCAGCGGTTCAAGAACAACAGACAACAACTCGCGACTTTGGCGAAGCTTGTTTGCTCCCTAGTCATCGAAACCCCATCAATTCCATCACAACTAGACGTAGGCTTTTACCTTCCTCGAAGGGGCCGAACTAGTATAAACTCTCTTGCGTCCCTGTGTCTGCTTTAACCCCTTCAAGCTAACCCGGCGATGGCTCCACGACTAAGTCCTTTCTCTAGGACATCTGCCGTGACAAAACCACGACAGTTGGCGCCCACCGTGGGGCTATCGCACGATGGTTTCAAGTTCTTGGAGGGCCGCTTTGAAGGACTCGAGGGCTACGTTGTGGGCCGGATGACTAAGAGTCGTCGTGGCAAGCTCTACATCGATGATGTAGGCTGGGGCCCCGAGGCCAGCTCAGTTGAGTACGAATATCGGGTCCCCTTTGGTGGCATACACGTTTTCATCGGCAGGATCGGTGAACCGGGCCCTGAGCCGGACATCTGCACCGACCTCGTCGAAATGGCTCAGCGTGCACGATCCGCCCGGGTTAAACCGGCCGTGAAGCGTGCCTTCGTGGGATTCATCCATGGAGGAAGTTATGAGGATGGATCAGAATCTCGCGGCGAGACCGTCGTTTATTCCGGCGATGAGTCATCAACCGAAGAAACCGAATCTCTATATCAACTACAAGATGGCCGGATTGGGGGCTGTTCCGATGGCGACAGTATTCCGGACCCCTCTGATCAACCCAACCGAGTTGGAATATTCATGGCCGGCACACAAGCAGTGCTTCATTCTTCGACCGTTGCGCCAATAACCTCCGGTTCAGTAGCGGCGACAGCTGCTGGGGCAGGAAGCTCTGCACGCCCGCCGGCTCAAGTTCTATAAGATCTATTTGATGCATTGGCTGCGCTTATGGCAGAAGCTAATCCGGCGGATCAGGAAGTCCACAACGCGGAGATTGCAAAGGTGAAGGAACAGATCACCCAGGCCAAGGCGGACCTGGCAGTTGAGAATGCCAGGATGACCACAGAGCGGGCCGCTTTAGACGCACAAGCCTACAGGCTCATGTTGGACCAGAACGCGTCGCATGAAGTCATGAAGAGGAAGTGCCGATCCCGTTTGCCTTCGGTTTTCGAGGCCAGAGACCTTTTCAACACCCAGGAGCAGGAACTAGTAATCCGCTGGAGGGAAACCAGCCAGAAGCTCCGGGGACCGGTGCGCCGGTTCAGCCCCGTCTGATGAATCCGCCTCATCAAAACACTGTCATACCTCAGGCTGTTTCAACACCACCGGGTCACTACTCCAACCCAATGGACAATCTCGTTGCCGCTGCTACACGGTTGGAGGCCATTCCAATTGAAGGTGACTCGCCGCAGGCGGTAGAAAGACGACCGGTCAAGGAGCTTCTTAGGACAGCTTTGGTCCAACATGAAGCGTACTCGTACAGCCGCGACCGGATCCACTCGACCCCTCGTCCAAGCCGGAGCTATAGCAGGCGTATGGATGAACCAGCAGTGTCAAGTAATGAACGACGTGGAGCACCCCGCGGCAACAACCCGGCGGGTGGTGCTGATAACGCTCAGGAAGTGGTGGACCGGGCCCGAGCGCGCAGGGAGGCCGAGTTAGCCGCACAGTATCAGGCTCGGCAGCTTACGCCGGTTCGTCCAACTATTTCGGTCGAACCCGGTGTTACTTCTAGCTCTTTGGGGGTGCCTTGCCTTGTCCCCGCTTTACGCAATGTGCGCCTGCCCAAGGATTTCAAGGGCCCGCGCAAGGTACCAAATTACACGGCGGATCAACCCCCAGAGACATGGGTGGAGCGCTATGAGATGTCCATGGAGATGCTTGATGTGGATGATGCGGCATGTGCGAAGTACTTCACCATGATGCTTGAAGGAACGGCCCGCACTTGGTTAAAAAGCTTACCGGCCAATTCTATCAGTTCATGGGCCCAATTACGAGCCCGGTTTATCAGTAATTTCAAGGATACATGTAAGCAGCCCATGTCGATAGTAGACTTAGCTGCCTGTGTCTAGGAGGAAGGAGAATCGATGACTCATTGGGTGCGCCGGGTCTCACAAGTGTTGCATTCATCAGACCGCATCAACGCTGACACCGCAGTCTTAACCCTAGAAGGCAACTGCCGGTTTGGGCCCCTAAAGCTGAAGTTGGGACGGATGAAGCGCCATTGCACTGACATGGGGACCCTCATGGCTGCTTTGGTAAAGTATGTTGATTCTGATAGTACTAAGGATCCTGAATCTGATGATGACAAGGCAGGGAAGGGAAAGAGGAACAGCAACTCCAAAGGTCAGCAGCATCACTTGGCAGGCAATGGTGGTGGAGGCAAGCATAAAGCGGATGGTAGCATGGACTTTGTGGGTAATACCAACGCGCAGGACAAGGGCCAGCGACGCAAGGGTAAACTGCCAAATCGCAGTGGGGCACCCAACCCTAACCCGGACCGCCTAAATTATCTACTGAGCCAGCCCTGTCCAAGACATGGGACGAAGGAGGTGCCAGCAAACCACCTTTGGAAGGATTGCTTCATTATGCAGGAGTTCAAGAATTCTAATGATTTCCGGTATGATCACGGCTCCGGCGGTGGCTCAGGATCCGGGCCGGGTTACGGTGGAGGAAATTCCGGTTCAAGATTTAATGGTAATCCGGGCGGACATAACAATCAAAATAATCAGAACAACCAGGGTGGTTACAACCAGCAGCAGCAACAGTCAGGTTACCAGAGCAACCCGAAGCAGTTGAATAGTGGGCAGTACCATGTCTTCACCACTAGCTTGGACAAGCAAGACTGGAAGGTTCAGAGGTGGGCAGTCAACTCTGTTGAACCGGCCGTGCCCCGTTATCTACGCTGGTCTGAACAGCCAATCATATAGAGCAGAGAGGATCACCCTCCCCAGGTTGATAATCCGGGTCAGTTGGCTCTGGTGGTGGCGCCTCAGGTGGGAGGTTACAATTTCACCAAAGTGCTCATGGATGGAGGGAGCAGCATTAATATCTTGTACTATGAGACCTTTCGTCGTATGGGACTAACAGATAAAAATCTCAAACCGTCTAATACGGTGTTCCACGGTGTGGTACCTGGCAAGTCAGCATATCATGTTGGTAAGATAGCTCTGGAAGTGGCCTTTGAAGATGATCATGATTCCAGGTCGGAAACATTGACGTTTGAAGTAGTGAAAATCCAAAGTCCATATCACGCCCTGTTTGGGCGACCGGCCTACGCCAAGTTTATGCCACGGCCCTGTTATGTGTATTTGCATCTCAAGATGCCGGGTCACAAGGGGACAATAACGGTTCACGGAAGCCATAAAATCGCTTTGGAATGCGAGGAAGGAGATGCGGCCTACGCAGAGTCGGTTTGTGCCACCGAGGAACTGAAGTATTATAAGGACAATGTTGATCCGGCGGACATGACTCCATTAAAGAAGCCAACTACGGAGCATGATCCGGCCCTGAAGTTCAAATCGGCAGCAGAAACTAAGCTTGTTGACTTCGTACCTGGCGATTCGTCCAAGCAGTTCAGCATCAGTGCCAACTTGGATCCGAAATAGGAAAGCGCGCTCATCGAGTTCATCCGTGAGAATCGGGACATTTTTGCATGGAAGCCCTCTGACATGCCAGGTGTACCGAGGCAACTTGCTGAGCACACCCTTAATGTGGATCCTAAATACAAACCGGTGAAACAGTTCCTCCGCCGGTTCAACGAAGAAAGACGCAAGGCAATTGGAGAAGAGGTAGCCAGGCTCTTAGCAGCTGGCTTTATTGTTGAAGTTTTTCACCCTGAGTGTCTAGCCAATCCGGTGCTGGTCCTTAAGAAAAACGGCACCTGGCGCATGTGTGTGGATTATATAGATCTTAATAAGGCTTGTCCAGCAGATCCTTTTGCCCTCCCCCGTATTGATCAAATTATTGATGCTACGGCGGGTTGTGAGCGTTTAAGTTTTTTGGATGCATATTCTGGCTATCATCAGATCAAAATGGCAGTTAAGGACCAGGAGAAGACAGCATTCATAACTCCCTTTGGAGCCTTCTGCTATGTGTCTATGCCATTTGGGCTCAAGAGTGCCTAGGCAACTTATCAACGGTGTGTACAAAATTGTCTTCACAAGCAAATTGGCGTAATGTACATGCTTACGTGGATGATATCGTGGTTAAGTCCAGGGAGAAGGAGACTTTGGTTGACGACTTGAAGGAAACCTTTGATAACCTAAGGACGTACAAGATGATGCTTAATCCGGCCAAGTGTGTCTTTGGTGTACCGGCAGGCAAGTTATTGGGTTTTCTGGTGTCCAACAGGGGAATTGAGGCTAATCCGGAGAAGATCACATCCATCACCTCCCTGGCTAAACCGAAGTGTATTAATGATGTTCAACGCCTGGTAGGTCGGATTGCCGCGTTAAGCCGGTTTATCAGCCGCCTTGGTGAGAAGGCAATCCCTTTGTATCAGATGTTGAAGAAGACGGATCAATTCGTCTGGAGTTCCGCTGCCGATGAAGCATTTGAGGACTTAAAGCGGCAATTGGTCAATCCGCCTGTGCTCGCCGCTCCCATTGACAAGGAGCCGTTACTGCTATATGTTGCTGCTAATGCTCATGCGGTCAGCGTGGCTATTGTGGTGGAGCGAAAGGAGGCAGGTAAGGAGCATCCGGTTCAACGTCCGGTCTATTATATCAGCGAGGTACTCATTGAGTCCAAGCAAAGGTATCCGCATTGGCAGAAGCTGGTGTACGGAGTTTTTATGGCAAGCCGGAAGCTTAAGCAATACTTCCAAGGGCACCCAATTATGGTGGTCAGTTCTGCTCCTTTGGGGGATATCATCCAGAACCGGGAAGCGACTGGCCGGATTGCCAAGTGGGCTATAGAGCTTGGGCCGCACGGATTGAAGTATGTGCCTCGGATGGCGGTTAAGTCTCAAGCACTTGTTGATTTCATCAATGATTGGACGGAACTGCAAGCACCTGAAGAAAAGCCGGATCACACATATTGGACCATCCATTTTGACGGATCCAGGCAATTGGAAGGCTCGGGGGCTGGAGTTGTATTAACTTCCCCACGAGGTGATAAGTTTTGTTACGTTCTCCGCTTAATGTTCCCTTGTACTAACAATGCAGCTGAGTATGAAGCCTTGCTCCATGGTCTCCGGATGGCTAAGGAGATGAATCTAAGTCGAGTTAAGTGCTTCGGTGACTCGGACCTTGTGGCTCAACAAGTATCTGGCACTTGGGATTCCAAGGACCCACTCATGGCAGCATATCGTCGTGAGGTGGATATTGTTGCAGGTCACTTTAAAGGCTATCAGGTGGACCACGTGGACCGACGGAAGAATGAAGCGGCGGACGCTTTAAGCCGGCTGGGCTCTCAGCGCAAACCGGTCCCGCCCAATGTTTTTCTGGATGTGCTGCACAACCCGTCGGTCAAGCTCCCTGGTGAAGCGGATTTGGCTATTCCTGATCCGGAGGCTCAATTGGTGGCACCTCTTCATGTCATTCCGGATTGGACACTTCCTTACCTGGCGTACATGAACCGGAGCGAGTTACCAGAGGATGAGACTCTGGCCCGACAGATAATCCGGCGGTCCAAGTCCATGACTATTGTCAATGGCGAGTTGCATATTGTAGTGTATCAGGGGCGTTTCAACGCTGTGTGTCTCTTGAAGAAGGCTATGATATTTTGCATGAGATCCACGAAGGAGATTGTGGTCACCACGCCAGTTCAAAATCTTTGGTAGCTAAAGCGTTTCGCCATGGCTTCTATTGGTTAACTGCTCATGCTGATCCGGAGGATCTGGTCAGATGATGTGACGGTTGCCAAAAGTTTTCAAGACATGCTCATGTGCCGGCTCAAGAATTGAGAATGATTCCAATTACTTGGCCGTTTGCGACTTGGGTGCTGGATATGGTTGGGCCTTTCAAAAGGTCCAAAGATAAGAAGACCCACCTCCTGGTGGTGGTTGACAAGTTTACAAAGTGGGTGGAAGCAGAACCTGTTAGCAAGTGTGATGCGGCCACGGCGGTTCAGTTCATCAAAAAAGTGATTTTCCGGTTTGGCTTTCCACACAGTATCATCACAGATAATGGTACCAATTTGTCCAAGGGTTCCATGAAGGAGTTCTGCGAACGGGAGCACATCCGGCTTGACGTTTCATCAGTGGCACACCCACAGTCCAGTGGTCAAGAAGAAAGGGCTAATCAAGAGATCTTGAGAGGCATCAAGCCCCGGCTTATGGTTCCTTTATAGAGAACGCCGGGTTGTTGGGTAGAAGAGTTACCATCTGTGTTATGGAGCATCAATACTACACCCAACAGATCAACAGGATACACGCCGTTCTTCATGGTCTACGGAGCGGAGGCGGTTCTCCCAAGTGATATCCGTCATGACTCACCTCGTGTGGCGGCTTATGTTGAAGCGGACAACGAGATAGCATGGCAAGACGCTTTGGACCAGTTGGATGAAGAACGTGACATAGCAGCCGCCCGCTCGGCGATTTACCAATAGGATCTTCGTCGTTATCACAGTCGCCGAGTCGGAACCAGAGCCTTTCAGGAAGGAGATTTGGTGCTTCGGCTCATCCAAGACCAGACTTATATGCATAAGCTATCCCCACCATGGGAGGGACCTTTCATGGTCAGCAAGAATCTGCACAACGGGTCATACTATCTGATCGATATTCGAGAGCATAAAGACTCACGTACATCAGAGGAAGAGACCAACAGGCCGTGGAACATAGCTCATCTTCGGCCTTACTATACCTGAGCCATTGGCTCTACTTATGTACATATTACGACGATGTATATATTATGATTAAATATAATAAACCGGAACCTCAGCTAAAGCGGGGTATCTGTTCTTTTACATCATGTGTGGTTACACGGAGTTGTTCTAAAGCGGCCTCCGGTTTACCCCTTGAGTTAGCTTTTCAAAAGCATCATGTTATATCACTTGGGGGCTTGGTCGTGTCTGAACCAATGCAACACCACTTGATAGGCGAGAGCCACCAGATCACTTGGGGACTTGGTCACGTCTGCACCAGTCACGCCTCTTGATCGGCCTAAGGCCACATAATCACTTGGGGGCTTGGTCGAACCCGAACCATTGCCACGCCTCTTGATCGGCATAAATGCCACGGTTTCATTTGGGGACCTGGCTGACTTGAACCATAGCTACACCTATCGGGAGCTTGGTCGTGTCCGACCATGGTAACGCCATCTGATCGGCTCAAATAAACCTCTTTTTGCAAACGGTTTTATCATTGCCTTTGCTACACAATTTTCTTTGATAGATATTTCTTTCTTTTTGTTGCGTTTTTTAAACCGACAAAATTTTAAACCGGTTCACAATGTCAATTGACGGAACACGGTCCATTTTTAATCCGGAGACTATTTGCTTGGTTTGATTTTTTGTTAACATCCTATTACGGAGTAACACGGTGTTTTATTATAACCCGGCACGGTTTACATGGTAAACTGGCATTATATATATACAGGAGCTGCTATCTCCTCCAACAGTGTGGGTTTATGAAACCTCCGCTTCAGGATTGGCTAAGCCAACTTCATGCCCAATGATGGCAGGTATTATGTATCTCAAAGATTTGATCATATGCTTAAGTTTCAGATATTTTGATTTTATATATGCAGACATCATACTCCGCCTGACGGTACAACCACGGTGGCACTTTAAGATTTTTTATGTTGCAGAAAATACTTTGGAAAGTTCATCACCCAAAGGAAGCACAAGTTGAAGTGGTTATGCACGAAGGCATATTAAGGTCAAGAGTATCAGCTAGCCTATTACAAGGCAACACGGTGCCCAAAACAAGATCATTGTTTTTTCAAAGGAGAAGCAGTTTAAACCGGCTTCCGGTTCAAGCTTGGTCACCAGCCTGGCCTGATGGTTGTGGGTCATCCCGCGCCGCTTCAACTTCAGTTTCTCTACCCAGCGGCTGGAAATCAACAGTTGTCCAGTCGATTCCCATTAATGCTCGAAAGACAGCTTCATCATGGATCAGCAACGACGGTTCAATATCGGGAGCGTAAGTATGCTTACGGATTGGATGGATAAGATTTTGCGCTTCATGAATTGGTGCAGCTACTCGCTTGTTTTAATTGTCATATTGGGCCTTATAATGAGACAAGTCTGTTTCTTCAACCAATTGACAAGCTAGCGGACGCACCTCCCGGTTTATTGCTCGCAGATCCGCTTCACTAAACTCTGACCCGTCTTCCTTCAAGCTGGGATAGCCCTGAGCCGCTTCAATAGGATCAAAATCCGGCACCCAAGCTTTTGCCCGGATTAAGGCATTGATCGCATCGGTTCAAGCAGCAGATTTCTTCAGCTCTTCAACCCGGGCAGGAAGCACCGACAGTTTCTTCAGAGTGTCCTGAATCAAAGTGTGCACCGGATTGTTGTGGGATGCAGTACAGATGATCCGCTGTGCACCAGTGTACAGTTGTTCGATCAACGTGTAGGCGGCTTTCAATTTCTTCCGCACATCTGACCCCAAGTGACCAATGCGTGTCCCTAAAATATCACAAAGGGTTAACAAACTGGCAGCTCTATAAGACGGCAGAATCAATTCAGAAATCGAATCGGCTTACCAAAGATAGCAGCGGTCATGGCATGCATGTGCCGCTTTATGCTGGTCAGTTTGTCCAACACCGGTTTTAGTGCAGCCTCGGCGTCTTCTGCTCGTTTGGTTAAAGCGGATTTTTCAGTGGCCCAATCCGCCCGCTCCTTCTTGAAATCCTTCTTAAGTTGTTCCATGACGCTTAAGGCGCTGGTCAACTCCTCTTTTGCTTTTGAGGATTCAGTCTGTTGGGACTTCAGATTTTCTTGGAGATCGGCGATTTGGGTCTCTTTTGTCTTCAGCTCAGCCTGCATACAGACAGTTATATGATTCAGCAAGCAGTGCAAGAATTGAAGCACCAACCACATAACAAGTTATGCACTTGGCGCTTGGGGGCTAATGCCTATTTGATCTTCATATTTCACTTGATTATAAAGTCCCAAGATCAATACAAGTATTCAACTTGGCACTTGGGGGCTAATGGCTATTTGCTCGAATATATTATGAAGGGGGGATCTCAATTACTTAAAGTCCCAGTTTAACTACACTAAGTTGAACCGGCCCTTGGGGGCTACATCAGCGAGTTCCGAAGCATTGGGATTTATATTAGCAAGTCCCGGTTTGGATATAGATTCTAAACCTGCCCTTGGGGGCTAGGAGAGTTAACAAGATTGAAATATCCAAACAGGAAAAAGTACATGGAAGTTACCTCAAATTTCTCTTTCATCATATTAACCAGACCAGCTTCATAGTCACGACTGGTGTATAGCCGGTTCAGATAGCCGGAATGGAGATCTTGGGCGTTCAAAGCGGCATAAGTTGTCAGATTGGCATTCTATTTTCCCTTGCCAATGGCAGCAACTTCTTCCTTGGCACTGTGTCTGGATAAAGCAACGGGATTGCCTGGCTCTGTGCGACCAATGCCAGTAATGACAACCTCATCATCCTTGGCATCGCCGGTTTGCACTGGGGCCGTTGGCTTATCAGTAGGCTTTGTTGGACCGGTGGATTTCTCAATCCGGATGGGGCTTGTGGGCTGGTTGACAGGACTTGAGGTATCAATAGGCCTCTCTTCAGCAATAAGATCGTCATCTCGCTGCGGTGGATCATTGGGTATATCTTCAGGAATAGCCGCTTCAAGATCTGGTGTTTTGCCCGGTTCAGGGACGGCCTCCTCCTCGGCCGCTTTATCCAGGCGAGCCTTCTTGCTCGGCCTAGGCTTGGCCCTGAAAGGAATAACAAAGTCAAATAAAGCATATGTTCCAAGGTGATGTACCGGAAATATTATGATAAGTATAGCTTACCCGAGCACCGTTTTGAGCAGTGGCAGCTGAGTAGCCGATGACTCGCCAGAGGATGAGTGGGAAGTAACTTGATAATCGGAGTCAAATGGATTAAGAGGTTGACGAAAACAGCCCCCTTTAGGACAAGCACTGACAAGCAAATTAGAGACCTCTGAACGGCGTTTCCGAACCGGACTGTTCGGTAAACCGGCGGAGGTAACTACCTGGCTGCTGTGCCGGGTTGTGCGGCGAGCTTCGTGCTGTTGGGTCTTCATAAGAAATTTGGGATCCAAGTAAGCAAGAGGATGAGAAAATTTAACTTTCCGGTTTGCCTGACGGATTTTTAGTGAAGGCAAAGGTTCTGAATCGGAAGAGAGAATAATTACCTCTGCAGCATCAGCATGGCTGGCTTCGGCATCATCCTGACAAATATCATCATCAATAAGACGCATGAAAAATAAGCCAAGTGAGTCAAGCTCTACCTCAAGGTCCGGATTATCCACATCATCATCAGGGGCCGGATCAGAAGTTGCAGTGGTTTTCTTCTTGTGAGCAGGCTGTTTCATGACTTTAGTCTTTGGCTGGGTTGGTCGCTCCGGTTTTTCTGGTTTTTCTGGCTTCTCTTGGGGAAGTTTCTTGCTCCAAAATGGATCATTACCCTGTTTAAGCAGACATTGATATTAAACAATGATCACATATATAAATAACAGGTTCAGTAAAAAGAAAAAAATCAAATTCTTACAGCTGGCGGTTTGTTGGTGGCACAGAAGGGAAGCAGGCCGGTTTGAGCATAGACGTGTTCCGGTTCATTCAGCATTTTATTCACAGCCTCTGTGATTTCTTCCTTGGTAAGCTGGATATTAGCATGTCGCAGTGGGTCATCAACACTGCCAGTATACTCGCACATCAAACCGGAGCGCTGACTAAGGGGCAGTATGCTCCACGATATCCAACAGCGAGCGAGATCAACTCCTGTTAAACCATTGGCCATGAAGTCTCTGAGCTTGGACAGTTGAGGAGCGTATTTGCTTCTCTCCTTGGCAGTCAACTTTTGCGGAAAGGGGTGTGTATTGCTAAGCCGCTCCGGACGAAAGCCAGGCAAAGGATTTTCACCAGCAGGGGAGGTGTCTTTGCAATAGAACCATGTTTGATTCCACTCTTTGGGGTGGCTGTGCAGCTTGGCGTGAGGGTATGTGACCTCTTTCCTTTTCTGAATTGCCACACCACCCAATTCCGTATTGGAACCGTCAGAAAACTTAGTATGGCGGTTTAGATGGAAACAGTCTCTAAACAACTCCACTGTGGGCTCCTCTTGAAAGAACACCTCACAGAGCACTTGAAAGTGACACATGTTTGTAACAGAGTTGGGACCAGTGTCTTGTGGGTGGAGTTGAAAATCGGCTAAAACATCCCGGTAAAATTTAGAACCGGGCGGCTTAAAGCCCCGGGCTAAGTGATCTACGAAAACGATGATCTCTCCTTCTTGAGGTGTGGGAGGGCATTCTTTGCCAGGGGCTCTCCAATGGATGGTGTTTTTGCTGCCTAAAGCGCCGATCAAGACTAAATTATTCAGTTGAGTCTCTGTGACGCGAGAAGGAACCCAGTTGCACTCATATACTTGCTTGGCCATGATGAAATCTACAAGATAGGTAATTCCGGTTCAAGAATGCATTGATTAAAGTGCACCGGTATGTACAATGTTAAACCGGAGACAGCTCTATCTAAACTGGAGTTTTATGAAGCAACAGCATCTGGCGGTTCAACAAGGGGACTAATGGTATATACCGGTTTGGCAATTTTTCTACAAAGTTAAACCGCCGGATCTAAGCATTGAAACAGTTGAGATTGCGGATAGATAAGTGTACAGAAACAGATTTCACAAGATTTCTCTACAGCGACGGATCTGAAGCATGTTCAGAAAAGAAGGAAAATATCCAAGGTTCAAAAAAGAACAGTACCGAATCAATGGGCAGAGATACAGGTAGATCTATGGTCTTGAGGCATATAAGTAAAGGCGGATGCTAAGAACTACCGCTACACAGAGCAAAGGTTCACAGGTTCATCTAGGATCTATCATATGAGTATGAAGCAGACGATGAACACTGAAGAACTTGGAAACCCTAGAACGGATCTACGGAGGAAAAGGTGAAGAACTCACCGGAGCCAAGGAAGAAACAGAAGGTCGCCGTGATGCTCTGGTACAATCAGGGTGATGCAGCGGCCAAGGTTGGAGCAGAGGTCATCGACGGCGGCGGAGCTCCGAAGCTGGACGACGCGGGGAAGATGAAGCAGAAGGGCATGAAGGGGAAAAAGAAATGACCCTTCGGTCCTATTTATAAGGCAAGGGACAGGAGTCAGGCGTGAAAATCAAGGGACCGTGGGTTTGGAAACGAAGCTGTCGCCTTAATTGTCGCAGACCTATTAAAAAAACGGGGTATCATGGATAAGGTTCTTTATAACAGGTGACGTCACGCCGGATTACAGTGACAAGAGAAGATGACAGCACGGCAGTTCAACAAACTACAAGAAGATGTTGAAGATGAAGATTTTTGCTAAGGATTGACATGAACCTGTTCAAATCAATCTAGGGCCTAATGTTGGGGATATTACTACTAGGCGTAAACCGGCCTATCTGGGCCGGGTTAACTTCATCAATAGTTAATTATGTTAAAGCCCAAGAAGGCAGACGAGAGCTCAAAGCCCATAGTCGGTTCAAGGCGTGTAGCCGTAAACCGGCGTTGGTATTTAACTTGTATTATAAGTTAGGAATAAGTAGAGACCAAACGGGACACATCTATGATCCGGTATTGGGACTCTGTGAACCGACGGGCGTCACCCGTGTATATAAGGGGACGACCCGGCGGCGGTTCAAGAACAACAGACAACAACTCGAGACTTAGGCGAAGCTTGTTTGCTCCCTTGTCATTGAAACCCCATCAATTCCGTCACAACTAGACGTAGGCTTTTACCTTCATCGAAGGGGCCGAACTAGTATAAACTCTCTTGCATCCCTGTGTCCGCTTTAACCCCTTCAAGCTAACCCGTCACGATGGCTCCACGACTAAGTCCTTTCTCTAGGACATCTGCCGTGACAAAACCACAACAATGGGTATGCTGAAAATGTCCTCCCGGTCTAGGGGTAAAACGTGGCTTTTGCTGAGCTCCTGAATTGTACTTCCCTTTTCCATACTTCCTCTTGCGATTCTCAATTTGCTGCTGCTTGCCTTCAATCATAAGAGCACGGTCTACCAACTCCTGGTAGTTGTTGAAGGTTGCTACCATCAACTGCATGCTCAACTCATCATTCAGTCCTTCCAGAAACTTCTCCTACTTAGCCGCATCCGTAGCAACGTCATCTGGGACATAACATGCTAACTTACTAAAGTCCTCCACATACTGGCCTACTGTCCGTCCTCCTTGGCGCAAGTTGCGAAACTGACGCTTCTTCATGGCCATAGCTCCTGCTGAAACATGGGCAGTACGAAAGGCCTGCTGAAACTGGTCCCATGTGATAGTGTCGACAGGGAAAGTGGCTGTGAAATTCTCCCACCATGATGCTGCGGGTCCTTCAAGCTGATGTGCGGCAAACTTCACCTTCTCCGCATCTGTGCATCCTGCTGTGGTCAACTCTCTAGCTGTCTTGCGGAGCCAATCATCTGCTACTATCGGCTCGGTGCTACTGGAGAACACCGGCGGATTCGGCCTAAGAAATCGGGCTAAGTGATCAATAGGTGGTGGTGGTGGTGGTGGGTTCTTGTTGTTGTTCCCCTGATTCTGATTCTGGACTAGCAACTGCATCAATGTGTTCTGCTGCTGGATCAACTGGGTGAGCTCCGGTGGAAAGGTGAATCCGGGGTCACGTCTCGGAGGCATATGAGGGTTTAGAAAAGATGAGATGTAAGAATAGAGGGGGTCTAAAGAGAAAACACTACCCATATGCACATGAGGCAAAAGCAAACAATTCACTTCATTCAATCAAACAAGGGCATACAATCGATCTAACTATCGCAAAAGTGCTCGGACTACTATATTTACATGGTGGACTACTACTACTGATGAGGTGGTCTACTAGAAATATTCTTCACTTGCAGACTCCATGATATCTGCTCCAGCTTCATCAACATAATCATCATCGCTATCATCTGGGTCCGAGTCGGTGTCGTCGATGATGATGTAGTCTTCCGGGCTAATATCCTTGGGTTCTTCGTCTTCATCTACTGGTGTAGGGTCTCCCATAAATATCCCGATCTTCTTGATCAGATCATCATTATTCTCCACTAGTACTTCTATTTCCTCTTTATAATCTTCACGTGTAGCCTTGAGTTCTTCCTCCAGTTCCTTGATTCTTGTCCTTGCCTTCTTCAGATCTATCATGTCGGCGCACATCCGGTTCTCCTGTCGTCAAATGTGCTGGTTTAACTCCTGGATAAAAGCTGCAATTGATCTATCCTTCCTGGTGCTGATCATCTCCTAGTGCTCATCACGGCGCCCACAAATCTGGTAGATTGTATCCTTGAGATCATTGCGGTAGACTTCTCCAATGCGTCCCATGGCTATGTGAGCTGCCAAGCTCTTTCCTAGACTCCAAGTTGGTGCATCAAAAGAAAACTCTATGGGCTTAGTGACTGGCATGAACGTCCTTCCTGGAACTTGAACTTGAATCATCCAGCGCTCTTCTTCAGGTAAAGTGGCGTTGTAGGTTCCGGTGAAGCTTGGTACTCCTATGTTCAGGTATCTAGTGACTTCCTTCAAGTGACGTCCAAAGGGTGTATCTTCATCCGGTTGCATGAACTTGTTCTTTGCATCCGCCATCCTAAAAGAGTAGAAAAGATGAGGAGTCAGAAGATAAGAGAGTGAATAGTGATCTAGGTCTATAGCTTAGTGGTCGTGTCCTACAGTCAGCGTGTGCTCCGATACCATCTCTGTAGCGACCAGACCTCAAATAGTCTGATCTCTGTGCTCTGGTGTCATCCCTGGATCAGTAATGCTGACACCACACAGTACTCGGAGGATTTATAACAGAGTAACATGTTGAGATTCACATGATAATCCAAGTACTAGATACTCAAGATGTCCATAACCGGGGACACGGCTAATCATGATTAGTTTATTACACTCTGCAGAGGTTTGCGCACTTTTCCCCACAAGACTCGATCGCCTCCGTTTGGTTTCTCGCACTACATGGTGTTTGAGAAGACGGATGACCGAGACATAGTTTTTTAGAAGCGCTAGCACCTTACGATGGATAGACCGTTACACCTACTTTCCCCTACATCTGCTAGTCTACCGTGTAAGAGTTCGCACGACTTATTCAACTATACCAGAGCCCATAATGGCTTGTGGCTGCACACGGAAGTTTCTAGTATGAATAATCTCATGATCCCTTTGAGCCTGGGTGGCGGTCCAAAAGAAAACAGGCAAGTCCTGGACTACCCAGGTGCCTCAATCAACCCAGATGTGTGTTTAAGTTGCCACCTTAGATAAACCATTAATTAACAATACTCACATCTGTCATGGATATCACTCACCCAATCCACGTCTACTAGCATAGCATGGCACAATAAGCAAACGTAGAAGTAACTCCCAAAGGTTGATATATAACAGGTGATAGGTACTACCTCAACTACTTCGCATCCCACAATTTAATTAGATCCTAATCATGCAATGTTTGAGGATTGATCTAATGCAATAAAACTGGGTAGTAGAAAAGGTATGATCAAAGTGTTACTTGCCTTGCTGATGATCCGGGAAACCTTGCGATTCGAAGTAACAAGCGGCGCACTCCGGGTATTCTATCACAGACAAACAAACAAGCATACAATAAGTACTCATCTAATGCATGGGTAAAAATAAAATAAGAGATCTAACCAAAAGGTTCAACTTAAGAACTCCGGTTGGCAAAAAGAATCAAATCGAACAAAGCAACGAAAATCAAACGGCGAAAGAAAACAACTTCGTTCTACTAATCTGGATCTAAGTCAAATTTTACAGTAGAAAAAACTTGTTTAAGTTGGTTAAACGGATAGAGGGTATCGAGACGAAACACCAGGCGCTTGAATCGCCTGATTCCGATAAACGAGCGAAAAGTTATACTAAAACGAAAATTGGATCAGGAATCGCGGTCAGAAAAATCACGGATTTAATCCGAGAAAAAGAAAAACGACGAACGTTCGTTAGAACGAACGAACGGACGAACGCTCGCTAATTAAATAAATCGGAAAAACTGATCTATTTGAAAAAAAACGAATCTAAAAAAACCGACGAAAAATCGACGGTTTTTCAAAAAAATAAAAATAAAAAAAAGCCGGCGCCGAAAACGAGGCAACCTCGGGCGGCGTGCGGCGGCGTCCGGCGGCGGCGGCTGCGGCGACGCTGGGGCGGCTCGGGCTAGGGTTTGGCTCAGCTGGGCCTCCCCCCGGCTTATAAAGCCTAGCGGGCCGGGAGTCCGGGTCGGACACGGCCCCTAGGTCGGTTCGTTTTTTTTAATAATTATGCGCAGAAGAAAAATAAAAAGAAATACTAAACGGACTCCAAAAATCCCGAAATAAATATTCCCGGGCTTCTAAAATCAAGCCGCACAAGGTGAACATTTATTTGGGGCCTAAATGCAATTTTAAAAAACGCACATTTTTCCTAAATTCAAATAAAATAACGAAAAACTCCGAAATAAAATCTTATTTGATTTTATTATTAAATCCTCCATATTTCTTTATTTTGGGAAAGTCATTTTATTCCCTCTCTCATATTTTTGTAATAGAAATAATTGATGATAAAATAACAAAAATCAAATGATCCTATTCTCAAAATTTGAGAAAACTCAAATAAGAAAATAACGAAATCCCCAACTCTCTCCGTGGGTCCTTGAGTTGCGTAGAAATTTCTAGGATCAACCAAAATGCAAAATAAAATATGATATGCGTAGATGATCTAATGTATAACATTCCAAATTGAAAATTTGGGATGTTACACTTACACGCCATCAAATACCTCCCACTAAAGCTCAAAGGACCAGCGCAGCATTGGCTTAACAGCCTGCCAGCAGAGTCCATTAGCTGTTGGGAAGATCTGGAAGCCGCATTTCTCGACAACTTTCAGGGAACTTATGTGCGACCACCAGATGCCGATGACTAGAGCCACATAATTCAGCAGCCAGAAGAATCGGCCAGGCAATTCTGGACTCGGTTCCTAGCAAAGAAAAATCAAATCGTTGATTGTCCGGATGCAGAGGCCTTAGCAGCTTCCAAACACAACATTCGCGACGAGTGGCTAGCCCGGCATCTTGGTCAGGAAAAGCCGAAATCTATGGCAGCCCTCACGACACTCATGACCCGCTTTTGTGCGGGAGAAGACAGCTGGCTGGCTCGCAGTAACAACATGTCAAAGAACCATGGTACTTCGGATACCAAGGACGGCAATAGCAGGTCACGTCGCAAAAAACATAAGCGCCACATTAACAGCGACAATACTGAAGATACGGCAGTCAATGCCGGATTCAAAGGCTCTAAACCTGGTCAGTGGAAAAAGCCATTGAAAAGAAGCACTCCGGGCCCGTCCAGTTTGGACCGTATACTCGATCACTCGTGTCAAATACACGGCACCCCGACAAGCCAGCCAACCACACCAATAGGGATTGTTGGGTGTTCAAGCAGGATGGCAAGTTAATTGCCGAAGACAAAGATAAGGGACCACATAGCGATGACGAGGAAGAGCCCCGACAGCCGAACACTGGAGGACAGAAGAGGTTCCCCCCACAAGTGAGGACGGTGAACATGATATACGCAACCCACATCCCCAAGAGGGAGCGGAAGCGTGCACTCAGGGACGTATATGTGTTGGAGCCAGTTGCCCCAAAGTTCAACCCATGGTCCTCCTGTCCGATCACCTTCGATCACAGGGACCACCCCACTAGTATCCGTCATGGCGGATTCGCCGCACTGGTCCTAGACCCAATCATTGGCGGATTTCACCTCACTCGAGTCCTTATGGATGGCGGCAGCAGCCTGAACCTACTTTACCAGGACATAGTGCGCAAAATGGGTATAGACCCCTCAAGGATCGAACCCACAAAAACGGCCTTTAAAGGCGTCAGTCCAGGTGTAGAGGCCCATTGCATAGGCTCAATTACACTAGAAGTGGTCTTCGGATCCCCGGATAACTTCCGAAGCGAGGAATTAATCTTTGATATAGTCCCGTTCCGCAGTGGCTATCATGCACTGCTCGGGCGAACCGCATTTGCGAGATTCAATGCGGTGCCGCATTATGCATACCTCAAGCTCAAGATGCCAGGACCTCGTGGGGTTATTACAGTTAATGGAAACATAGAGCGCTCTCTCTGAACTGAGGAGCACACTGCGGCCCTCGCAGCAGAAGCGCAGAGCAGCCTCTCAAGGCAATCCACCAGTTCGGCGTTTCAGGACCCAGACACCTTCAAACACGCTCGGAGTAATCAGCAACTAGACCGCCAGACACGGTCTGAGCTCGCATAGCAATACGCCCCTGTCACACCCTGATTTTCATGCCACAACACTTAAGCTAATACATCTTGATAAAGTGTGGTTTGACAAAAACTTTTGCATTATTTGGCTTTTATTTGGAGTTGGTTTTCTCTCTGTGTTTTCAAGTGCTCTTTAAAGTCAACACAACTCCACCTTCTATACTTCATCTCCTTGCCCCAAACTTATGCCCAATGATCATGCCATGTGTATAGAGAAGTATAGTAATTTCTTACAAAAATAATTTGGCCAAAAAGTATTTTCGAAAATTAGTTTTCCAAAAACCCCTGAATTAAGATTTGTACTGCAAGTACTTAATTAACGGCAGTAAAAATCCTTCCAAAATATGTTTGACTCCTATTAGATATAGGATACCCAGAAACCACAAAAATATAATTTTAAAAGTTATTTTACTATTTTATTTAAAAGCCTTTTCTTAAGGCCAGAAATGGTCTTTAATAGGGAAAAATTATTTTTTTTTGTTTCAAAAATATTTAACAAAAATCAGGGAAACTCAATGGACATATATTGTCCATATATAAGAGTTTCAACACATGGTCATGTTCAAAATATTGGTCAAATCCCTCAAAAACCATTTCTGCCCATTTCAAGGATTTGAAATATTTCTACAGGAAATATTCCCCAACAGTTCCAAGAAAATTCTAGCATGTCACATATGACATGTTTGATGATCTTGCCAAGTATCATGTCATGGAGAATAGTATAACCCCATGAAATCTCCCCAAAACCATTTCTGTCCATTTTGAAGTTTGAGCAACTTTACACTGTCAAACATGTCCAAATGCTCTCAAACTTGGTGCACATGCTCAAATGGTGAATAATGCATCTAGACCAAATGGCACAAGTTGGAGAGAATGTTATCTTGATCAAAGTACCCCAAAACCCTCTCTGACCAGAATCAAATTTGAACAACTCTACATTGCCAAGTGTGTCCTTTTGATCTGAATTTTTGTGGACATGTTGAAATCCTCAAATGATGACACTACACCAAGTGGTGCATCAAGGAGAATAGATTTGCATGACTAAATCTTGGTAAAGCCATTTCTACTCATTTCTAGGGTTTACCAAAGTTACATTGGCTACTTTGCCCAAATGAGCTCGAACTTGGTGGAACATCATACTTCTATGTGCCATTCCATCCTGTTAATTCTCATGGCAAGTGGAATTAATTTTCTTGCCCAAACCAACAACAAACACCTTCTGCCATTTTCCCAAAATCATCATTTTGACCTCTTCCACTAATCTCCTTGAGCTCAACTTTTTACCACAGCTCCTCCTAGTCCCCCTCTACCTCCAGTAACAATGGCTGCATCTCAGCCCAATGATTGAGGGGTGAAACCACCTCATTTACCCCTCTGGACAGCCATTTGCACACTTCTTCTTCCTCTCTCCTCACCCCAGTGGCCATCCAGAGCATCCAATGCCCCTCCCTACTTCTTTACTCCACCCATGAGCTACTGGACACGGTTGGCCGCGCCCATAAGGCATAGAAAATGCCATGCCGGCCATATGGGCACTCTGGAGCGCGCTACAGTGCGCTCCCGCACTATAGCCGCCCCCTTCCAACTGAGTCCGGCCACCTCGGGCCTCCCCAGCACGCCCGACGAGACGCCTCGGCGTCCGGGACACGGCAGCTGGTCGGCCCCCTTCTCCTTCCCTCTCTCCTGCCCCTGCTCGCACGCGCACCATGGCCGCCCGAGAGCTCCAATGAGCACGCTCACACGCGTGCTGACCTGACGCTTCCCCGCTCCTTCTCTCCCTCCCTCTGGGCATAGACCACCCCTACAAACACCTCGGACACGCCCACGTGAGCCCCCGTGGCTTGCAGCGACGGCAACAGCCTCGCCGGCGCACGGGTCTACGGTGAGCCGTGGCTCGCCTACTTAAAGGCCTCCCCGAGCCTCCCAATCACCACCACTCGCCCCCACCTACTCCAAAAAGGCCCCCTGTGCCCTCCACTCTCCTCCAGGAGCACCCGAGCTTGAGATCGAGCTCGAGCTCCGCCGCCTCGGGTCATCGTCGATCTCGGGGTACGGGCTCCCTCCGCCCCTCCTCTCTCTCGATCTGGACCCTCCACACCTCCCTGATCATTTCCCCTCTGTTTCCCCTCTCTCTTGCAGTTGGAAACGGCCGGAGCCATCAACGCCCGACGCTCCTCCGCCGCGAACCTCGTCGCCGGCAAACCCCTGCACTCCGGCGACCGCCTCCACCTCCACCCGAACGGCGACTCCGCCCTGAGCAAGCCGGTGCGCTCGGATCGCCTCGCCGTTGACCACAGCGACGCCGGTGAGCTCGCCCCCCTTCTCTGGCCCGAGGTTGAAGACGACGGCCGTGGGGCCCGTCAGTCAGCCTCACATATTGACGGGTGGGCCCCACCCGTCAGGTTTAAACACGCACGCGCGCGCACCGGTTCGCTGCGTCGGCTAGAGGCGTATTTTCCAAATATGCCTTCGACGTGGCCGCCCTGTGCGGGCTTGATTCCCTCTGGGCCTGCTGCACTGTGGCCCTTCTGGCCCAGTTGCACAGTGCTGCTTCTCCTTTTTTTCTTTTTCTGGATACTTGCAAAAATTCTACAGGATTAAATATTAATCCAAATGCAACAATCCCAGTTCCTAAAACCTTGTAAAAATCCCACCTATTTAATGGTGCAACTTTCTTTCAAATCCAACTACCTTTTCTTCACTATAATATTTAAATGTGATTCTAAGCATTTAAATATGCCTTTGTAAACCCATTTCTCCTATTCTGCTACTCCAAATCCAAAACTAGGAATTTCCCCCTTCTTAGTTTTCAACCTAGTATTTTACAAAAATAAGTTGACATTTTTCTGAGCACTTTGGTTTTTCTGTTTTATTATTGCCTTATTTTTCTCGTTATTATTTTGTGACGATAGATTGCGTTGCTGATGAAGGAGTTGGACCAGAAGACTTTGAAGACCCAGAAGACTTTGCTGAGCCAGGCATGCATCCCTTTGACCATGTCTATGAAACCCTTTTTATGCATTTCATATAGCACCTTATTATTGTTGCATCGGAACCATGATGAGAGGGTAGCCACTTTGGTGGGTTGCCTTCATTTCCTCCTTGTTGATACTTGCATAGTGCATGACCCTACCTCCTTATGAGGGTTATGCCGGTGGGAATAGATAGGATGCTAAGTAGTGCTACGCAAAAGGGACGGGTATATGCACGGTGATGGAGACAAAGTATTTTCAAAAGGATTTTTCGAAAACCCCGTCGAGTGCCACTTATGCCCGAGGGAGATAATGAGATGGGTAACCACTTGATGACGAAGTGGTGTACCGAGGCAAGGGTGTGTGTTGTTTTCGAAAACGGATTAGATTTAAGATTTGTCGACTGTCCCAACCTTACATGCGCAACCACTCTACCCTTATATGGGAAAGGGAATTATTGATTACCTAGGCTGATACTAGCTTGGAGCCCACATTACTAGTGACAGGAGAGTTGTTGGTGCACTCTCTCGGGACGGGGTCATGCCAGGTAGGGTGGCCATGACTGTTTTCACAAGGCACCGGATACACCGTTGTGTCCCCTCTCGGATGTTACGATCTCGAGTGAGTCTCGTATGATGTGCATCCTGAGGATATGGAACAACGAGTGGACTCCTTGTTAGTGTCGTCTAGGGAAAGATAATGATCGGGTGCTTACCCCGGGTACTTCAGGTATCGCGGGTCGTGGATGACACGGAAGTTCCCCGGATCTTGTGGGTAAAGTGTGCAACCTCTGCAGAGTGTAAAACTATTCGAATAGCCGTGTCCACGGTCAAGGACAGTTGGGCGGTGCTGCTTAAACTACGTCCACGTGTTTACAAACCAGTTTGTGTGTTGGGTAAGTGGGAAGAACTACTTGGGTCAAGTCAAGGACTTGACATGATTGAGTTGGGTTGGTGCCCACTCTATTTATGTTGATATCTGTAACCTGTCCTCATGGTTACTTGAATTCTCCTGATGCATGTCTTACACATTGTTGAACATGTCATTGCACTCAAAACTAGCTTTCCGCAAAAATTTACCTATATCATGCATTGTTGTATCTTGAACCAAAACATGGGTTGCTTGCGAGTACATTCAAAGTACTCATTGGCTTGCCACTGGTTATTTAATTGGCCAGGCATGGAAGAACAGGAGTTCGAAGAAGAGTCCTTTGGAGACGAACATGCGAACTAGGACGTTTCCCAGTTAGAATGCCTGTAGGGTTAAGGCAGATGGCATGGGTTCTACTTATCAACGAAGATTTCCGCTGCTTGTGTTTCATTCGATGTTCAACCCTTAAGGCTTTATCAATGTAAGACTTGACCATAATGGTCATAAATTGTGTAAGACGATATGTATGGATGTAAGACTCTTGTTATTCAACTTCTGTGTGTTCAGTGAGCATTGATCTCTGGGATCACTGTACACGTGCATTCGGTGATCTCGACTTATGATAAGGCGAGAGACTGGTCCCTGTTCGGCGAGGTTTCGAGTCCCTAAAGACTTATGCCGCTTAGAGCGAGGAGCCGGTCCTATCCGGCTTAAAGGCGTGTATCGCGCCCCGAATTCGGCCTTCCGAATACCAGGGGCTTCGCCGAAATTTAAAATTATAGAATTCTATGGCTAAGTGAGAGTGATAAAGCATTATTAGCCTGGTTGCCTTGTTCGTTGTGCTGATCACCTCCCTCGAAGGACCCAACAGTGGAAACAAGAGTGCTCAGATTTATCCCGAACACCCCAGCACTCACGGCATGGGGGCAGAAGCCGAGGAATAGCCATCTCTCAGATTGGATAAACAGCCAAACAGAAGGTAATATTTTAAATTCAAACAAGCATTGCATAGCGCATATGAAACAAGTTTTCATCATACAGGATCACACGAGCAAGTTTACTCAAATATTACATCCTTTGAACATTCGTCCGCTACAAGCACCCTTCAGGACACCCTCATAATAAATTTCGGGGGTGCGATGCTCCTTGCCCTGCGGCGGTCCTTCCTTGATCAGCTTCACGACGTCTAGCTTGGCCCACTGCACCTTCACACGGGCAAAAGCCCGGCGTGCACCTTCGATGCAGGTGGACCGCTTGACGACTTCCAGCCATGGGCAGGCATCCACAAGCTGCCTCACCAGGCTGAAGTAGCTGTTCGGAAGGGCGTCGCCAGGCCACAGCCGGACTATAAAGCCCTTCATGGCCTGTTCGGCCGCCTTGTGTAGTTCGACCAGCTGCTTCAGCTGGTCGCTCATAGGCACCGGGTGTTCGGTCCTAGTATACTGAGACTAGAACAGTGTCTCCGTTGAGCTTCCCTCCTCAGCCTGGTAAAACTGTGCGGCATCCGACACGCTGCGGGGCAAATCTGTGAGTGCTCCTGGAGAGCTCCGGATTCGGGTAAGTAATAGGTAATTTACTTTCACATGCTTGCTTTGCATATAGAATGCCTTACCCGCCGCTATTTTCTTCATCGTGTCAATCTCATGAAGGACCTTTTGGGCTTTGGCCTTGGCACTCTTTGCACTCTCGAGGGCCGCGGCAAGCTCAGACTCTCGCGTCTTCGAGTCAAGCTCCAACGCCTCGTGCTTCGTCACGAGAGCCTGGAGCTCTTGCTGCACCTCGCCCACCCGAGCCTCTTGCCTTTCCCGCTCGGTGCGCTCCTTGGCCACTTTGTCTTCGGCCTTGGATAGCGCTTGCTTCAGGGTTGCCACCGCGGTCGTGGCCCCTGGCATATATACGATGATCCTTTCATTTTGCAATCGCGTCTTCTTTTATATATACATATCTATAGACAGGGTATTACTTACCCTTGTTCTCCTCGAGCTACCTCTTGGCAAGGCCGAGCTCTTTCTGGGACCCCTCGAGGTCCTGCTTCAGTGTGGCGACCTCCGCAGTCAGTGCGGCTGAGGCCATCAACGAAGCCTGCATATCCATATTGACATACTTATATTAGACTCCTGCGATATTATTTGATCCTCTGTCCGGCTTTTCTTTATGAACACCGAATAGAGCATCAGGGGCTACTGTCTATGCAGTAATATTTTTCCTATATTTTAAACACTTACCTCAAAGCCTGTTAGAAGGCTGGCACAGGCTTCAGTCAATCCGCTCTTGGCGGACTGAACCTTCTGGACCACCACACTCATAATAATACGGTGCTCCTCGTTGATGGAAGCGCTGTGAAGCGGTCCCAGCAGATTGTCTGGCGCCTCTGGATGGACAGAGGTCACCGGCACAAGCGTCTCGCCCCTCTTGGAAGGAGGCCGCCTACCCGAGTCCGGAACCACTGGAGGTTCCGGAGCGGTGTTCGGCTGAGGGCCGAACTCGGAGCCCTCAGGGGCCATGTCCCCTTTGCTCCTAGAGTCCGGAAGGTCGCCTTGAGGCGCCTCCGGGACTGTTTCCTCTCGACCCGGTGCCTCTTGAGACAACACCTCGGCGTCGTCCATAGGGCAAGGGGAGGTGGCGGTCGGAAGTGGATCGCTATCCATATCCGACGAGCCCAGGTAGCAGTCCGATGATACATCGATACGGGCTCGTGGCGGCCTGCATAATCATATTCGGCATTAGGGGAAGCAGTGCGCAAAAGGATACTATGAGTTACTCTGGTATCCGAATACTTACGATCTCCCCAGGGTCTTGGCCCTGGGCAACCACTCGTCTTCGCCTTCGACGGCGGCGGTGGAACTGTTCGGAAGGAGAGTCCTTCCCTTCTTGGACCCTTCGGCCCCCCCAGTTGGGGCGGCCTTCCTTTTCTTGTCTCCCCCGCCTGGAGGGGAGCATCTTCTTCTTCCTCCTCGTCTTCGGGGGAGGAGTGTGCCATAGAGTCATCGGACGGTGAGTCTGATGACGCCTAGCATCGGGAACTCTTTCGGGTTCCCTTGGCCTTCTTGGTCTTCTCCGGCACCGTATAAGGAGCCGGAGTCAGCATCTTCGCCAGGAGAACGTCTGCTGGGCCTTCGGGCAAAGGAGCCGGACAGTCGATCTGTCCGTCCGTCTCCTGCCAGTCATGTCAAAGGTATGGGAGCTTAGGTCCCGCATAGAGTCAAACTATGGAAAACAAGTATCCTGTGAGAGGTAAAACAGCTTACCGCGCTGGCTTGGCGCTTCGCGTAGAATCCGCGGTCCTTGGTAGTGAGAGGGGGAACCTCGGCGCTCTTGAATAGCACCTTCCAGGCATCTTCGTGAGTTGTGTCGAAGAGCCTGTTCAGAGTTAAGTGCTGGGCCGGGTCGAACTCCCACAAGTTGAAAGCCCGTTGTTGGCACGGGAGGATCCGGCGGATGAGCATGACCTGGACCACGTTGACAAGTTTGAGCTTCTTGTTCACCATGTTTTGAATACATGTTTGGAGTCCGGTCAGCTCTCCCGAACTACCCCGGGACATGCCCTTCTCTTGCCAGGAGGTGAGCCGTGTGGGGAAGCCAGATTGGAACTCGGGGGCCGCCGCTCATTTAGGGTCGCGCGGCTCGGGGATGTAGAACCACCCCGATTGCCACCCCTTTATGGTCTCCATGAAGGAGCCCCCGAGCCATGTGACGTTGGGCATCTTGCCCACCATGGCGCCTCCGCACTCCGCCTGGCGGCTGCTCACTACCTTCGGCTTAACATTGAAGGTCTTCAGCCATAAGCCGAAGTGGGGTTTGATGCGGAGGAAGGAAGGCCTCGCACATGACGATAAACGCCGAGATGTTGAGGATGAAGTTCTGGGCCAGATCGTGGAAATTCAGGCTGTAGTAGAACATGAGCACCCGGACGAATGGGTGGAGAGGGAATCCCAGTCCGCGTAGGAAATGGGTAAGGAACACTACCCTCTCATGCGGCCCAGGGGTGGGGATGAGCTGCCCCTCATCTGGGAGCCGGTGCGCGATGTCGTCGGGCAGGTATCTGGCTCTCCTCAGCTTCTTGATGTGTCCCACCATGACGGAGGAGACCACCCACCTGCCTCCCGCTCCGAACATGGTTGGAGAAGGTCAAGGTGGGAAGTGCGGACTTGGGTGCTGGAGCTCGAGTGTGCGAAAATGGACGAGCGAAGGAGGAAGAAGGCGTGGATGAAAAGGTGAATCCTTATCCCTTTATATGGGAGGACGAAACTATGCGTCCCCACTAGCCTGGTAAAACTCGCTTATCCCCCAAGTGCCATAATCGATGGCGCGGTTGGGTTACCCACGCCCATATTGATGAGAATCCCGTGATAAGGGGACATGATCTCTGCTTTGACAAGACGTGTCAAAAAAACTGCCTCGTGTTATGTGCGGGGCTAGTTAAAGGAAACGGTTCGAATAATCACCGAGCCATGACATAATGTCGTGTTTCCAAAACAAGTCAGCAAATTGGATTTGTGGAAATATTATTCTCTCTACGGTGGTATGTGGAACTTATTTTGCAGTATCCGACACTATCCTTGTATTCAAATTCTTCCGTGGTGTATTCGGAGGAGGAACCCGCCTTGCAATGCCGAAGACAATACTGCACGCCGGACTCATCGTCATTGAAGCCTGGTTCAGGGGCTACTGAGGGAGTCCTGGATTAGGGGGTCTCCGGACAGCCGGACTATATCCTTTGGCCGGACTATTGGACTATGAAGATACAAGATTGAAGACTTCGTCTCGTGTCCGGATGGGACTCTACTTGGCATGGAAGGCAAGCTAGGCAGTACGGATATGGATATCTCCTCCTTTTGTAACCGACCTTGTGTAACCCTAACCCTCTCCGGTGTCTATATAAACCGGAGGGTTTTAGTCCGTAGGACATAACAATAACATACAATCATACCATAGGCTAGCTTCTAGGGTTTAGCCTCTCTGATCTCGTGGTAGATCTACTCTTGTACTACCCATATCATCAATATTAATCAAGAAGGACATAGGTTTTTACCTCCATCAAGAGGGCCCGAAGCTGGGTAGAACTTCGTGTTCCCTGCCTCCTGTTACCATCCGCCTAGACGCACAGTTCGGGACCCCCTACCCGAGATCCGCCGGTTTTGACACCGACATTGGGGACCTCCGTTCCCAGAACACCGACAGTAGCCCCCAGGCCCAAGGCGTGCTCGGGCTTAGCTTCAAAGCGAAGCCAAAGGTCAAATGCGGAGCGCCGCGGGTCCCAATAGCCTGCGGCCTTGGTCGGCACGTGGCAGTTGATTAGACGTGGGCATTTCCGCTTCCCCACGCTGTCTCGACAACTGCCGAACTTGACAAGTCCCTGCGACAGGCAAGGAAAACCATCATTACGTGTGATCGTGAAGGGTGCTTGTTGGCCTTCTCCTGGTATAAATGGGAGGGGGTTGGAGCCCCCGTCGCCCATCTTTCCTCTGCTTCTTCCGCTTCTTCTCCTTCCTTGCTCCTCTCCTGCTACCAATGGCGCCGTCGAGGAGGTTCACTGCCGCGGAGAAGGGGAAGGCCCCTCGCGAGGGGCCCGGCTCTTCGGTGCCCAAGCGTGGATGCGGCCGTCCACGCAAGCACACCGCAAGCCCCGACGCACCCCCGTGCAGCCGTGGTGGTGCCGCTTCATGGGGCGGGGGTCGCTCCGGTCGTGGCGGCCCCGTTGATGAAGGGAGACGTGCCGTGGTCGCGTGGCCTCCCTGGCCGCGCTTCCACTCGGCGGAGATGCTGCAAGAGTTCGTCGTCTGGTCGGAGAACCCGGACGGCAACTGGCTTCAGCTCCCGCACTTCTTCGCCAACGAGCTGCCGGCCTCAGGTCCATGCGGGCTTTGGCTACAGGCAGACGGTTGCTACTGCAGGGCTTCCTGGGTCGCGGTCGAGATCTCCGTCACGGGCAATATAGCTCTCGCCCGCGGATGGCAGACGTTCGCCCGCGCGCGCGGCCTGGGCAGGCGGTGCACCCTCCACTTTAAGTACGACGGCGACGCGACCCTATATGTGAGGGTGTTTGGGGAAGATGGTCGCTGCGCCGGGTGCTGCCCCGAGGTGAACGACGGCGAGGAGGTGCTCGGCCTTGGCGACGGCCACGACGAGGATGAGGACGAACCCGCCCTTGGAGCCGACCGCGTCTCGTCCGGCTATGGCGGCTCTTCCCCCAGCGACAGCTCTAGCAGTGGCGGCTACGACCAGCCGCCACGCCGTCGTGCCCGCTTCCAAGATGGTGGCAGGTAGTCACGTTGTCGCGGCTCCGTGAAGCATGAGGAGGGGTCCAGCTGAGCTCAGGAAGGTGCTGCGGCCTTCCCCCGTGGACCGCGGTAGGCGCTGCTTTTATTTTGTTCTTCTTTTCCTTCCTGCATCAGAAAGAAACCAGAATGGGCCCCGGAGGGGCATGTGCCGAACTATGATCTTAATTGTTATGTTGCATTTGCCGTTCCTGTGCTGTGTTGCGACATCGTCGTTTTATGTAGGGATAACTTAGCTCGACTTGTTTTGATTAGCCTCCTCCTCACGAGGCGCTTGCTTCCTGGTACCTGTCAAGGCCTCCTTGACCTGATATGCGCTTAGGAACTGCAAAAAACTCGTCAAGAGGTTTATTGTTCACCCGGGGCTTGGTCATAGGCGTCGCTGGCCTTGACTTGGCGATTCGCGTCGCGATACCCATGGGGCACGGATTAGGAGAGGTGCGCCAGCTTGTGGGCTCGAACGAGGGTGCCTCGTGAAAAGACAGAAGGAGGAAGCTCATGAAGGTACCTGTTCAGCCCCCTCGCGAGGGACGCGAGGGAGAGTACAGGTCGACCAAAGAGGCTAAGGCAGAAACACAGGCAGAAAGCGATAAAACGGGACCAACAAGAGACACCAGAAAGCAAATTTCAATAAAAAGAGGGGCGAGCCAACTTTGGAAAGCAAATGAAAAGCCGCGTCCGGCACCTAGTCTAGTCTTCGACGTCTTCTCACCAGCGCGGAGCTAAGTGCTGCCACTCGGCATGGGAGGGAGCCCCCGAGGCCCAAGGACGACTCTCCTGAGGCTCCGGGGCGTGTACAACCCCACTCATTATTATGTGAGAGTGTCACGGGCGGCGATTCTTCACATGCACGGGGCCTTGCTTCACAGGCGCCGGGCCTTTCTTCACAGGCACTAGGCCTTTCTTCATGGGTAGAACTTCCGGAGGTGTTGGATGTTCCAGGATTTCTGGACGGGTACCCCGTCCTGCATCTCCAGGCACACGGCGCCAGGACTGGATACGTGTGAAAGTGCATTATATCGACTAGAGGGGGGGTGAATAGGCGATTTTTATGAAAGTCTTCAGAACATGGGAGTTTTGAAGACAAACGATAAAATTGAACCTATTACCATGCAGCGGAAGGTAGACTACACTAGGCAAACCATACTCAAGTATTCAATGAAGTGAAAGCACAAAGACTAATAGCAGCTAGGTAGTAAGGATCAGGTAGGAAGATATTGTGAAGTCAAACAGAACACGCAGTCACTCAGTGAAGACAAATGATAGAGCAAACATGCAATGACTTCACAAGGAGTAACAATAAGTAACGTGAAGTGAAGATGAAACCAGTGACTCGTTGAAGACAATGATTTGTTGAACCAGTTCCAGTTGCTGTGACAACTGTACGTCTGGTTGGAGCGGCTAGGTATTTAAACCTTAGGACACACAGTCCCGGACACCCAGTCCTGAACACGCAGCTCAGGACGCCCAGTCCTCACCGTATTCTCCTTGAGCTAAGGTCACATAGACCTCGCCCAATCACTCTGGTAAGTCTTCAAGGTAGACTCCCAAACCTTCACAGACTTCGTTCACTGGCAATCCACAATGTCTCTTGGAAGCTCAGAACGCGATGCCTAACCGGCTGGAGGATGCACAATCCTCAAGTGTAATAAGTCTTCAGATCACACAGACAAGAAGACTTAAGTGATGCCCAATTCTCTCTGGCTCTGGTGGTTAGGGCTTTATCCTCGCAAGGAATTCTCTCTCAAAGGCTTCGAGGTGGGTTGCTCTCAAACGACAAAAGCCATACTCTCAATCTGAGCAGCCAACCGTTTATGGTTGTAGGGGGTGGGCTGTTTATAGCCACTTGGCAACCCGACCTGATTTATGAGAAATGACCCTGGGTCACTAAGGAACTGACACATGTTCCAACGGCCAGATTTCAAACTCACACGGCAACTTTACTTGGGCTACAAGCAAAGCTGACTTGTCCGACTCTGGACAAGATTCGCTCTCATAGTCTTCACTCGAAGACATAGGTTTTTTGTTTAGGCATCACTTCAGTCATTCTGACTGGTTCTCTTGGACCCCACTTAACAGTACGGTGGTTCCTATGACTCAACACAAAAGAAAAAGAACTACGAAAGATCTAAGTCTTCGAGCTCCATAGGCTTCATATCGTGTCTTCTCTTGTCATAGTCTTCAATGTCTTCATACATTTTTAGGGGTCATCTCTGGTAGTAAAACCGAATCATGAGGGACTTCTACCTGTGTTATCCTGCAATTCTCACAAACACATTAGTCCCTCAACTAGGTTTGTCGTCAATACTCCAAAACCAACTAGGGGTGGCACTAGATGCACTTACAATCTCCCCCTTTTTGGTGATTGGTGACAAACTAGTTGAAGTTTTCAACGGGGAATATAATCTGTGAAATTGTAAAGGATAAGGAATTGTCTTCATAAGTTGCAAGGGCTCCCCCTGAAGATGTGCATATAAGTTAATTTTCTTTTGGAATGCAAATGCACATGGCAGGTGGTACTTGTGGAGATCCACTTCAACTTATGATGACAATCCACTATGCATGTGAAAGTATATGAAGATAATGACATGCATAATGGAAAATGGACGACTGCAGAATGAGCTAAGTGCGGAATTTATCGTCACACATGCGGAATTTATCTTCGCAAAACAAGGTGGCAAATAAGTAGCAGACAACCATCTGGTTTAAGTGTTACAACTCATAAGAATCAAATGTAGCAAAAACAAGAGTTGTAAGCACGAAGCAAAATATAAAGCACCCGCCCATATGGACCCGCTTGAAGACTATCAATCTCATATGCTTCTCCCCCTTTTGTCAGTAATGACCAAAAAGGTTTGAAGACATAGAGCCTCTACTCGTTCCCATGAGGAGTAGGTGAAGTAGCAGGGTTGTTGGTGTTGTTTGGCGGTGTAGAAGAGCTTGGAGGTGCTGAAGGAGGTGGCGGTGAAGTAGCATCATCTTCTTCCTCAATAATTCTGGCAGTGACTGTGGCAGCAGAGGAAGAGAACTCAGAGTCTTCAAGGGATGGAGTTCCTAGCAGCACAACCCTTCGAGGAGGTGTGGAGTCAAACTTGAATCTCTCAGAGAAGCCATCCTCTTGAAGATCAGCTTCAGAACACATCATCGTGAGCCCTTTCCATGTGCGGCGACAGGTTTCATGGGCAACGAAAGCATTCTTGGTGGCAAGAATTCGAGTGCAATTAACATCCACCCAGAGGCTTTTCATCTGACGCTTCAGCCAGTCATGATGCCTATCCTGTTTCTGATGTAGAGCCACAAGAAGCTCTCGGTCGTTGAGAACACGAGTGCGCTTCTTGGGTCTTGGAGCAGTGGCACTGTCAGTGGATTCAATGGAAGCAGGGTGTGGTGCACGTGTAGTGCCAGCCAAAGGATACACCCGAGAAACTGCTTCAACGCCTTCAACGTTCTGTGTAAAACTCTGATGTTCTGCATTCTGAAGACTTAGAGGTTGCTTGGCAGGCTCAGAATATATGGCTTCAGTAGACATGTCCACGTCAGGCAAGAAGATCCGATGGTTGCGGGATGAGGGCTGATAAGAGATGGCGGAGTGTAGCTTGATCAGCCGCATGACCCAAGGGGCATAGAACTTCAAACCAAACAGATCAATGCCTAATGCAGCAAGTTGGCGTATGAAGAAGTCCTGTGCATTAAAGCATTTGCCATGAAGTATATAGAAGACCAAAGTCTTCATTGCACCCTGAAGCTTGGCATTTGGAGAGTGCCCTTTGATAGGCCAGAGAGTTTGCCTGATGATGTGATAGATGGTTCTGGGTAGGTACTCAAGGTCTTCAATGAAGAACTCTATGGGATACGCAGCATCTTGGGGCAATGGCTTCATCATGCTGAGCATTTGACTCATATCAGGTTCTGGCCGCTGAAAGATGCTCTCGATAGCTTCAGCATGCAGCTGACAGCCTTGCTCGAAGAGATCGCTAGGAGTGGGCAAGCCAGTCAGCTCAATGATGTCAAATGCATTGGCTTCATGATGAACGTTGCCAATCATCCACTCCAGGACCCAAGTCTTTGGATCTCTGCTGTACCCTTCGATGTGAAGTGTGGCATAGAATTGTAGCAGCAGCTCTTCATTCCAATGCTCTTCATCAGTAACAAACTGCAGCAGACCCACTTGCTTGAAGCAATCCAACGCTTCTTCTAGACAGGGCAGACCAGCTATAGCTTCAACGTCAAGTCGCTTGTGTGGGAAGATGCGACCTTGGTTGTAAAGAATGCAAGAGTAATAGCTTCGCTGAGGATAGCTCCAGAACCGATCAGATGATATCCTTTCCCTTGAGTAGGGGTTCCTGGAGCTATTGAAGAACGTGTTGTCTGCCCTGAAGCCATTGATATTGAAGGAGCCAGGTGCTGATGCAGGACCTGGAAACCTTGGCAGTCTTGGGATTGGCTTCTGGACCTAAGGCCTGTGCTCAACATGATAGTTGAACTGGGGACCGGCAGCAGACTCAGGAACAGAAGTGGCAGGATCAGTGGCTTCGCTGTCTTCTGAAGCTTTTGCTGGGGAGGGCTCCACATTAGCTTCGTTGTTGGTTGTGGCAGCCTCAAGATTTTCATCCTCCACTTAACTAGCTGGAGGGTCGGTCACAGGCACGTTCTCCTGGAGAACTGCTTCTTGGTGGAGCAGGGGAGTGGGATCTTGTGGTACTTCTTCTTCTGCGGCTGATGCAGCCGGAATGTCTTCAGTAGAGACTTGAGGCCTTGGACCTTTGCGAAGCCTGCGGAACGCAGACGACGCCTGTGGAGTTGGAGCGGGTTGGGCCTCATAGTCTTCTTCCTCTTGTGGGCGATCCGCCCATGAAGCATCCTGTGCAATTGGCGTCAATGGACGACCAATGCTGATGAGTTCGATGTTTTCTAACTGAGGAAGGACTGCATCATCTTCTACATTGTCATGATGACCAATGTCTTCAGCAGCGATGAGATCAGCTGCTGGAATGTCTTCAGCTTCAGGAGCCTCTGTGGAAGCAGGCTCATGAACTGTCAGTTGATGTTCTGCGTCAGGATGAACCATAGAAATGGGTTCAACTATCAAGGGCTCTGTGGGAGCAGCCCGAGCTTTCTTGGTCTTTCACTTTTTCTTGGTGGGGGCAGTAGGAGAGTCTTCGGAGTGTTTCCTCTTCCTGGCTTCAGCCTCAGCAGTTCTTGTCTTCTTGAGCTCTGAAGCTGTTGACCGGCTCTTTGGCTTCGAGCCAGTCATTCTTGTTGGGAAGACAATCGGAACTGCTTCTTGCCTTGGTGCATCAGATTCAGCCGTAGCAGGCTTCTTCTTCTTCTTTGCGGCCATCCTGGGGTCGATGCCAGGACGCCCAAGTGCCTTGCGCTTCTCAGCCTCATTATAGGCTTGCACACATCTATCAGCCAGAGTCTTCATGCGCTTACGCGAACCCTGAGCTTCTGCACGCTTCTTCACAAAGGCTTCCTTGAGCTCGTGCATCATTGTCTTGAAGTTCTTCACTTCTTGCACGCTGAGCTTGGCCATATGCTTCTTGAACTGAGCCTTTTCATAGTCAATCTTCTGCTTCAGCTCAACAATGCGCTGGGCAATAGCAAGTTGTGAAGCAATGGCGCCTTGGAAGGCGACACTGAGGCCAATGGGTAGCTGCAGATCTTCAAAGCTGATGTTTGGCGTGTCAAACCACTCGTCAATGAAGTTGTGGATGATGGTGACATCAAAGAGAGGCAGATCATTGAAGATTTCTGCTTCTTCTTTGCTCTCGATTAGTTGCTCAAGAGCGTCATCTGCAAGATCTTCATCACTTGACAGATCAATGTCGTCGTTGCGCAGAATGGCAGCAGCTGTTAGCTCTTTGCCAGTGTGAGACAGAGGCATCTTGGCCTTCTGGGGCCTTGAGACGCGTGATAAGTCTTCAGACTGCACACTGTCTTCAGGAGGTGCAGTTGCCAATGGCTTCGCCCTTGAGATTTTTGGTGAAGGGGCTGGCTTTGAAGCTTTTGGCTTCTTCAACTGCTTTGGCTTCGGCACTGCAGGCGCGTCATCAGACTCAGTGTCAGCTGCAGGCTCATTCACTGCAGTCCCTTGAACCAAGATGTAGGTGATGATGCCTTCAAGGTTGGCGAAAGGACCGATGACATTGGGTTCTACATGTCGTGTGCCATCTGCCCTTGGAGATGAGGGACCAGGGTTGAAGTCTAACCCAAAAGTCTTCTTGTTCTGCTTCGCTGAGTTCTGAGCAAACTGTAAGTTGCGCTTGAACAGATTGTCGTCACGACACCATAGCAGTGACGACGAGTGTGCATCAGCAGGCTGTGGTCCACGGACCATGGATGGATAGAAGCCTTGAGCAATGGCTTCATCTCTGGACCTGGGTAGAAGATTCTTGAATAGGATGTCTCCCCACGGTCTCTTGATGGCGTTTTTCTCAGCATACTCCTGGGTCACAAATCTGTATTTGAACCATTGTTCTGCCCAATATCTTCGAATCCATTGGATTCGGGTCTTGCTCTGACTGTAATCCTCTTCAGGATCTGTCTTGTACATTTCTGAGAGTTCATCTGGCAGATCCCTAGAGGTCTCACCACGACGCTTTCTGCCACCCTTCCTTGCCGCTTTCTCTGAAGCCATAAACTTTAACTTGAAAGTCTTCAAGACGTTCAAAAGCTTCAAAGGTTTTCATTTGCTGGACCAACAGGAACTGGCTTCGGGAGAATTTATGTGATGCTGTAAGAATTCTGCAAATGAATGCAGACTATGAGAACCAAAGGATTCTCCCACGGACATGTACCTGTGACAGCATTAAGGTGCGAGGGAAGGGGAAGAGGTCATATGCATTCTCAGAAGATTTTGAAGATAAATCAGTTTAGAAGACATTGACCTCATCGTGCGAAGACATTCACTCATAGATAAGAAGTTGGTTCCAGATTTGTACGAATCCACAGATCAGTACAAGTGAGGAATCTAACTACTTTGTGAAGCACAAGTGAATATACTAGGCATGTTTATGAGATGCAGTATGAGAGAGGTCTAGCTTGTGTGAACAGAAACTGCTTGTGGTAGAAAGTGACAGATCAATAGGATCAACGGTGCTGTAAAAAAAGGAGTTTTATTTACCACGCTAAGAACTGCTAGAAGAAGTGGGAGATGAGGCCGAGCAGTTCAATCTTCCGTGCCCTAACTTGGCGACGGAGGACACCTACGGCGACGGCGGAGAGGACGATGTCCGCGGTCGGCGTGAAGACGACGTCGGAGAGGTTGCGGCAGCGAAGCGCTTCGTCGCCGGCGTCGTCGAGAGCTAGCGGTGGCGCTAGGGTTCGTGCGAGTGTGGAAGAAGAGATAATGACCGCTGTGAGTGTGTATTTATAGGCACAGGGGCGCCACTGTGCTATTACACAGGTGCCCCTGGTGATTCGCATTTGAGGAACACGTGGCCATTATGCGGAATTTTGGGGTTTGTTCCACGTCCCACACACGCCTGGATTGTCGGGTGGTCGTTCCTACTTCTCCGGAATTCATGTGGAGGAATGAGCATTGAAAATGGACTTAATGGTTGTCTCTGTATCTTCTGCTGACAAGGACGCAGAGAAGACATTCGACAGTTTCAATAGAATGCATATGACTTGGAGAGATAGAGTTTGAGATAGAAAGCATAGAGAGGTTAGGGTCCGATCACATTCACTTAGTTCAAAAGATTCAACACGAAGACATAGCTATAAGTGAATGCTGTGGAGGACAGTACACTAGCATATATATATATATATCTATAATCAACATAGTGAAGATAATCATGAAAATATGTTGAGATCGAAGCCAAACCAAATGTGAAGACATTGCAAGGTAACGCCATGAGTGAAACACTTCAAAATAGAACGTTTGGTGGTGGCGTTACCCACCGTATAGGAAGTATTAGACCCAGACACGACACACAATTATCGTGGCGCTCCGAAGTCAAATTCCACATTAATGTATTCACACTTAGAATGTATGTCTTCATTGATTGAAGATATACTTCACTTCGTGTGTTGCACATCTAAATCATCAATATGCATAAGGGTTAGGATGTGTGCCTGATCACAGGACATTTGAGGATTCCAGGATATTTATCTCACACCGTAACTTGCAAAACCTCTTCTCATCCAAGGGATTGGTGAAGATATCTGCCAATTACTCTTCAGTGTTGACGTGTATGATATCAATGTCTTCCTTCACAAAATGATCTCTGAGAAAGTGATGAAGAATTTCAATGTGCTTTGTCTTTGAGTGTTGAACTGGGTTGTTAGCAATCTTGATGGCGCTTTCGTTGTCGCAGTAAAGTGGCACTTGCTTCAGATGAATGCCATAGTCCTTGAGTGTTTGCTTCATCCATAGAAGCTGAGCGCAGCAAGATCCAGCAGCGATGTATTCAGATTCAGCAATGGAGAGAGATACACAGTTCTGCTTCTTTGAAGACCAACATACAAGTGATCGTCCCAGAAAGTGACATGTGCCTGATGTAGACTTGCGATCAACTTTGTCACCAGCATAATCAGCATCCGAGAATCCAATCAGATCAAACTCTGAGCCCTTTGGATACCATAATCCTAGAGTTGGGGTGTGAGCCAAATATCGAAGAATTCGCTTCACAGCTAAGTGATGCGCCTCCTTTGGTGCCGCTTGAAATCGAGCACACATGCAAACACTAAGCATAATATCTGGCCTAGATGCACATAGATAAAGTAAAGAACCAATCATGGAGCGGTATACCTTTTGATCGAACTCTTTACCATTGTCGTCAGGACCCAGATGATGTTTGGCTGGCATTGGTGTTGTGAAGCCTTTGCAGTCTTGCATACCGAACTTCTTCAGGCAATCTTTGAGATACTTCTCTTGAGATATGAAGATGCCATTGCGTTGTTGTCGTATTTGAAGACCAAGGAAGAACTTCAGCTCCCCCATCATGGACATCTGATATTGCTCTTGCATCATATATCCAAACTCTTCACTGTACTTCTGATTGGTGCAGCCGAAGATAATGTCATCCACATATATTTGGCACACAAACAGTTCACCATCATATGTCTTCGTGAAAAGAGTGAGATCTAGGGAACCAGGTATGAAGCCTTTGCTCTTCAGGAAGTATTTGAGTGTGTCATACCAGGCCCGAGGGGCTTGTTTGAGGCCATATAGTGCCTTGTTGAGCTTGTATACCATGTCAGGATGTTTTGGATTTTCAAAGCCAGGTGGTTGTGCAACATACACTTCTTCTTCAATATTGCCATTGAGAAAGGCACTCTTCACATCCATTTGATATAGAAGTATGTTATGATGATTTGCATAGGCCAGCAGTATGTGTATGGCTTCAAGTCTAGCCACAGGAGCAAATGTTTCATCAAAGTCAATGCCTTCCACTTGAGTATATCCTTGAGCAACGAGACGAGCTTTGTTTCTGACAACTTGACCATGCTCATCTTGCTTGTTGCGGTATATCCATTTGGTGCCTATTATATTGTGCTTCCGTGGATCAGGACGCTTAACCAGTTCCCATACATTATTCAGCTCAAACTGTTGAAGCTCTTCTTGCATAGCTTGAATCCATTCAGGTTCCATGAAGGCTTCTTCAACTTTCTTGGGTTCTGCTATTGAAACGAATGCGAAGTGCCCATAGAAATTTGCTAGCTGAGTTGCCCTTGAACGAGTGAGTGGACCAGGTGCATTGATGCTATCAATTATTCTTTCAATCTGCACTTCATTGGCAACGCGAGGATGTACAGGGCGAAGACTTTGCTCTTGCTATTCATTGTCGTTGTTGGAAGGAATATCTTCAGGCTGAGCATTGTCTTCATGTTGATCAGGTGCTGAAATGATAAGTTCTTCTTCAGGATAAGCTTCAGAAGGTATAATTTCTCCAGTTCCCATTAGCTTGATTGATTCACTGGATGGAACTTCATCTAGCACATTTGGCAGCTGCTCTCTTTGTGAACCATTAGTCTCATCGAACCGCACATCCACTGTTTCAACCACTTTGTAATGAAAGAGATTGAAGACTCTGTAGGAGTGCGAATCCTTTCCATATCCAAGCATAAAACCCTCATGTGCTTTTGGTGCAAATTTTGAGGTGTGATGTGGGTCCTTGATCCAGCACCTTGCGCCAAATACTCTGAAGTAACTGACATTTGGCTTCTTGGCAGTAAGGAGCTCATAAGATGTCTTGTTCAGTAGCTTGTGAAGATAAACACGATTGATTGTATGGCATGCGGTATTAATGGCTTCGGGCCAGAATTTTCGTGGGGTGTTGTATTCATCTAGCATCGTTCTGGCCATCTCAATTAGTGTTCTGTTCTTGCGTTCAACGACGCCATTCTGCTGTGGCGTGTACGGGGCTGAGAATTCATGTGTGATGCCCAAGGTATCAAGATATGTATCAAGGCCAGTGTTCTTGAATTCAGTGCCATTATCACTTCTGATGTGCTTTATCTTGGCGCCAAAATTGTTCATAAATCGATTGGCAAAGCGTCTGAAGACATCCTGCACTTCAGTCTTGTAAAGGATTATGTGCACCCAAGTATATCTAGAATAATCATCAACAATAACGAAGCCATAGAGGCAAGCAGTAGTAGTTAGAGTTGAGTAATGAGTGGGACCGAAAAGATCCATGTGAAGCAGTTCGAAGGGTCGAGTAGTGGTCATGATTGTCTTCGAGGGATGTTTGGCCCTCGTCATCTTCCCTGCTTCACAGGCACCGCATAAGTGGTCTTTCTTGAAATTGACGCCCTCGATGCCTATGACATGCTTCTTCTTCGCAAGGGTGTGGAGGTTCCTCATGCCAGCATGTCCAAGCCTCTGATGCCATAGCCAGCATTCTGAAGCCTTTGCTAGAATACATACTGCAAGTTGTGGCCCTGTTGAGAAATCTACCACGTACAAATCATCTTTTCGATACCCTTCAAACACTAGAGACTTGTCAGATTCCATTAGTACAAGGCAATGATATTTTCCAAACATTACGATCATGTTCAAATCGCAAAGCATTGAGACAGACATTAAGTTGAAGCCAAGGGATTCAACAAGCATGACTTTATCCATGTGTTGATCCCTTGAGATTGCAACTCTACCTAGACCCAATACCTTACTTTTACCAGTGTCAGCAAATGTGATGTGGCTCTTGTCGGATGGACGTAAGGTTGAGTCCATAAGAAGACTTCTTTTGCCAGTCATGTGATTTGTACACCCACTATCAATAATCCATTCTGAAGACGCTGGTGTCGTACCCTACAGTGCAGTTAGGGGGATAGGCTTCACCAAGAGCATTGTGAAGCAAAAACATTTGACGAACCAGTGGGTTATGAAAAAATCCAGGTTAGGACTAATAGGGAGAGTAGCAAGCGATTCAGGTACGAAGTACATAGTAAGATCATTTGGGCATTTGATCTTGCGCCCTACAAGATGTTTAAGGTCCCCAGCAATAGCGTCAGACGATTTTGGTTTTCTGCTGGAGACCTTTCCCTGCAAAAGAGAGTTAAGCCTTCTTAACCACCCACATCTTCAAGGGTGGCTTAGAAGCAATAAGTCTAAGTGCAGCATCTGAGAATTTTGGCTTTGAAGCCTTAGCAAACAGTCTTGCAGGCGGACAATAGTACTCATAAGAATAAGCAGAATAGTTCTTGGTCTTATGAACATGGCGGTTTGATGAACCGCTCTCATATTCATATGCCTGAGTATGGTTTCCCTGCAAAACATTTGCGTTAGTGCGACTCAGGTGAGTCCTCTGTTTGTATGAATCCTTTGGACCGTATGAAGCCTTTGGTCTGAGGTTTGTCTTCTTCAAGTGAGGTGTCATGAAGATATTCACAGGAAGATTTTCCAGACACCTTTTCGGAACCCAGATCTTCTTCATAGGCGGTCCATTCCTGCAGTTAGTACCAATGTACCTGGCAAACACTTCACCATTCTGATTCTTAAACAGTATATAGTTTGCATCAAAGGATTCATCAATGATAATGGGGTTAGCACAAGTGAAGCCAGTTAGATTGGATGGATCTGCTGAAGGTTCCTTTGCAGCAACCCACATGGTTTTGGGGTACTGCTCAGGTTTCCAGTAAGAGCCATCTGCATTCATTTTCCTTACGAACCCAACACCCTCTTTCCTAGGGTTTCGGTTTAGAATCTGCTTTTTGAGGACATCACATAGTGTCTGATGCCCTTGAAGACTTTTGTACATCCCTGTTTCAAGCAATGTCTTCAACCTAGCATTCTCATCAACAATAGCGGTGGTATCCTCAGCAGAGGGGTTAGCTACCACATCAACAGTTGAAGATATTGCAACAGCAGTAGCAGTAGAACATTCAGCAACAGAAGTAGCATTATCACGCTCAATGCATTTAGGACATGGTTGTTCAAATCCTTCCTGAGCGGGACTGATCTGTTTGGCACGAAGTGACTTGTTTTCCATTTGAAGATCTTCATGAACCGCTCTCAATTTCTCAAGATCTTGCTTCCTTTGAAGATAATCATAGGAAAGCTTTTCATGAGTTGTTGAGAGAGTGTCATGACGACTTTCAAGTTCCTGATACTTAACGTGAAGATTTTTTATGTCTTCAGTTAAGGATTCAGATCGAGTCATTTCAGCACCTAACAGATCATCGCTTCTGTCTAACAGTTTTTGAATATGTTCCATAGCTTTCTGTTGTTCAGTTGCAATTTTAGCAAGTGTTTTGTAGCTAGGTTTTGAACCACAATCAGAGTCATCGTCACTAGATGTTTGATAGTGAGTAGTGCGTGTGTTTACCTTGGCACCGCGTGCCATGAAGTAGTAGGTAGAAGCGGAGTAGTCCTTGTCATTTGCATCGGTGTCGGTGATGACGTCATTGTCTTTAGTGTTGAAGATGGACTTGGTAACGTATGCTGTAGCCAGACTTGCGACGCCTGAGTCGGATTCCTCCTCAGACTCCACCTCCGCCTCCTCAGAAGCAGACTCCTCCTCTGAATCCATTTCCTTGCCAACAAACGCACGTGCCTTGCCAGATGAGCTCTTCTTGTGTGATGAATACTTTGAGGAAGACTTGGAAGAAGACTTTGAGTATTTCTTCTTCTTTTTCTTGTCGTCAGAGTCATATTCCTTGCTCTTCTTCTTCTTTTTGTTCTCATTGTCCCACTGTGGACACTCAGAGATGAAGTGGCCAAGTTTCTTGCACTTGTGACATGTTTTCCTCTTGTAGTCATGAGCAGGAGCTTCATCATACCTTGAACTTGATCGGGAAGACTTTCTGAAGCCTTTCTTCTTGGTGAATTTTTGGAACTTCTTGACAAGCATAGCAAGTTCCCTTCCAATGTCTTCAAGATCATCAGAACTGCTGTCAGATTCTTCTTCAGATGAGGAGACAGCTTTTGCCTTCAAGGCACGAGTTCTCCATAGTTTGGACCGTAGATATCTCTTTTCTCCGAAAGCTGAAACTCATGTGTGTTGAGCCTCTCAAGTATGTCAGACGGATCGAGTGTCTTGAAATCAGGACGTTCTTGAATCATCAGGGCCAGGATGTCAAACGAACTATCAAGTGATCTCAGCAGCGTCTTGACGACTTCGTGTTTGGTAATATCAGTGGCGCCGAGGGCTTGAAACTCATTTGTGATGTCAGTGAGTCGGTCAAATGTGTGCTGGACATTCTTATTGTCATTTCGCTTGAAGCGATTGAAGAGGTTGCGAAGGACACTGATTCTCTGATCTCTCTGGGTTGAGATGCCTTCATTGACCTTGGAGAGCCAGTCCCAGACCAGCTTGGATGTCTTCAAAGCACTCACACGGCCATACTGTCCTTTGGTCAGATGACCACAGATGATATTCTTGGCAGTAGAGTCCAGTTGAACGAATTTCTTGACATCAGCAGCAGTGACACCTTCTCCAGCCTTGGGAACGCCATTCTCGATGACATACCATAGGTCGACGTCAATGGCTTCAAGATGCATGCACATCTTATTCTTCCAGTAGGGATATTCAGTTCCATCAAAGACGGGGCATGCAGTAGAGACTTTAATTATCCCTGCAGTCGACATAGCTAAAACTCCAGGTGGTTAAACCGAATCACACAGAACAAGGGAGCACCTTGCTCTGATACCAATTGAAAGTGCGTTATATCGACTAGAGGGGGGGTGAATAGGCGATTTTTATGAAAGTCTTCACAACATGGGAGTTTTGAAGACAAACGATAAAATTGAACCTATTACCATGCAGCGGAAGGTAGACTACACTAGGCAAACCATATGAAGTATTCAATGAAGTGAAAGCACAAAGACTAATAGCAGCTAGGTAGTAAGGATCAGGTAGGAAGATATTGTGAAGTTAAACAGAACACGCAGTCACTCAGTGAAGACAAATGATAGAGCAAACATACAATGACTTCACAAGGAGTAACAGTAAGTAACGTGAAGTGAAGATGAAACCAGTGACTCGTTGAAGACAATGATTTGTTGAACCAGTTCCAGTTGCTGTGACAACTGTACGTCTGGTTGGAGCGGCTAGGTATTTAAACCTTAGGACACATAGTCCCGGACACCCAGTCCTGAACACGCAGCTCAGGACGCCCAGTCCTCACCGTATTCTCCTTGAGCTAAGGTCACATAGACCTCGCCCAATCACTCTGGTAAGTCTTCAAGGTAGACTCCCAAACCTTCACAGACTTCGTTCACTGGCAATCCACAATGTCTCTTGGAAGCTCAGAACGCGACGCCTAACCGGCTGGAGGATGCACAGTCCTCAAGTGTAATAAGTCTTCAGATCACATAGACAAGAAGACTTAAGTGATGCCCAATTCTCTCTGGCTCTGGTGGTTAGGGCTTTTATCCTCGCAAGGAATTCTCTCTCAAAGGCTTCGAGGTGGGTTGCTCTCAAACGACAAAAGCCATACTCTCAATCTGAGCAGCCAATCGTTTATGGTTGTAGGGGGTGGGCTGTTTATAGCCACTTGGCAACCTGACCTGATTTGTTCGAAATGACCCTGGGTCACTAAGGAACTGACACGTGTTCCAACGGTCAGATTTCAAACTCACATGGCAACTTTACTTGGGCTACAAGCAAAGCTGACTTGTCCGACTCTGGACAAGATTCGCTCTCATAGTATTCACTCGAAGACATAGGTTTTTGGTTTAGGCATCACTTCAGTCATTCTGACTGGTTCTCTTGGACCCCACTTAACAGTACGGTGGTTCCTATGACTCAACACAAAAGAAAAAGAACTACGAAAGATCTAAGTCTTCGAGCTCCATAGGCTTCATATCGTGTCTTCTCTTGTCATAGTCTTTAATGTCTTCATACATTTTTAGGGGTCATCTCTGGTAGTAAAACCAAATCATGAGGGACTTCTACCTGTGTTATCCTGCAATTCTCACAAACACATTAGTCCCTCAACTAGGTTTGTCGTCAATACTCCAAAACCAACTAGGGGTGGCACTAGATGCACTTACAACGTGGACGACCTTGAACGGGCCCTCCCACATGGTGAGAGCTTATGCAACCCCTCCCTAGAGAGCACCCGCCTCAGGACGAGGTCACCCACCTCAAGAGTCTGATACGTCTTCGTCCTATCTATAATTTTTGATTGTTCCATGCCAATATTATTGAACTTTCATATACTTTTGGCAAATTTTTATACTATTTTTGGGACTAACATATTGATCCAGTGCCAGTTCCTATTTGTTGCATGTTTTTTGTTTCGCAGAATATACATATCAAACGGAGTCCAAACAGGATAAAAACTGACGGAGATTTTTTTGGAATGTATATGATTTTTGGGAAGAAAAATCCACGCGAGACGAAGACCGAGGTGGCCATGAGGCAGGGGGCGCGCCTGCCCCCCTGGGCGCGGCCCTGACCCTCGTGGGCCACCCGTAAGGCGGTTGATGCTCTTCTTTCGCTGCAAGAAAGCTAATATCCGGATAGAGATCGGGTTAAAATTTCAGCCCAATCGGAGTTACGGATCTCCGGGAATATAAGAAACGGTGAAAGGGAAGAATCTGAGAACGCAGAAACAGAGAGAGACAGAGAGAGAGATCCAATCTCGGAGGGGCTCTCGCCCCTCCCACGCCATGGAGACCATGGACTAGAGGGGAAACCCTTCTCCCATCTAGGGAGAAGGTTAAGGAAGAAGAAGAAGGAGGGGGGCTCTCTCCCCCTCGCTTCCGGTGGCGCCGGAGTGCCACCGGGGGCCATCATCATCACCGCAATCTTCACCAACACCTCCGCCATCTTCACCAACATCTCCATCACCTTCCCCCCTCTATCTACAGCGGTCCACTCTCCCGCAACCCGCTGTACCCTCTACTTGAACATGGTGCTTTATGCTTCATATTATTATCGAATGACGTGTTGCCATCATATGATGTCTGAGTAGATTTTCGTTGTCCTATCGGTGGTTGATGAATTGCTATGATTGATTTAATTTGCTTGTGGTTATGTTGTTATCCTTTGGTGCCCATCATATGATTACATGTGTGGATCACACCCTAGGGTTAGTTGTATGTTGATAGGACTATGTATTGGAGGGCGAGAGTGACAGAAGCTTCAACCTAGCATAGAAATTGATGCATACGGGGTTGAAGGGGGACCAACATATCTTAATGCTATGGTTGGGTTTTACCTTAATGAACATTAGTAGTTGGGATGCTTGCTAATAGTTCCAATCATAAGTGCATAGAATTACAAGTCAGGGATGACATGCTAGAAGTGGCCTCTCCCACATAATACTTGCTATCGGTCTAGTAAAGTAGTCAATTGCTTAGGGGCAATTTCGCAACTCCGACCACCACTTTTCCACACTCGCTATATTTACTTTATTGCTTCTTTACTTAAACAGCCCCTACTTTTTATTTACGTAATCTTTATTATCTTGCAAACCTATCTAACAACACCTATAAAGTACTTTTAGTTTCATACTTGTTCTAGGTAAAGCGAACGTCAAGCGTGCGTAGAGTTGTATCGGTGGTTGATAGAACTTGAGGGAATATTTGTTCTACCTTTAGCTCCTCGTTGGGTTCGACACTCTTACTAATCGAAAACTATTGCGATCCCCTATACTTGTGGGTTATCAAGACCTTTTTTTGGCGCCGTTGCCGGGGAGCAATAGCATGGGGTGAATATTCTCGTGTGTGCTTGCTTGCTTTATCACTAAGTAATTTTGATTTGCTGTTCTTAGTTGTTCTCTATCTTCAATTATGGATATGGAACATCAAATACCAAAAAAATTAGGTGTAATTGCAACTCATGGAGATGGGGAACCTCCTAAAACCCTCGATGCTGGTTATGTGAAAAATATTATGTACTACTTTAATAATCCTAAGAAAACCCCATTCAATTATGTAATGGGAGTAACGTTGGATCAACGTGAATACTTTAGGGATTACCGCTTGACACAAAAAGGGAAACTATTATGGGATCAAATTCATATATTGAATTGGTATGCTAGGCAACTATGCTTGAGATATGATTATACTTGTTGCTCTAAGGTGAAGGCTCAACACCTTCCCTTTTCATGTGAATTTAATGATAATGAAACCTTAGCTTCCTATGCTAATGGTATATATGATTACTATGATGTGGAACAAATAGAAGAATTTGTTGCTTTTAAGTGTGCTTATGAAATTGAATCTTTGTTTGAAAAGCATGAAGCTTATGATGATGATGTTTATAGGCCTGAAAATTTAGCTATCTTAAAATATTGCTATGATAATTATGAATATAATTCCTATATTAATGCGCTTATTGAGAAAGTCTCCGTTGTCCAAGAAGAGACTAATATTTTGCAGGAGTCTATGGAAGAAGAAATTGATGAAACTGTGAGCTCATTGGATGAAAAAGATGAGGAGGAGAGCGAAGAACAAAAGGAGGAAGAGCGGATTAGCTACCCGTGCCCACCTTCTAATGAGAGTAACTCTTCAACTTATACATTGTTTAATTTTCCTTCGTGCTTGCCGGAGGATGATTGTTATGATCCCGTTGATTCTTTTGAAATATCCCTTTTTGATGATGCTTTCTATGCTTGTGGCCAAGATGCCAATATGAATTATGCCTATGGAGATGAACTTGCTATAGTTCCTTATGTTAAACATGAAATTGTTTCTATTGCACCCACACATGATAGCCCTATTATCTTTTTGAATTCTCCAAACTACACTATATCGAAGAAGTTTGCTTTGATTAAGGAATATATTGATGGGTTGCATTTTACCGTTGCACATGATGATTTTGATGAATATAATATGCATGTGCTTGCTGCTCCTACTTGCAATTATTATGAGAGAGGAACTATATCTCCACCTCTCTATGTTTCCAATATGATAAAATTGCAAGAAACTGTTTATACTATGCATTGGCCTTTACTTTGTGTGCATGAATTGTTCTTTTATGACATGCTGATGCATAGGAAGAGAGTAAGACTTCGTCATTACATAATATATGTTACCTTGTGCTCACCACTAAATTACAAATCATTGTTAATTAAAATTGGCTTTGATATACCTTGGGATCCGGGTGGATCCATTACTTGAGCACTATATGCCTAGCTTAATGGCTTTAAAGAAAGCGCTGCCAGGGACACAACCTGAAAGTTTTAGAGAGTCATTTATTTATGTTGAGTGCTTTCATATAGTTTAAAAACAACAAAAATAAAGAGGGCAACCCAAAACTTTTTCAAAAAGGAAAGCAAAAGTGAGAAAGACAAGCATGTTGAAGTGGGAGCTAGCCTTGAACTTTGTTCATGCTCACGGAAACTTTGTGAATATTGATTACACAAACTTTTCAACAAAAATAATTATCACCTTTTACAATTCCATTGTATTATAAAAATAATGTGCCAAGTTTTCCTTTAGGATGTTTACATTTGCTTGATGGTTTGTACGGTGCAGGACAGAAACTTTGGCTGTAGTGCGCGATTTTACATTTTTTGCTGGATCGTCAAATGGTTCTGATTCTTTTTGCACTGTTTTCCTATACAAATTGTTTATTTTTCATAATGTTGGTAGAATTTTTAAACTATCAGAAGTATGGTGAATGTTCCAATTATTACAGACTGTTCTGTTTTAGACAGATTCTGTTTTTGATGCATAGTTTGCTTGTTTTGATGAAACTATCAATTTATATTAGTGGATTAAGCCATGGAAAAGTTATATTACAGTAGACACAATGCAAAAACAAAATATGAATTGGTTTGCAACAGTACTTAGAGTAGTTATTTGCTTTATTATACTAACGGATCTTACCGAGTTTTCTGTTGAAGTTTTGTGTGGATGAAGTGTTCGATGATCGAGAAGGTCTCGATGTGAGAAGAAGGATGAGAGGCAAGAGATCAAGCTTGGGGATTCCTGAGGCACCCCAAGTAAATATTCAAGGAGACTCAAGAGTCTAAGCTTGGGGATGCCCCGGAAGGCATCCCCTCTTTCTTCAACAAGTATCAGTATGTTTTCGGATTCGTTTCGTTCATGCGATATGTGCAATCTTGGAGCGTCTTTTGCATTTAGTTTTCATTTTTATTTTATGCACCATGCTCGTATGAGATAGTTCTTGGTTGATTTATAGAATTCTCTATGCACTTCACTTATATCTTTTGAGTATGGCTTTATAGAATGCTTCATGTGCTTCACTTATATCATTTGAAGTTTGGATTGCCTGTTTCTCTTTACATAGACAACTGCCATTTGTAGAATGCTCTTTTGCTTCACTTATATTTGTTAGAGTGTGGGCATATCTTTTGTAGAAAGAATTAAACTCTCTTGCTTCACTTATATCTATTTAGAGAGATGACAGGAATTGGTCATTCACATGGTTTGTCATAAAATCCTACATAAAACTTGTAGATCACTGAATATGATATGTTTGATTCCTTGCAATAGTTTTGCGATATAAAGATGGTGATATTAGAGTCATGCTAGTGGGTAGTTGTGGATTGTAGAAATACTTATGTTGAAGTTTGTGATTCCCGTAGCATGCACGTATGGTAAACCATTATGTGATGAAGTCGGAGCATGATTTATTTATTGATTGTCTTCCTTATGAGTGGCGGTCAGGGACGAGCGATGGTCTTTTCCTACCAATCTATCCCCCTAGGAGCATGCGCGTAGTACTTTGTTTCGATGACTAATAGATTTTTGCAATAAGTATGTGAGTTCTTTATGACTAATGTTGAGTCCATGGATTATACGCACTCTCACCCTTCCATCATTGCTAGCCTCTCTAGTATCGCGCAACTTTCGCCGGTACCATAAACCCACCATATACCTTCCTCAAAACAGCCACCATACCTACCTATCATGGCATTTCCATAGCCATTCCGAGATATATTGCCATGCAACTTTCATCATCATCATATACATGACTTGAGCATTCATTGTCATATTGCTTTGCATGATCGTAAGATAGCTAGCATGATGTTTTCATGGCTTGTCCGTTTTTTGATGTCATTGCTACGCTAGATCATTGCACATCCCGGTACACCGCCGGAGGCATTCATATAGAGTCATATCTTTGTTCTAGTATCGAGTTGTAATATTGAGTTGTAAGTAAATAAAAGTGTGATGATCATCATTATTAGAGCATTGCCCCAGTGAGGAAAGGATGATGGAGACTATGATTCCCCCATAAGTCGGGATGAGACTCCGGACTTTACAAAAACAAAATAAAAGAGGCTAAAGAAGCCCAAATAAAAAAAGAGGCCAAAGAAGCCCACCAAAAAAACAAAAAAAATGAGAGAAAAAGAGAGAAGGGGCAGTGCTACTATCCTTTTTCCACACTTGTGCTTCAAAGTAGCACCATGTTCTTCATGTACAGAGTCTCTTGAGTTATCACTTTCATATACTAGTCGGAATTTTCATTATAGAACTTGGCTTGTATATTCCGATGATGGGCTTCCTCAAATGCCCGAGGTCTTCATGAGCAAGCAAGTTGGATGCACACCCACTTTGTTTCAGTTGGAGCTTTCATACACCTATAGCTCTAGTGCATCCATTGCATGGCAATCCCTACTCACTCACATTGATATCTATTGATGGGCATCTCCATTGCCCGTTGATACGCCTAGTTGATGTGAGACTATCTTCTCCTTTTTGTCTTCTCCACAACCACCATTCTATTCCACCCATAGTGCTATATCCATGGCTCACGCTCATGTATTGCGTGAAAGTTGAAAAGGTTTGAGAACATCAAAAGTATGAAACAATTGCTTGGCTTGTCATCGGGGTTGTGCATGATGTGAATAGTTTGTGTGGTTAAGATGGAGCATAGCCAGACTATATGATTTTGTAGGGATAACTTTCTTTGGCCATGTTATTTTGAAAAGACATGATTGCTTTATTAGTAGGCTTGAAGTATTATTGTCTTTATGTCAAATGATAGACTATTGCTTTGAATCACTCGTATCTTAATATTCATGCCATGATTAGATTACATGATCAAGATTATGCTAGGTAGCATTCCACATCAAAAATTATCTTTTTTATCATTTACCTACTCGAGGACGAGCAGGAATTAAGCTTGGGGATGTTGATACGTCTCCGTCGTATCTATAATTTTTGATTGTTCCATGCCAATATTATTCAACTTTCATATACTTTTGGCAACTTTTTATACTATTTTTGGGACTAACATATTGATCCAGTGCCCAGTGTCAGTTCCTGTTTGTTGCATGTTTTTTGTTTCGCAGAATATCCATATCAAACGGAGTCCAAACGGGATAAAAACTGACGGAGATTTTTTTTGAATATATATGATTTTTGGGAAGAAAAATCCATGCGAGAACGTGACCGGGGTGGCCATGAGGCAGGGGACGCGCCTGCCCCCTGGGCGCGCCCCTGACCCTTGTGGGCCACCCGTAAGGCGGTTGATGCCCTTCTTTCACCGCAACAAAGCTAATATCCGGATAGAGATCGTGTTAAAATTTCAGCCCAATCAGAGTTACGGATCTCCGGGAATATAAGAAACGTTGAAAGGGAAGAATCTGAGAACGCAGAAACAGAGAGAGACAGAGAGAGAGATCCAATATCGGAGGGGCTCTCGCCCCTCCCACTCCATGGAGACCATGGACTAGAGGGGAAACCCTTCTCCCATCTAGGGAGAAGGTCAAGGAAGAAGAAGAAGGAGGGGGGCTCTCTCCCCCTCGCTTCCGGTGGCGCCGGAACGCCGCCGGGGGCCATCATCATCATCGCGATCTACACCAACACCTTCGCCATCTTCACCAACATCTCCATCACCTTCCCCCCTCTATCTACAGCGGTCCACTCTCCCGCAACCCGCTGTACCCTCTACTTGAACATGGTGCTTTATGCTTCATATTATTATCCAATGATGTGTTGGCATCCTATGATGTCTGAGTATATTTTCGTTGTACTATCGGTGGTTGATGAATTGCTATGATTGATTTAATTTGCTTGTGGTTATGTTGTTGTCCTTTGGTGCCCATCATATGATTGCGCGCGTGGATCACACTCTAGGGTTAGTTGTATGTTGATAGGACTATGTATTGGAGGGCAAGAGTGACAGAAGCTTCAACCTAGCATAGAAATTGATGCATACGGGATTGAAGGGGGGCCAACATATCTTAATGCTATGGTTGGGTTTTACCTTAATGAACATTAGTAGTTGCGGATGCATGCTAATAGTTCCAATCATAAGTGCATAGAACTCCAAGTCAAGGATGACATGCTAGCAGTGGCCTCTCCCACATAATACTTGCTATCGGTCTAGTAAAGTAGTCAATTGCTTAGGGGCAATTTCGCAACTCCTACCGCCACTTTTCCACACTCGCTATATTTATTTTATTGCTTCTTTACTTAAACAGCCCCTACTTTTTATTTACATAATCTTTATTATCTTGCAAACCTATCCAACAACACCTACAAAGTACTTTTAGTTTCATACTTGTTCTAGGTAAAGCGAACGTCAAGCGTGCGTAGAGTTGTATCGGTGGTCGGTAGAACTTGAGGGAATATTTGTTCTACCTTTAGCTCCTCGTTGGGTTCGACACTCTTACTTATCGAAAACTGTTGCGATCCCCTATACTTGTGGGTTATCAGAGTCCTGGAGCGGACGCTGCGACAGTGGTACCGCTGCAGCGCCTGCTAGTATCTTGTCGCCCGTAGTGAAGCTTCGCGGCGACGTTCCTCCCCCAGCATGAGGTCCATCCCTCACGTGGCGTCCTGCTGCGTCTCATCAAATGCCAGGACCTGTGCGGAGCGATGCTTGACCTCGTGAGGGAGGACTGCTTCTGCTCCGTAGATGAGGAAGAACAGGGTTTCGCCCGTTGGCTTGGTGGCGGTGGTGCAGATCGACCATAGCACAGACTGGAGCTCGTCGTGCCAGCCCCTGCAACAGGCTTCGAGCTTCTTCTTGAAGGTTCTGGTCTTGAGGACCCTCAGGACCTCCGCATTGGCGCGTACGGCTTGGCCATTGCTCCTGCGGTGTGCTACCGAGGCGTAGCAGATCTGTGTTCCAAGGTTAGCAGAATATGAGTTGAAGAGATTACTAGTGAACTGCGAGCTGTTATCGGTGATGATGCGGTTGGGGACCCCAAAACGGCTCACGAGGCCCTTGTTGAACTTGACCGCAGAGCCCACTGGGATGGCGCGGACGGCTTCAACCTCCGGCCACTTAGTGAACTTGTTGATGGCGACGTAGAGGTATCAATAGCCCCCAGGCGCCTGAGGAAACGGGCCCAGAATATCCAGCCCCCAGACTGCGAACGGCCACGTGAGTGGAATGCTGTGGAGTGTTGGGGAACGTAGTAATTTCAAAAATTTCCTATGCACACGCAAGATCATGGTGATGCATAGCAATGAGAGGGGAGAGTGTTGTCTACGTACCCTCATAGACCGGAAGTGGAAGCGTTATAACAACGCGGTTGATGTAGTCGTACGTCTTCACGGCCCGATCGATCAAGCACCGAAACTATGGCACCTCCAAGTTTTTGCACACGTTCAGTTCGATGAAGATCCCCGGACTCCGATCCAGCAAAGTGTCGGGGATGAGTTCCGTCAGCACGACGGCGTGGTGACGATCTTGATGTTCTACCGTTGCAGGGCTTCGCCTAAGCACCGCTACAATATTATCGAGGATTATGGTGGAGGGGGCACCGCACACGGCTAAGAGATCAATGATCAATTGTTGTGTCTCTGGGGTGCCCCCTGCCCCCGTATATAAAGGAGTGGAGGAGGGGGCCGGCCAAGGAGGGTGGCGCGCCCAAGGGGGGAGTCCAACTCCCACCGGGAGTAGGACTCCCCTTTTTCTATTAGGAGTAGGAGAGGGAAGGAAGAGGAAGGAGGGAGGAAGGAAAGGGGGGCCGGCCCCCTTCCCAATTCGGATTGGGCTTGGGGGGCGTGCCCCCTCCCTTGCTCCTTTCCCCTCCTTTCCACTAAGGCCCATAGGCCCATATACCTCCCAGGGGGTTCCGATAACCTCCCGGTGATCCGGTATTGTCCCAATCTTACCCGGAACCTTTTTGGTGTCCAAATATAGTCGTCCAATATATCGATCTTTATGTCTCAACCATTTCGAGACTCCTCGTCAAGTCCGTGATCACATCCGGGACTCCAAACAACCTTCGGTACATCAAAATATATAAACTCATAATGAAACTGTCATCGTAACATTAAGCGTGCGGACCCTACGGGTTTGAGAACAATGTAGACATGACCGAGACACGTCTCCGGTCAATAACCAATAGCGGAACCTGGATGCTCATATTGGCTCCTACATATTCTACGAAGATCTTTATCGGTTAGACCGCATAACAACATACTAAGGTATCTTTATCGGTATGTTACTTGCCCGAGATTTGATCGTCGGTATCTCAATACCTAGTTCAATGTCGTTACCGGCAAGTCTCTTTACTTGTTCCGTAATACATCATCTTGCAACTAACTTATTAGTTGCATTGCTTGCAAGGCTTAAGTGATGTGAATTACCGAGAGGGCCCAGAGATACCTCTCCGACAATCGGAGCGACAAATCCTAATCTCGAAATACGCCAACCCAACATGTACCTTTGGAGACACCTGTAGAGTACCTTTATAATCACCCAGTTACGTTCTGACGTTTGGTAGCACACAAAGTGTTCCTCCGGCAAACGGGAGTTGCATAATCTCATAGTCATAGGAACATGTATAAGTCATGAAGAAAGTAATGGCAACATACTAAACGATCGGGTGCTAAGCTAATGGAATGGGTCAAGTCAATCACATCATTCTCCTAATGATGTGATCCCGTTAATCAAATGACAACTCATGTCTATGGCTAGGAAACATAACCATCTTCAATCAACGAGCTAGTCAAGTAGAGGCATACTAGTGACACTTTGTTTGTCTATGTATTCACACATGTATTATGTTTCCAGTTAATACAATTCTAGCATGAATAATAAACATTTATCATGAAATAAGGAAATAAATAATAACTTTATTATTGCCTCTAGGGCATATTTCCTTCAGTCTCCCACTTGCACTAGAGTCAATAATCTAGTTCACGTCGCCATGTGATTTAACATCAATAGTTCACATCACCATGTGATTAACACCCATAGTTCACATCGTCATGTGACCAACACCCAAAGGGTTTACTAGAGTCAATAATCTAGTTCACATCGCTATGTGATTAATACCCAAAGAGTACTAAGGTGTGATCATGTTTTGCTTGTGAGGGAAGTTTAGTCAACGGGTCTGCTACATTTAGATCCGTATGTATTTTGCAAATTTCTATGTCAACAGTGCTCTGCACGGAGCTACTCTAGCTAATTGCTCCCACTTTAAATATGTATCCAGATTGAGACTTTGAGTCATCTGGATCAGTGTCAAAACTTGCATCGACGTAACCCTTTACGACGAACCTTTTGTCACCTCCATAATCGAGAAACATATCCTTATTCCACTAAGGATAATTTTGACCAATGTCCAGTGATCTACTCTTAGATCACTATTGTACTTCCTTGCCAAACTAAGGGCAGGGTATACAATAGGTCTGGTACACAGCATGGCATACTTTATAGAACCTATGGCTAAGGCATAGGGAATGACTTTCATTCTCTCTCTATGTTCTGCCGTGGTCGGGTTTTGAGTCTTACTCAATTTCACACCTTGTAACACAGACAAGAACTCCTTCTTTGACTGTTCCATTTTGAACTATTCAAAATCTTGTCAAGGTATGTACTCATTGAAAAACTTATCAAGCATCTTGATCTATCTCTACAGATCTTGATGCTCAATATGTAAGCAGCTTCACCGAGGTCTTTCTTTGAAAAACTCCTTTCAAACATTCCTTTATGCTTTGCAGAATAATTCTACATTATCTCCGATCAACAATATGTCATTCACATATACTTATCAGAAATGTTGTAGTGCTCCCACTCACTTTCTTGTAAATACAGGCTTCACTGCAAGTCTGTATAAAACTATATGCTTTGATCAACTTATCAAAGTGTATATTCCAACTCCGAGATGCTTGCACCAGTCAATAGATGGATCGCTGGAGCTTGCATATTTTGTTAGTACCTTTAGGATTGACAAAACCTTTTGGTTGCATCATATACAACTCTTCTTTAATTAATCCATTAAGGAATGCAGTTTTGTTTATCCATTTGCAAGATTTCATAAAATGCAGCAATTGCTAACATTATTCGGACAGACTTAAGCATAGATACGAGTGAGAAACTCTCATCGTAGTCAACACCTTGAACTTGTCGAAAACCTTTTGCAACAATTCTAGCTTTGTAGATAGTAACACTACTATCACTGTCTGTCTTTCTCTTGAAGATCCATTTATTATTTATGGCTTGTTGATCATCGGGCAAGTCAATAAAGTCCATACTTTGTTCTCATACATGGATCTCATCTCAGATTTCATGGCCTCAAGCCATTTTGCGGAATCTGGGCTCACCATTGCTTCTTCATAGTTCGTAGGTTCATCATGATCTAGTAGCATGACTTCCAAAACAGGATTACCGTACCACTCTGGTGCGGATCTTACTCTGGTTGACCTACGAGGTTCGGTAGTAACTTGATCTGAAGTTTCATGATCATCATCATTAGCTTCCTCACTAATTGGTGTAGGTGTCACAGAAACCAGTTTCTGTGATGCACTATTTTCCAATAAGGGAGCAGGTACAGTTACCTCATCAAGTTCTACTTTCCTCCCACTCACTTCTTTCGAGAGAAACTCCTTCTCTAGAAAGGATCCATTCTCAGCAATGAATATCTTGCCTTCGGATCTGTGATAGAAGGTGTACCCAACATTTTCTTTTGGGTATCTTATGAAGATGCACTTCTCCGATTTGGGTTTGAGCTTATCAGGTTGAAATTTTTCACATAAGCATTGCAACCTCAAACTTTAAGAAACGACATCTTAGGTTTCTTGCCAAACCATAGTTCATACGGTGTCATCTCAGCGGATTTAGATGGTGCCGTATTTAACGTGAATGTAGCTGTCTCTAATGCATAACCCCAAAACGATAGTGGTAAATTGGTAAGAGACATCATAGATCGCACCATATCTAATAAAGTACGGTTACGATGTTCAGACACACCATTACACTGTGGTGTTCCAGGTGGCGTGAGTAGTGAAACTATTTCACATTGTTTTAACTGAAGGCCAAACTCGTAACTCAAATATTTTACTTCTGCGATCATATCGTAGAAACTTTTATTTTTGTTACGATGATTCTCCACTTTACTCTGAAATTCTTTGAACTTTTCAAATGTTTCAGACATGTGTTTCATCAAGTAGATATACTCATATCTGCTCAAATCATCTGTGAAGATCATAAAATAATGATACCTGCCGCGAGCCTCAATATTCATCGGACCACATACATCAATATGTATGATTTCCAACAAATCTGTTGCTCACTCCATTGTTCCAGAGAATGGAGTCTTAGTCATCTTGCCCATGCAGCATGGTTCGCAAGCATCAACTGATTCATAATCATGTGATTACAAAAGCCCATCAGCATGGATTTTCTTCATGCGCTTTACACCAATATGACCTAAACGGCAGTGCCACAAATAAGTTGCACTATCATTATTAACTTTGCATCTTTTGGTTTCAATAATATGAATATGTGTATCACTACGATCGAGATCCAACGAACCATTTTCATTGGGTGTGTAACCATATAAGGTTTTATTCATGTAAATGGAACAACAATTTATTCTCTTACTTAAATGAATAACCGTATTGCAATAAACATGATCAAATCATATTCATGCTCAACACAAACACCAAATAGCACTTATTTAGGTTCAACACTAATCCCGAAAGTATAGGGAGTGTGCGATGATGATCATATCAATCTTGGAACCACTTTCAACACACATCGTCACTTCACCCTTAACTAGTCTCTGTTCATTCTGCACCTCCCGTTTCGAGTTACTACTCTTAGCAACTGAACCAGTATCAAATACCGAGGGGTTGCTACGAACACTAGTAAAATACACATCAATAATCTGTATATCAAATATACCTTTGTTCACTTTGCCATCCTTCTTATCCGCCAAATAGTTGGGGCAGTTCCGCTTCCAATGACCAGTCCCTTCGCAGTAGAAGCACTTAGTCTCAGGCTTAGGAACAGACTTGGGCTTCTTCACTTGAGCAGAAACTTGCTTGCCGCTCTTCTTGAAGTTCCCTTTCTTTCCCTTTGCCCTTTTCTTGAAACTAGTTGAGGGAGTCCTGGATTAGGGGGTGTTCGGGTAGCTGGACTATACCTTCAGCCGGACTCCTGGACTATGAAGATAGAAGATTGAAGACTTCGTCCCGTGTCCGGATGGGACTTTCCTTGGCGTGGAAGGCAAGCTTGGCGATGCGGATATTCAAGATCTCCTACCGTTGTAACCGACTCTATGTAACCCTAACCCAATCCGGTGTCTATATAAACCGGAGGGTTGTAGTCCGTAGGCAATCAACTCCATATACAACAACCATACCATAGGCTAGCTTCTAGGGTTTAGCCTCCTTGATCTTGTGGTAGATCTACTCTTGTACTACCCATATCATCAATATTAATCAAGAAGGACGTAGGGTTTTACCTCCATCAAGAGGGCCCGAACCTAGGTAAAACATCATGTTCCCTGCCTCCTGTTACCATCCGGCCTAGACGCACAGTTCGGGACCCACTACCCGAGATCCGCCGGTTTTGACACCGACATTGGTGCTTTCATTGAGAGTTCCTCTGTGTCATCGCCTTTAGGCCTGATGGCTCCTTTGATCATCAACAACGATACGGTCCAGGGTGAGACTTTTCTCCCCGGACAGATCTTCGTCTTCGGCGGCTTCGCTCCGCGGGCCAATTCGCTCGGCCACCTAGAGCAGATCGAAAGCTACACCCCTGGCCATCAAGTCAGGTTTGGAAGCTTAAACTACATGGCTGACATCCGCGGAGACTTGATCTTCGACGGGTTCGAGCCACGGCCAAGCGCGCCGCACTATCTCGAGGGGCATGATCTAGCTCTGCCCTCGGACAGTGTCCTGGAGGCCGCACACACATCGGTTCCGACCCCTAACTCGGAGCCTATTGCGCCAATCGAGGATGAGCGGTTGGATGTCACCTCGGGGGCTGCGATCCCAAAAGCGATCGAGCCAAACGCTAGCCCCGCACTTTGCGCGACCCGTGACTCCAAGGATCCGGACTCCTCCTCGGACTCCGAACCCCCCTCGCCCCTGCCGATCGAATCCGATTGGGCGCCGATAATGGAGTTCACCGCCGCAGACATCTTTCAACATTCGCCTTTTGGCGACATCCTAAATTCTCTTAAGTCTATCTCTTTATCTGGAGAGCCCTAGCCGGACTACGGTCAGCGAGGGTGGGATGCGGACGATGAAGAAATTCAAAGCCCACCCACCACCCACTTGGTAGCCACTGTCGACAATTTGAACGACGTGCTCAACTTCGACTCCGGAGACATCGACAGCATGGATGACGATGCAGGAGATACCGATGAACCAACACCCATAGGGCATTGGACAGCCACCTCATCTCACGATGTGTACATGGTGGATACCCCTAAAGGAAGCGACAACGAGGAAAAAGGGGATGGGACGGGAGATCGACCCCCCGAAAAGCAATCAAAGCGTCGGCATAAACGCCGACCCAAGCCCCGCCTCGACAAAAACCCAGCCATAGAGCAGCACGAGCTGGTAGACGACGAGCAGGCCTTAGAGCAACCGTCCGAACAGGGCAGCACAGATAGAGAAACCGAACATCCCTCCTCCGGCGAAAACTGCATTCCGGATGACCTCACGCCGGATAAACCTACAGAGCAGAAGAATCTCCACAAGAGGCTCGTTGCAACTGCACGCAGCCTAAAAAAGCAGAAGCGGAAGCTAAAAACAGCGGAAGATGCACTCCGGATTAGATGGAGCAAAGTAATCAATACCGCAGATAAATACGGCGACAGTCGCCGCACTAAAAGCTATTCGAAAAGAAAGCTACTGCCTGAATTCGACGGAGAGGCCCTAGAGCCCTTGCATTCAAAAAACGAGAAAGCCACACGGTCGGATAGACAACCCCATAAAGAGGCAAGCGCGCCGCACCTAAATCGGCATGCGACCCACTTAAGGATTCGCATCATGGCCCAGTCAGGTCCATTTATGGGCCAAGAAAGCAAGCTGTCGTAAGCAATGCAATAAAGCCATCATCAGAATCTGGCACACCCAAATACAGGGGCGCCGCACACCCCCTATGTTTCACCGATGAGGTCCTGGACTATGAATTTCCAGAGGGATTCAAACCCGTAAACATAGAGGCATATGATGGAACAACAGACCCTGGAGTCTGGATCGAGGATTATATCCTCCACATACACATGGCTAGAGGAGATGATCTCCACGCCATCAAATATTTACCCCTTAAGCTTAAAGGGCCAGCCCGGCATTGGCTTAAAAGCCTTCCTGAAAACACAATTGGAAGTTCGGAAGAGCTCGAGGATGCTTTCCGAGCAAATTTTCAAGGGACCTATGTCCGCCCTTCGGATGCAGACGATCTTAGCCACATAACTCAACAGCCCAGAGAATCAGCTCGGCAGTTCTGGAATAGATTCCTCACTAAAAAGAATCAGATAGTCGACTGTCCGGACGACGAAGCATTAGCAGCTTTCAGGCATAACGTCCGCGACGAATGGCTCGCCAGACACCTCGGCCAAGAAAAGCCAAGAACAATGGCCGCACTAACAAGCCTCATGACCCGCTTTTGTGCAGGAGAGGACAACTGGTTGGCAAGGTGCAGCCCCAGCGACCCAAGTAGATCCGAAACTAGGGATGGAAACGGAAAACCGCGATGCAACAAGGACCGTTGCCGGACTAAGGAAAAAAGTCCGAAGAGCACGGCAGTCAATGCTGGATTCAAAGGTTCACGACAAAATCAGACAAAACCACCCCTACAGGATAACAGGGACGATCCATCCAACTTAAATAAAATCTTAGACAGGATATGTCAGATACACAGTACTCCCGGGAAGCCTGCTAACCATACCCACAGAGATTGTTGGGTTTTCAAACAATCCGGCAGACTCAATGCCGAACACAAGGGGCTCGACACACCAAGCGAAGATGAGGACGAACCCCAAAATTAGAGCACCAGGAAACAAAAGAACTTCCCACAAGAAGTAAAAACAGTGAACTTACTTCACATAACAAAACGTGCGGCGCCCATAAAGGTACGCACCACACGGCCTATCCCCAAAGGGTCCCGCCACTGGTTGTCAAAACCAATCATCTTCGATCAGCTAGATTATTCTAGAAATATCAAGAATGCAGGCTGGACTGCCTTGATACTCGATCCAATAATTGGCGGACTCCAGTTTTCAAATGTCCTTATGGACGGCGGCAGTGGACTAAACCTGATATATCAGGATACAATCCATCACATGGGAATAAACCCAGCAAGAATCCACCGCAGCAAAACCTCCTTTCAAGGAGTAACACCTAGTCCGGACACCCATTGTATGGTTTTTCTCCGGCTCGAAGTTATATTCGGCTCTGCCGATAACTTCCGCCGCGAAAAGCTGACCTTTCATATCGTCCCGTTCTCAAGTCGCTATCAAGCACTACTGGGACGCGAAGCTTTCGCCCGCTTTAACGCAATACCGCATTATGCATCTCTCACGCTTAAGATGCCCGGTCCATGAGGCATCATCTCTTTGAATGGGAAGCACTAAAGTGCGCCTCCCCAAGCGGAGGACTGTGCGGCCGCTTTGACAGCCCCACAATAAAATGGCCTCACTGGCCAAAAAACTTCGAAATAGGTTATTAAAGACCACGAACGCGGATAGACGAGTTTGGGACAAAATCATCATTGATGCAAGCTTAGTGGCCATATACCCCCACTAGGGGCTCCATGCATATACAATAAGAGACAATAAAGCTCAATTTTATATATTTTACTTTATACTTTGTTTATTTTAAACTTTTGTTCGGCACGACCCGTTTTTCAACTCAGTTTCTCTCTTTTACAGATGAACTCGTGCGGCGCCCGTCCAGGATACGGCACAACGGAGACACAGGCGCAGACATGCAGTAGGGACCCGTCCTAAAGGATTCTTTTTAGATTAAGACCCTGCGTAAACCTTTTTTACTATCTCTTGTTGCTACACATCCCCTGGTTTTTTCTGATATAACCAAGGAGGAGGCTAGCGTCTTGGCATGTGGCCACGTCAGAATTTTTGCACGTACCTGGACACTAGGGGCTTTTTTAATAAAGAGTGTTGTTTCGCCCGCACTCATAAAGACCGAACACCTTAGGGAGTGTTCGGCATCGCGAGTTTTGGCATTATATGCATCGTCTCCGAATCATGTCTTTGGTCAAATGTTGGGTTGCCCGGCTCCTGAGTTCGGCTACCTTACGTTCCGCTCTATCGGCTAAGGTAGCACCAGGAGAACTACTGCGATTGTGCCCCGGTTCGGCCGGGCGAGCACCTCAGTAGAGAAAGCTGAAAACTGACTGTCATGATGTAGCGTGAGACTGGTCAGCCACTCGATGACCTATCGGAATCTATCGGATTCCTCTGCTTTAGCGAAGGGCCGCTTCCCGGTCAGGCACATACGGGCCCCGAACTCGGGCGAGCGCAGTCGCCACCAAGGGGCTACCTAAATAGTCTCATTGTCAAGCTCCTATGGCTAAGTGAAAGTGTTAAAGCATTTTAGTCCGGTTGCCTAGCCTGCTGCACTATCACCTCCTTTGTAGGACCAAGACATTGGGTTAAGTGTGAAAATGAGTCTTCTGCGAGCACCCCCGCACTATGTGCGTGGGGGCTGAAGCCAACGGCTGCCATCTTTTAGATTTTGTATATATATATATCTTAAAACGGCCGCACAGGAGGTGTTCCCAATACTTGAAGGCACAAGTATAAAAAGGCCACTACAGTTTATCAAAATATTACTTTATAATTACATATGCTATCATAACACAGCATCTTTCGAGCATTGCGTCTCTATTACACGAGCGCCTTCAAGGACTTCCTGAAAATAGTGCTCGGAGGGTACTCGGCTTTTGTCCGAATCTCGGGACGCAACAATGGTGGTCTCCATCTCTGCCCAGTATGTCTTGACACGGGCAAGAGCCATCCTTGCGCCCTCTATGCATGCTGACCTCTTCATTGCATTAATACGCGGCACCGCGTCAAGGAATTGCTGCACCAAGCTGAAATAACTCTTCGGCTCCGATCTCCCCAGCCACAGATGACCCATGACGTACTTCATGGCGAGTCTGGACAAACTATTCAGTTCGGCCCATTGAGCCAAACGATCGTCCACTGCCAGCGGACGCTCTAGATTGTGAAACTGCGACCAGAAAAGCTTTTCCACTTCGCGATCTTTCTGATCTCGAAAGTGTTCGGTCGCATCAGCAGCACTCGCTGCCAAATCCAGATAGGTATCCTCCACGCTCCACATCCGGTCCAACGGAGCAAACTTCGGATCACAAAATTTCCTTCGCAGCATAAAGGGCTTTCCAGCCGCAATCTGTTCGGCCTGACGCAGCTCCTCCTTCACAGCTCTCATCGCAGAGCGCGCGTCCTTGGCATTGGCAACGGCCTTCTCTAAGTCCGTCTGTTTCGCCTGGTCTTCTTTATCAAGAAGTCTGCAACAGTCTGCAGCACTCTTTAACTTTTCGGCCATCTCGGCCATCTCTTCCTTGCTTCGGCAATGAGCAGCCTGTTCGGCTCTCAGCTCTTCAAGGGCTTTCTTGGCAGCCGCATCATTTTTTCTGGCTTGTTCTTTAACTCGGGCAAGTTCTGCCCTAAGACTCTCCACGGTGGCCGCACCATCTGCGTCAAGCACACACATCGTAAGACACTGGCATAAAACTCTTCTTACCTGATGCCACCCGAGGAATTACATACCTTGAGCCTCATCAAGCCGCTTGTTGACAAGTGCGATGTCGGCATTTGCCACGTCCAATTGCCACTTTAGTTCGGCAAAATCAGCAGTTCAGCTCGATTCCGGACACCCTGCCGCCTACATTCAAAGGTGACATCTTAGACCTGGGATTATGATCCTCCGCGTGCCGTCATTTCTTGACGACGCGCAGAGTCTCAGGGGCTACTATCTACACAGGGCGCATCTTATTCATGCGCAACTGACAAAAGTGTACATTATCTAATGTACCTCAAAACCCGTCAGTAAAATTTTGACGGCCTCATGCAATCCGCTCTCTGCGGATGAGATCCTTTCAATCACCGTGCCCATCAATGCACGGTGCTCCTCCGAGATAGAAGCTCGCCCCAGCAGAATCTTTAGCTCCTCCGACCGAGCACCAGACGGTGCCGGACTTGTCCCACGACCTCTTTCGAAGGCCGGACGTGGAGAACCTCGGGGGGCCACATAGCTATCTTCCGCCCCTGCCGGATTCGGAGAAACCCTCCGCGACGACACCTCAGGGTCGCCTGCCTCACTAGGCGGCACGGCAGGGGGAGGCGTCCCGCTCTCCATCATCTCCGGAAGGAGATCCCCCGAAGACGAGCTCTGCTGAGAAGGGCTGAGGTTCGAGCTACAAGGTAAAAATTCGGTTAATCTTCTCAGATCTAAATCAAGGATTTCCCTTGTCCCTCAAAAGGAAAATCTTTCTCTACTTACGGCTCGCTGGAGGGCTGATCCCCTTGAGGGCGTAGTCCGGCCGAGGAACTCCCCGGCGTCGGACCCTCTGACGAGGATTTTTTCCCCCGCTTCGAGGCCATGGTTTCCGGGTCGTCAGAGGCGGCTCTCTTCTTCCCCTTAGGAGAGGAATTGTCGGTTCCTCCCTTCGGAGCAGCCTCCTTCAAGGAGGCCATAGTTTCCTTGCCCTCCCCCTTGCTTCCCTCCAAAGGCATTATCTCCAGCATCCTGACCAGCACGGGATCCGTCCTGGTTTTGGGAAGGGGAGCCGGACACCTGATCAGCTTTGCCTTCGCTATCCACTCCTGTTTAAAAGGATAGCTTTTTTAGGGGCAAGTTTATGACAATTATACGGATAGAAGGTCCAGGCACAAGGTTGCTTACTTGAGTATCCGGGCGATTGCAGCTTAGGCCTGCGTCCTCGGTTAAATCCGGACACATCTCTCGTGATCCGTAGAACAGTTTATACATCTCCACGGGCGTTGCGCCCATGAAATTCTGGAGAGCTCGCGGTCCCTCTGGATTAAACTCCCACAGGCGAAGGGAGCGATGTTTGCCGGGCAATATTCGGCGAATCAGCATGACCTGCGTCACCTTGACCAGGCTGAGGTCTCCTTCCAAGAGATCCTTAATGCGGCCCTGTAACAAGGGCACGTCTTTAGGCAAACCCCAATCTAACCCTCTGTTAACCCATGACGCTAGCCGTGGTGGGGGACCCGAGCGAAAGGCAGGAAGCGCCACCCACTTGGTGCTCCGGGGAGTGGTGATATAAAACCACTCTCGTTGCCACAAGCCTAGCTCCTCTTGAAAAGAGCCCTCGGGCCATGGAGCATCAGCATTTTTGCTTATAACAGCGCCTCCGCACTCTGCGTGCCGTCCCTTGATCATCTTCGGCTCCACTTTGAAAGTCTTGAGCCATAATCCGAAGTGAGGGGTAACACGGAGGAACGCTTCGCATACAACGATAAACGAGGAGATATGGAGGATGGACTCCGGAGCTAAGTCATCAAATTCTAGCCTGTAATAAAACAGCAGTCCCCTCACAAAGGGATCCATCGGGAAGCCTAACCCCCGAAGGAAGTGAGACACGAACACTACGCTCTCACCGGGCTGGGGACTAGGGATAGCCTGCCTTTAAGCAGGCAACCTGTGCAAAATTTTGGTGGTCAAAAACTTAGCCTCTCTCAACTTTAGCACGTCCTCCTCCGTGACGGAGGAGGGCATACATCGGCCTTGAAGGTCGGAACCAGACATTCTCAAAGGTCTGAGGCGCCCGGAATCTGGAGCCTAGGGTGTTGGAACTCGAGGCGATGTGCGAACTCGTTTTGGGATTGGAGAAAAGGAGTAAGGCCCTGGTCTCTTTATAAGAGGTTGAATACCAGGAGCCCTCCCCGTAACCGTTTGGGACTCGCCTTTAATCGAGGAAACATGCTAACGGGCACGATTGGGTTACCCACGTCCGTATTGATGAGAATCCCGTGAAAGGGGGGCACACGATCTCTGCTTTGACAAGACGTGCCAAGGAAACTGCCTCGCAAAAAACGCTGAGGTGGAAAAGTGAAATCGATTCAAGTAAAGGACTTGGCTGAGAGCCGGACACTACTCTTGGTGTTTACAATCTTCTATGAAGGACTTGGAGGAGGAACCCGCCTTGCAATGCCGAAGATAATTTGCGCGCCGGACTTGTCGTCATTGAAGCCTGGTTCAGGGGCTACTGAGGGAGTCCTGGATTAGGGGGTGTTCGGGTAGCCGGACTATACCTTCAGCCGGACTCCTGGACTATGAAGATACAAGATTGAAGACTTCGTCCCATGTCCGAATGGGACTTTCCTTGGCGTGGAAGGCAAGCTTGGCGATGCGGATATTCAAGATCTCCTACCATTGTAACCGACTCTATGTAACCCTAACCCTATCCGGTGTCTATATAAACCGGAGGGTTGTAGTCTGTAGGCAATCAACTCCATATACAACAATCATACCATAGGCTAGCTTCTAGGGTTTAGCCTCCTTGATCTCGTGGTAGATCTACTCTTGTACTACCCATGTCATCAATATTAATCAAGCAGGACGTAGGGTTTTACCTCCATCAAGAGGGCCCGAACCTGGGTAAAACATCGTGTTCCCTGCCTCCTGTTACCATCCGGCCTAGACGCACAGTTCGGGACCCACTACCCGAGATCCGTCGGTTTTGACACCGACACTAGTGGTCTTGTTAATCATCAACACTTGATGCTCTTTAGTGATTTTTACCTTCATCGATTTCAGCATTACAAAGAGCTTGGGAATCGTTTCCGTTATCCCATGCATATCATAGTTCATCACGAAGTTCTACTAACTTGGTGATGGTGACTAGAGAATTCTGTCAATCACTATTTTATCTGGAAGATTAACTCCCACTTGATTCAAACGATTGTAGTACCCAGACAATCTGACCACATGCTCACTGCTTGAGCTATTCTCCTCCATCTTTTAGCTATAGAACTTGTTGGAGACTTCATATCTCTCAACTCGGGTATTTCCTTGAAATATTAACTTCAACTCCTGGAACATCCATATGATCCATGACGTTCAAAACGTCTTTGAAGTCCCGATTCTAAGCTGTAAAGCATGGTGCACTAAACTATCAAGTAGTCATCATATTGAGCTAGCCAAACGTTCATGACGTCTGCATCTGCTCCTGCAATAGGTCTGTCACCTAGCGGTGCATTAAGGACATAATTCTTCTGTGCAACAATGAGGATAAACCTCAGATCACGAATCCAATCCGCATCATTGCTACTAACATCTTTCAACTTAGTTTTCTCTAGGAACATATCAAAAATAAAACAGGGGAGCTAAACGCGAGCTATTGATCCACAACATAGATATGCTAATACTACCAGGACTAAGTTCATGATAAATTTAAGTTCAATTAATCATATTACTTAAGAACTCCCACTTAGATAGACATCCCTCTAATCATCTAAGTGATCACGTGATCCAAATCAACTAAACCATAACCGATCATCATGTGAAATGGAGTAGCTTTCAATGGTGAACATCATTATGTTGATCATATCTACTATATGATTCACGCTCGACCTTTCGGTCTCAGTGTTCCGAGGCCATATCTACATATGCTAGGCTCATCAAGTTTAACCTGAGTATTCTGCGTGTGCAAAATTGGTTGAACCCGTTGTAGATGGACGTAGAGCTTATCACACCCGATCATCACGTAGTGTCTGGGCACGACGAACTTTGGCAACGGTGCATACTCAGGGAGAACACTTATACCTTGAAATTTTAGTAAGGGATCATCTTATAAAGCTACCGTCGAACTAAGCAAAATAAGATGCATAAAAGATAAACATCGTATGCAATCATAATATGTGACATGACATGGCCATGATCATCTTGCGCCTTTGATCTCCATCTCCAAAGTACTGTCATGATCTCCATCATCACCGGCATGACACCATGATCTCCATCATCTTGATCTATATCAATGTGTCGTCACATGGTCGTCTCGCCAACTATTGCTCTTGCAACTATTGCTATCGCATAGCAATAAAGTAAAGCAATTATTTGGCGCTTGCATCTTATGCAATAAAGAGACAACCATAAAGCTTTTGCCAGTTGTCGATAACTTCAACAAATCATGATCATCTTATACAACAACTTATATCTCATCACGTCTTGACCATATCACATCACAACATGCCCTGCAAAAACAAGTTAGACGTCCTCTACTTTGTTGTTGCAAGTTTTACGTGGATGCTACGGGCTTAAGCAAGAACCAATCTTACCTACGCATCAAAACCACAACGATAGTTTGTCAAGTTGGTGCTGTTTTAACCTTCGCAAGGACCGGGGCGTAGCCACACTCGGTTCAACTAAAGTTGGAGAAACTGACACCCGCCAGCCACCTGTGTGCAAAGCACGTCGGTAGAACCAGTCTTGCGTAAGCGTATGCGTAATGTCGGTTCGGGCCGCTTCATCCAACAATACCATCGAACCAAAGTATGACATGCTGGTAAGCAGTATGACTTATATCGCCCACAACTCACTTGTGTTCTACTCGTGCATATAACATCAACACATAAAACCTAGGCTCTGATACCACTGTTGGGGAACGTAGTAATTTCAAAAATTTCCTACGCACACGCAAGATCATGGTGATGCATAGCAATGAGAGGGGACAGTGTTGTCTACGTACCCTCGTAGACCGGAAGCGGAAGCGTTATAACAACGCGGTTGATGTAGTCGTACATCTTCACGGCCCGACCGATCAAGCACCGAAACTACGGCACCTCCAAGTTTTTGCACACGTTCAGCTCGATGACGATCCCCGGACTCCGATCCAGCAAAGTGTCGGGGATGAGTTCCGTCAGCACGACGGCGTGGTGACGATCTTGATGTTCTACCGTTGCAGGGCTTCGCCTAAGCACCGCTACAATATTATCGAGGATTATGGTGGAGGGGGGCACCGCACACGGCTAAGAGATCAATGATCAATTGTTGTGTCTCTGGGGTGCCCCCCTGCCCCCGTATATAAAGGAGTGGAGGAGGGGGCCGGCGAAGGAGGGTGGCGCGCCCAAGGGGGGGGGGAGTCGAACTCCCACTGGGAGTAGGACTCCCCTTTTTTCTATTAGGAGTAGGAGAGGGAAGGAAGAGGAAGGAGGGAGGAAGGAAAGGGGGGCCGGCCCCTTCCCAATTTGGATTGGGCTTGGGGGGCGCCCCCTCCCTTGCTCCTTTCCCCTCCTTTCCACTAAGGCCCAATAAGGCCCATATACCTCCCGGGGGGTTCCGATAACCTCCCGGTGATCCGGTATTGTCCCAATCTTACCCGGAACCATTCCGCTGTCCAAATATAGTCGTCCAATATATCGATCTTTATGTCTCGACCATTTGGAGACTCCTCATCAAGTCCGTGATCACATCTGGGACTCCGAACAACCTTCGGTACATCAAAATATATAAACTCATAATGAAATTGTCATCGTAACGTTAAGCTTGCGGACCCTACGGGTTCGAGAACAATGTAGACATGACCGAGACACGTCTCCGTTCAATAACCAATAGCGGAACCTGGCTGCTCATATTGGTTCCTACATATTCTACGAAGATCTTTATCGGTCAGACCGCATAACAACATACGTTGTTCCCTTTGTCATCGGTTTGTTACTTGCCCGAGATTTGATCGTCGGTATCTCAATACCTAGTTCAATCTCGTTACCGGCAAGTCTCTTTACTCGTTCCATAATACATCATCTTGCAACTAACTTATTAGTTGCATTGCTTTTAAGGCTTAAGTGATGTGTATTACCGAGAGGGCCCAGAGATACCTCTCCGACAATCGGAGCGACAAATCCTAATCTCGAAATACGCCAACCCAACATGTACCTTTGGAGACACCTGTAGAGCACCTTTATAATCACCCAGTTACGTTGTGACGTTTGGTAGCACACAAAGTGTTCCTCTGGTAAACGGGAGCTGCATAATCTCATAGTCATAGGAACATGTATAAGTCATGAAGAAAGCAATAGCAACATACTAAACGATCGGGTGCTAAGCTAATGGAATGGGTCAAGTCAATCACATCATTCTCCTAATGATGTGATCCCGTTAATCAAATGACAACTCATGTCTATGGCTAGGAAACATAACCATCTTCGATCAACGAGCTAGTCAAGTAGAGGCATACTAGTGACACTCTGTTTGTCTATGTATTCACACATGTATTATGTTTCCGGTTAATACAATTATAGCATGAATAATAAACATTTATCATCAAATAAGGAAATAAATAATAACTTTATTATTGCCTCTAGGGCATATTTCCTTCATGGAGGCCCTGAGCTGGCTGATGGATCTGCTTGGCATGGAATTGGCAGGCCTCGCAGGACTTCTCCAGCTCAGCCGCGTCATTGAGCGTCGTAGGCTAGTAGAATCCACTTTGGAATGCCTTGCCGATGAGGGTTCACGACGACGAGTGGTGCCCGCAGTCCCCGCCGTGTATGAAAGCTATCAGCTCTTTCCCCTGTTCCCTGGAGATACAACACAGTGAAATGTCATTTGGTCGCTTCCTGTATAACTCACCGTCCCGGATGTAGTATGCTCTGACGGGCCACGCGCTCCATGTCCTCCTCTTTCTCTAGCAACGCCCCTTGCATCAGGTATTCCTTGAATTCCTTGATCCAGCATCCCCTCCTGGCCTCGAGCGCCAGGAGTAGGCGCGCTCCCGAGGTCGGGCCACAGGCCGGGGCTCCTGTGGCAGGCGGCTGCGGGAGTTCCTCCCGAGGCTGAGCTATTCTTGAAAGCGGTGGCGTTGCTGATGGCTTGAAGAGCCTCTCCTCGAAGATGCCAGGCTCATGGGGCTCTCGCTTGGATGCCCTTCTGGTGATGTCGCCAGCTTCCTTGTTGGTGCCATGGGGCACGTGTTGCAACTCCAGGCCCAGAAATTGCTTCTCCATCTTGCGCACCTCCGCTAGGTATGCTTCCATTTGCTTGTCCTTTGGCTCGTATACCTTGTTGGAGAAGTTGACGAGGAGCCGTGAGTCACCCCTGATAGTGTACGCTTCACCCCCAGCGTGGCCGCAGCCCTCAGGCCGTCTATGAGGCCTCCATATTCTGCAATGTTGTTGGAGACCTTCTCGCCCTGCTGGAAGCAGAGCTGCATGGCGTAGTAGAGCTTGTCCTGAGTGGGAGAGATGAGCACTGCTCCAGCCCCTGCGTCCTGGCGCGCGAAGGCACCATCGAAATACATGACCCAGCCGCCAGGCGCCTCGCTTCCCGACGAGAGGGACCGGTCTTCGCCTTGTTCAAGCACCGGGGCGTCTATCCATTCTGCCACGAAATCAGCGAGCGCGGCTCCCTTGATGACCCTGGTAGTACTGAACTCCAACTGGAATGCTTGCAACTCGATGTCCCATTCAGCGACTCTTCCAGCAGAGTTGGGGCTCCTGAGCACTCTCTCCAATGGGTAAGCTAAGACGACCTTGATGGGGTGGCCCTGGAAGTAGTGCCGCAGCTTTCGCGAGGCCATCAGGAGCGCGAGTAGGAGCTTCTGAGGCATGGGGTACCGTGCTCTTGCATCCTGCAACACCGTGCTGACGAAGTATACTGGGTGCTCGACGAGGGTAGGCGCACTGATGAGGCTTGCGCCCTCCTGGTGTTTGGGTGCCTCCCGAGGAGAGGGGACCCCTAATGCTTGATCGCCAGTCGGGGCCTTCGCTGGTTTGGGGGCGTCGTCCTGCTGAGCCTGATCCTTAGTCGCTGCTGCTACGGCCCTTGTGGCGCCCTTCTAGTCTTGCGTCGTCTCTACTAGAGGCATGGCACGGCGTGATGCGCCCTTGGCTTGGTGTTCTTCCCGAACCGCCACCAGAGGCGCGCTGGCTGAGTAAGGGGTGGTGGCAAGATAGAGAACTAGGGGCTTGCGAGGTCGCGGCACCACCATCACTGGAGGGATGGTCAGGTATCTCTTGAGGTCTTGAAAAGCTTGGTCGGCCTCTGGGGTCCACTCGAACGGGCCCTTCTTTTTCATCAGCTTGAAGAAGGGTAGGGTGCGCTCTCCCAGCTTGGAGATGAAGAGCCCCAATGTAGTCACCCGACCAGCCAACTTCTGCATTTCCTTGAGGGTCTGTGGTGGACTCATGTGTTCAATGGCCTTTACCTTCTCTGGGTTGGCCTCGATCCCCCTGTGGGACACCAGGAAACCCAGCAGCTTGTCGGAAGGGACGCCAAACATGCATTTTTCCGGGTTGAGCCGCAAGTCCACCTGGCGAAGGCTTTCAAAGGTCTCCTCCAGGTGTTGGATCAAGGTCCCCGCCTCCTGAGACTTCACCACAATGTCGTCGACGTAGGCTTCAGCGTTTCTCTTGAGCTGCCGCCCTAAGGCGATGTGCATGAGCCGTTGGAAGGTTGCACCCGCATTGCGCCGCCCGAACGACATGCAAGTGTAGCAGTACACCCCACATGGGGTCAGGAAGGCCGTCTTCTCCACATCTTCTACCACCATCTTGATCTGGTGATATCCTGAGAACGCATCCAGGAAGCATAGCAAGTCGCACTCGGCGGTGGAGTCGACGATCTGGTCGATGCGTGGAAGCGGGAACGGATCTTGGGGGAAGGCCTTGTTGAGGTTGGTGAAGTCGACGCATATCCGCTCCTTCCCGCCTTTCTTGGGGACGACGACAGGGTTTGCCAGTCACTCAGGGTACCGAACCTCGCGAATGACACCCGCAGCCTCCAACTTGCGGGTTTCTTGGACGACGAAAGCTTGCTTCTCTGTGGACTTCTGCCTCGCCTTCTGCTTCACGGGGCGTACGTTGGGGCACACCTTCAAGTGGTGCTCTATTACCTCTCTTGGGACCCCTACCAGCTGATCGGGCTCCCAGGTGAACACTCCCTTGTTTGCATGCAAAAACTTCACTAGTGCCTCCTCCTGACCAGGCTCAAGGTTGGCGCCTATGGTAAAAGTTTCCCCTGAGGACCCGTCCTCCTCGACCAACACTTGCTTGGTTTCTGCCTTGTCCTGAGTGAAAAAGTGCTTCTTCTTGGTTGGTGCGTCTCCCTTGGCCTTGGAGGTGTCCGCGTCGGCGGGTCGTGCTGTCGCGGCGGTCCTGAGGGAAAGCTTGAGCGCCGCCAGGGCCTCCTTGGCGCCCCCCTTGATGGTGAGGACACCTTTGCTCCCCGGCATCTTCATGAGGTTGCAAGCAGGATGGGCTGCTGCCATGAAATGGGCCTGAGCTGGGTACCCGAGGATGGCGTTGTACGGGAGGCTAATGCGGGCGATGTCAAAGTCGATGAGTTCGGTGCGGTAGTTCTCGCGCGTGCCGAAGGCCACAGGAAGGCGGATCTGCCCCAGGGAGCGGGCGGGGCCTCCGCTAACCCCCGAGAAGGGCTTGCTGGGGCGGATCCGCTCGAACGGTACGTGAAGGAGGCTGAAGGCCTCGACGGAGAGCACATTGAGGCCGGTGCCACCGCTGACGAGAGTCTTGGTGATGGATATGTGGCAGATGGTGGGCGCGCACAACATCAGGAGCGCAGCCGAGCCGACGGTGGAGGCGGGATGATCCTCTGAGTCGAAGGTGAGGTCAGACTCAGGCACGGCCTAGCCCGGCGGAGCCCCCGAGCACCTGGGAGCGCCGTTGATCTAGCGAAAGTACGGCTTGACATGCCGATCTGACGGTGGTGCATGCGAACCGCTGAGAAGAGCTACGACGATGGGGGCCGCCGGTTCCTCGAAGCGAGTGATGAAGAGGTTGCGCAGCTCCTCCCAGGTGTGAAAGCACAAGTGCTCCCTAGGTGGTTTTGATAATTGATGACAACATATCTCTTGTTGGACTAACACTTCTATCTAGCATGTTTCAGATAAGTTCAACAATGGAGTGGCATGGACTAAAGGTTGTGGGAACTCCTTAGATGCTAAGGACAAAGGATTGGCTAAAGCTTAAAGCTCAAGACTCTTCATTTCATATTTTAGTGATCCAAGATCACATTGAGTCCATAGGAAAAGCCAATACTATTAAGGAGGGATGAGGTGTTGCTTAATGAGCCTCTTGCTTCATGTGCTTAATGATATGCTCCAAAACCCTCAACTACTTTCCCACATCCACATATGACCTAAACTCTAAACCAAACTCGGTCCTACCGATTTTTCCTATCCGGCGCCACCGAGTTTCACTTGTCATTAGCCACTGCCAAAACCCTAGCAATTCGGTTCTACCGATAAGGTTCTCGGTCTCACCGAGATGGGATTGCAAACTCTCTGTTACCTATTGCAATATTCTCGGTCCCACCGAGATATGCAATCGGTCTCACCGAGATTGCAATGTAAACTCAGTGTTTCCCCTTTGTAACTTTTCGGTCTCACCGAGTTCCACTTGGTACCACCGAAAGAGCAAATCGGTCCCACCGAGTTTGCCTGACCAACTCTCTGGTTAGCTAATTACCAAACCCGGTCCCACCGAGTTTGAGTAATCGGTCTCACCGAGATTACGTTATGCCCAAACCCTAACGAATCGGTCCTACCGAGTTGCATGTCAGTCCCACCGAAATTCCTAACGGTCACTAGGTTTACATTTTCGGTCCGACCGAGTTTTATGATTCGGTCCCACCGAGATTGGAAAACTGTGTAACGGTTGGATTTTGAGTGGAGGCTATATATGCCCCTCCACCTCCTTCTCATTGGAAGAGAGAGCCAACAGAACACACACATCATTCCAACTCTTTTGTTCTGAGAGAGAACCACCTACTCATGTGTTGAGATCAAGACATTCCATTCCTACCATATGAATCTTGATCTCTAGCCTTCCCAAGTTGCTTTCCACTCAAATCTTCTTTCCACCAAATCCAAATCCTATGAGAGAGAGTTGAGTGTTGGGGAGACTATCATTTGAAGCACAAGAGCAAGGAGTTCATTACCTACACACCATTTGTTACTTCTTGGAGAGTGGTGTCTCCTAGATTGGCTAGGTGTCACTTGGGAGCCTCCGACAAGATTGTGGAGTGAACCAAGGAGTTTGTAAGGGCAAGGAGATCGCCTACTTCGTGAAGATCTACCGCTAGTGAGGCAAGTCCTTCGTGGGCGATGGCCATGGTGGGATAGACAAGGTTGCTACTTCGTGGACCCTTTGTGGGTGGTTGCTTCTTCGTGGACCCTTCGTGGGTGGAGCCCTCCGTGGACTCGCGCAACCGTTGCCCTTGGGTGGAGCCCTGTGTGGACTCGTGCAACTGTTACCCTTCGTGGGTTGAAGTCTCCATCAACGTGGATGTAGGATAGCACCACCTATCCGAACCACGGGAAAAACATCCGTGTCTCCAATTGCATTTGAAATCTCCAAACCCTTCCCTTTACTTTCTTGCAAGTTGCATGCTTTACATTCCACTGCTCATATACTCTTTGCATGCTTGCTTGATATGTATTGTGGATGTTGAATTTGTGCCTAAACTCCACTTAAACCAAAAGAGATTAAAAATTGCAACTTTAGCACTAAGTGTCTAATCACCCCCCTCTAGACACATCTACTTCTAGATCCTACAAGGTGGCGACAGAAGACTCCGGCAAATGGAGGAGCCAGGCGCACAGCGCGCCTACAAGGGCCATTGGGAACCAGTTGCCCATGATCTTACCGTCACCCCCGGCTTCCAGAACGGCCTCCTTGTACGCCAGCAGGAAAGCCGATGGGTCCGCCACGCCGTCGTAGTGTGGCGGCATCTCCGGCTTGAACTTGGGTGGCCACTGCACCTGCCACAAGGTGGGGGCAAGGGCTCGGAGCCCCCGAGCGCCGCCATGGGCACTGGTAGATCCAGCTGGAGGGCCGCCCACCATGGGGGAGCGGGCGTGGATATGGTGGAGCGTGAATCGATGGAAGAAAGACTCCAGCGCACCCCTACCTGGCGCGCCAAATGTCGGATCACGGGTTCCGGAAAAACCCTTAAGGTTCGAACACTAGGGTGCGCACGAAGATTTCCCCCCTACCGATCCACGTCCTAACTCAGCTAAGATCTTACGAACTAACTCGACGAACTCGCAACACAAAGGACACAAAATTTATACTGGTTTGGGCCACCATTGTGGTGTAATACCCTACTCCAGTGTGGTGGTGGTGATTGCCTCTCGGGCTGAGGATGTACAGTACAAGGGGAAGAACAGCCTCCTGAGGAGAGGTGTTCTTGTGCTCGGTGAACTTGTGGTAGTTCTAGTCTCTGTCGATCTGACCTCTTTAGCTATGGTGGTGGCTAGTCCTATTTATAGAGGCCCTGGTCCTCTCCCCAAATATCGAGCAGGAAGGGAGCCAACAACAGTCAATTTGAAAGGGGACAGCTAGTACAGCTTATCCTGACAAAAGTGGTCTTCGCCTGCAAAAGGCTCTGGTGGTGACGCCGCCTTGGGCTCCATGGTGACCTCCGTCTTGCCGTCCTGCTGGTCTTGGTCTCGTTGCACTGATATGGAAACCTTTGCTTGATGCCTCGATACTCCGCGCCTGCGCTTGCCCCCTTAGCACCAAAGAGGAAACAAGGACGCTGCGCCCGCTGGCGCCCTCCTGGCCTTGGTCGTCATGGCTCACGTCACTAGAACCTCGCGAGGTTTGCCTGGCCTTGAACTCTCCACCCCTCGCGAGCCAGCTTGGTGAAGCCGCTCCTGAGGAGGTCTTGCGTCGTCCGCCTCGCGAGGCTTGGCCCCTCGTGAAGGTCTTGAATGCCTTGTTGATGAAGATGGGTCGTACAGGCCTGCTAGCAAAGCCACGCCATGGGCCGTAGGCAGGCAAGTCTGGGGACCCCTGTTCCTAGAACGCCGACAGTCAAGCTCGCGACCGAAGGACCGCTCGCAAGAAAGGAGCACCACACGCCCAAGCGGTATTTTGAAGATGTCCTGAAGGGATCCCGTATTGTAGAAGGGTAGTGTTCAAAAGACATTATCTTTGAATGAAATCATTCATATTGTCCCTTCCTGTATGATGAAAACAAGGCTGATATGTAATTATAATGCTTTGTTGTTTATTAATTAAAATTTACCTCATGTGTGGCTGTTTTATTAAGTCTGAGAGTTGGCCGGTCGTCGGCTTCAGCCCCCACGCAGGCAGAACGGGGGTGTTTGGTATGAATCTAAAACACTCTTTATCCAAAAGTTTGGTCCTTGAAGGAGGTGTTTAGCGCAATGAGCCAGGCAATCAGACTATGTGGATTTGTCACCCTCACTTAGCCATAGGAGTTTGACAATAGAATTTTAGGCGCAGCCCCTAGTATTCGTGAGTCCGAAGTAGGGTGTTGTAAACACCTGATCGGCTAAAGACCGATTCGTCGCATAATGCGGAAAAAATTGCAAAAGATTTCTATCCTCCGAACAGCTGACCGGCTCACGCCGTATCATGACAGTTAGTTTTCAGCTTTCTGTACTGAGGTGCTCATCCGGATAAACCAGGACACAATCGCAGTAGTTCTCCCTTTACTACCTTAGCCGATAGAGCGGAATGTAAGGTAGTAAGCACAGGAGCCGGGCAACCCAACTACTGACCAAAGACATGATTCGGAGCCAATGCATATAATGCTAAATTCAGGGGCCGAACTATACTGTAAAAGTGTTCGGACTTGTTGCCATAGTATGGGGCGCAATAAAGCCCCTGGGAAAATACAGCATACCAAAGTGTACAGGTGCAAATAAGAATAACGAAATAAAGATGAAGTAGTAAGCTAATGAAGTAGTAAGCTAATGATTTTGATTAATATGTCAAAGTGTATTTGTACAAATAGTGCGATAAGCAACAATGGCTATTTAACATGCCAAGACCAAGGGGGAGCTGCGTACGGGTCCTGAAAACAGGTAGAATGATCGCTAAGAAGGACATCTAGAGATTCCCCCACACTTCTGTGCTACTTGTCACCTTGGTGTATCCGTCCTTTGAAAGGACCGATTTATCAGGCCGTCGAGAGGGGCCTGCGGAAACGAAACATGAAAAGGATAAAAAGAAAGGTAAAAGTATGTGCGTCCAAGAAAGGTCGGGCCATATTGTGGACCACAGTCTGGTTATGCCTATGTCTCTGCCCATGTTATTTTTAGTGTGTAGTTATGTACGCGTGGTACATATGCCGCCACTTGGTCAGGACTGAGACGGAGGTCGAATTGCTAATTGAGCTCCTGACAAGCTGGACTGTCCTGCCACAGAGTAGTACAGTCTCGTTTGACAGTGTTCGGGAGCATGGTCGCCGAATTAAGTTTCTGCTTGTGAATGCCGCTTTGTACCTCCGCTGCTAGAGCAGCGGTGTGCTCCTCGGTACGGAGGGAGCGCTCCTTGTTTCCATTGACTGTTATGACACCGCGTGGTCCGGGCATCTTGAGCTTGAGATAAGCATAGTGCGGCACCACATTTGAATCGGGCAAACGCGGTTCGTCTGAGCAGTGCCTGATAGCCGCTGCGGAAGGGGACGATATCGAACATTAACTCTTCGCTTCAGAAGTGGTCCGGAGATCCAAGACGACCTCCAATGTGATTGAGCCCGAGCAGCAGGCCTCCACACCTGGTATAACTCCTTTAAAGGTAGTTTTGGTGGGCTTGATCCTAGATGGATCGGTGCCCATTTTGTGCACTGTATCCTGATAGAGCAGGTTAAGGCTGCTGCCACCGTCCATGAGGACTCGTGTGAGGTGGAATCCATCAATTATTGGGTCGAGGAACAGTGCGGCTGAACCGCCATGATAGATACTAGTCGGGTGGTCCCTGCGGTCAAAGGTGACCGGGCATGATGACCATGGGTTGAATTTTGGGGCGACTGGCTCTATCACATAGACGTCCCTGAGCGCACTTGCACTCCCTCTTGGGGATATGGGTAGTGTATATCATGTTCACCATTTTAATTTGAGGGGGAAACTTCTTCTGTCCCCATGTGTTCGATGGACGGGACTCCTCGTCATCATTCTCGCTTTGCGACCCCTTCTCCTTGTCTTCAGCATTTAACTTGCCGGCCTGTTTGAAGACCCAACAACTCCGGTGAGTATGATTGGCTGGTTTATCGGGGGTGCCATGGATGGACGATCGAATATGCGGTCCAGGCTGGAAGGGCCCTGATTATTACTTTTATATGGCTTCTTTCGCTGACCGGACATGGAGCCACTGAATCCGGCGTTGACCGTCTGTAACGCCCTCGATGCGGCTATAGCTCCCACGTGTCGAGGTACGACTTAGAGACATAACCGCATTGAAAGCAATGTCGCAAGTCAGGCAATCATTACAACATCCCATGTAATACATAATAAAACGGGGAAGATAACATAGTTGGCTTACACTCGCCACGTCACATCAGAGTACATAAATAACATTCATCATACAAATCACTCATGGCCCGACTACGGCGCCAAAATAGAAAAGACCCCCCAACATGCGACAAGGCCCTGAATCGATAACCCCAACTAGGCACCACTACTGATCGTCGGGAAAGGAAACATAATAACGCTGAGAGTCCTCGTCGAACTCACACTTAAGCTCGTACTCGTCACCTGGAGCGGAATCACCGGGACCTGCATCTGGAGTTGTAGTATCTGTGAGACACGGGGACTCAGCAATCTCACACCCACGCGATTAAGACTATTTAAGCTTATAGGAAGGATAAGGCAAGTATGTGGAGCTGCAGCAAGCGACTAGCATATGTGGTGGCTAACTTATACGCAAAAGAGAGCGAGAAGAGGAGGCAAGGCGCGAGCGAGAATCTAGAGGAACAACCTGCATCTACATTACTCCAACACCGTGTCCACTTCCCGGACTCCGCCGAGAAGAGGCCATCACGGCAACACACTCAGTTGATTCATTTTAATTAATTAAGGTTCAAGTTATCTACAACCGGACATTAACAAATTCCCATCTGCCCATAACCGCGGGCACGGCTTTCGAAAGTTCAATCCCTGCAGGGGAGTCCCAACTTAGCCCATGACAAGCTCTCACGGTCAACGAAGGAAAAGACCTCCTCCCAAGACGTTCCGATCAGACTCGGTATCTCGGTAACTCAAGACACTTCGACAGGTTAAAACAAGACCAGCAACACCACCCGAATGTGCCGACAAATCCCGATAGGAGCTGCACATATATCTTTCTCAGGGCACACTCAGATTGTCTTAGGTACGGGTAGGCCAGCCCAGAGTTGCCCCTGGTGGCCACCGGTAGCTGACAGGTGGACCAACACTCAGAGGAGCACTGGCCCGGGGGGGTTAAAATAAGATGACCCTTGAGTCTGCAGAACCCAAGGGAAAGAAAAGGGGTAGGCGGCAAATGGTAAAACCAAGGTTGGGCATTGCTGGAAAAGCTTTAATCAAGGCGAAATATCAAGGGGTTCCCATTATAACCCAACCGCGTAAGGAACGCAAAAATCCGGGAACATAACACCGATATGACGGAAACTAGGGCGGCAAGAGGGGAACAAAAACTAGGCGAGAGGCCGAGCCTTCCACCCTTTACCAAGTATATAGATGTATTAAGATAACATAGCAATATAATGATATCCCAACAAGTAAATAAATGTTCCAACAAGGAACGGCTCCAATCTTCACCTGCAACTAACAACGCTATAAGAGGGGCTGAGCAAAGCGGTAACATAGCCAATCAACGGTTTGCTAGGACAATGGTGGGTTAGAGGTTTGACATGGCAATTGGGAGGCTGACAAGCAAGTGGTAGGCATCGTAGCAGTGGCAAAGCAAAAGAGCGAGCAAACTAGCATAGCAAAGATAGTAGTGATTTCGAGGGTATGATCATCTTGCCTGCACAGTTGTCAAAGTTGACTGGATCCTCACAAGCAAACTCAACGGGCTCCTCAGTAGCGAACTCGTCTCCCGGCTCTACCCAGCAAAACAAACAAGCAACAAGGATACAATCAACCACATGCAAGACCAAGCAATATGATGAAATGATGATATGCTATGCGGGATGCGATGCGGGATGCAAAATGCAAGATATGACAGAAAATGCATGAACCTGGCCTCAACTTGGAATTCCAAGGGTTCCACTGGATAGAGGGGATGAAATCGCTTGAAAACGATATAAAGATCATTGGAATCGGAGTTACGGTTTGGAAATGGCAAGCGTTTTAAGATATGACACCGGTCTGCGATTTACAGCAAGTAGGCATCTAAATGCAACAAAATGAACATGCTACAGCCACCAAACATGAAAAAAAAATACATGGCAGTGATGTACACAAGATGGTTAACAAAACACTAGCACTGAGCCATAGGCAAATTCATCCATTAAGAGGTTCAAACAAGCATGGCAAAAATGAATATGAAAAACAGATTCCAGACTTAGTGAAATTAACACTAGCCTGAAATTTCAGATCACGATGCTCTCTTTGGAGCAGCAAAACAACATGATAAATAACCTGAACATGACAAGTAAGAACACAGAATGGAGCTACTCAACAAGCTTAACAAAACACCCAAAGTGACCTGGGGCCAAAAGGGTTCACAAAATACTCTACCGAGCTCACGAACATAGCTCGAACACAATCAGTTTTCAGACTTAGTGAAAACTGAGACACGCTGAAATTATAACTCACGAAGGCATGTAAACGAGCTCGATGCACTCACTACGGTGCAAGTCATGGCAAGGAAAGCATATATCCAGAAAGAAGACACAATATGCTAGCTACACATGGCAAGAACAAAGGCATAGCATGCATGGAACACTAACGGTAGCATCGGCAAAATCGCAAACAAGTTGACGATCTGCCCAGATTAACAACGAAGCAAAAGTTGAGCTTGATTGAGTCAACCTAGAGCACTCCACATATGCAAACAAAGACATGGATGGATAGAGCAAAACATAAATATCAAAACTCCCTTACTGATCATCCTCAAAAGAGGCACGGATCACTAGGAAACAAGCTGGACATATAGCATCACGAACTAAAATATCCCAGACTTAGTGAAAATCACTAAGTCCCTGAAATCAGCAATCTCAGGTACCTCTCTTCGCAAGCTTGCACAAGACAACACACACATCATAAAAATGCATGGGTGGCACCTCTGGAAAGAAGACAAAATGCTAAACAATTCATCCCAAAGGGGCACAGGCATATCATGCACGGATTAAACATGGCAAAAATGACAAAAGTGCATGATGAACTAACGGATCTGCAATTTAACTCACGAAGCCTCCTTCTAACAGCATTTAGGGCATCAAGATGAGCTCAAATGCAAATGATGCAATGGAATGGAATGATGTACATGTCGATACGAAGATTTTGATATATCATATGCCCAAAACGGAGCTACGGTTACGGAGATACGGGTCCTCGAACAGGTCAACTTGGATCAAGAGTTTCAGGACTTAGGCAAAGAAAAACTAGGTTAGGGTTTACTGTAGCACCCGCGGATCTGGATCGGGGCGCGCCTCCCGAGGCTGGATCCGGCGAGGTCGCTCGCCGGCGACGAGGCCGGAGGCGGCCGGAGCGAGGAGGAGGTCGCCGGGGGGGGCGACGCCGGCGAGGAGGCAGCGGAGGGCGCGGCGAGGAGGCGGCGGCGGACGGCAGGCGCGGCGGCGGACGGCGGGGCCGCGGCTCGGGGCGCCGGCGACGATGGCAGGCGGCGGCGGAGCTCGGCCACGGGCGCCTCTGGCCCGGGCGGAGGAGGAGGGGGCCGGCGCTGGGCCTCGGGCCCGCGTCGGTGGCGGCGGTGAACCGGTCCCGCCCCGGGGACAGGTGGCGGCGGCCGATTGGCTGGCGGCGGCGGGGCGGACAACGTCCGGCGCGGGCGGACACGTCCGGCCCGGCGCGGGGGAAGATGGATCTGTTTCTCTTTTTTTTAGGGTTTTGGACGGGGGAAGAGGAGATCCGAATGGAGGGGTGTATATATAGGCATAAGTGGAGCTAGGAGAGTCCAAATGAGGTGCGGTTTTCGCCCACGCGATCGTGATCGAACGCTCTAGGACATGGAGCTGAGTTTTGTGGGTTTTGGGTCAAATTTGGGGGATGTTGGGCTGCGACACACACGAGGCCTCTTCGGTCCCTCGGTTAACCGTAGGAGTATCAAACGAAGTCCAAATGATACGAAACTTGACAGGCGGTCTACGGGTAGTAAACCAAGGCCGCATGGCAAGTCTCGGTCCAATCCGGAAATGTTGAAACCCCACACACGAAAGAAAACTAGAAATGACCACCGGAGGAGAACGAAGCGCTGGAATGCAAAATGGACAACGGGGAAAAAGCTCGAATGCATGAGATGAACATGTATGCAAATGCAATGCACGAGATGACATGATAAGAGATGCACGAAAAACAAAACAACACAGGGAGACAAAGACCCGAACCCGAGAAATAAATATAACTTAGCGCCGGAGACGGCAAGAGTTGGATACAAATATGGAAAGTTATATCTGGGGCGTTACACCGTCGTATCATCGGTATTGTCACCATTGTTTCGACGCTTGTGCATGTTGCATCAGGGCTTGCCGTTGCTATTTCTGGCTTCCGAAGTGCCAGGTTCGCCTGAATTGTTATTGCTATAGGCTAGCCAGCTATCTTCACCCGCGCAAAAGCGGGTCATAAGTGATGTGAGGGCTGCCGTGGACTTCGGCTTTTCTTGGCCGAGGTGTCGGGTGAGCCATTCGTCCCGGATGCTATGTTTAAAGGCCGCTATGGCTTCGGCATCCGGATAGTCAATGATCTGGTTCTTTTTGGTTGAGAACCTAGTCTAGAATTTCCTGGCTGACTCTCTAGGCTGTTGAATTATGTGACTTAAGTCGTCAGCATTCGGAGGTCGAACATATGTACCTTGGAAGTTGTCAAGGAAGGCTTCTTCTAAGTCCTCCTAGTTGCCAATGGAGTTTTTAGGCAGGCTATTCAGCCAGCGCCGGGCTGGCCCCTTGAGTTTTAGGGGGAGGTATTTGATGGCATGAAGATCATCGCTGCTGGCCATATGAATATGGAGAATAAAGTCTTCAATCTGTACCGCAGGATCTGTGGTTCCATCATATGATTCGATATTCACGGGTTTGAACCCTTCTAGGAATTCATGTTCCATTACTTCATCAGTGAAGCAGAGGGGGTGTGTGGCGCCTCTATATCGGGCCAGATCGTGACGTAGTTCCGATGGAGTCCGTCTGCGGCTTTCGGCTCGGACGTGATTGTGCTTGCCATGTTCGGCTTGATAGCCGTCGTCGCGCGTCGGGGCACGCCCTCGCGATCCATAGTTCGATCTAGCTGGACCTGCTTTATTCTTCAGGTCCTGCCACAGGTCATACATGTATACCTGAGCAGTTTTATCTCTGCCTTTATGGCGAGGTAGGAAGGGCCGGTGTTCGGCTTGAGTTGCCGTTTTGTCCCGGCCACGTGGTGGTCGATCAGCCACATTATGCACTCATGGTACGGGCTCAAGTGCCTCTTCATCGAATTGAGGTAGAAGTTTACGCTTCGGTTAACTTTTGGTTGGGCGCTCGAGGCCGTATTCTTCTACTGCCAGGACATCAGTCCATCTATCGTTGTGCAGATCTTGATCAGCTTGAAGCTGCTGCTTCTTCTTTTCAGGCTCCTTGCAGTGGCTATTAGGCGTTTCTTAAAGCGCTCCTGCTTGAGAGGTTCCTCAGGCACGATAAAGTATTCGTCGCCGAGGCTCACCTCATCCTCGGAGTTTGAAGATAATTACTGTCCTCTGAGTCTTCATTCGCAGCTTGTTCATCAAGGCTAACTCGCCCATCCTCCCGGTTGTCTTGTTCAGAGTTTCGCTTGACGGGGTTTTCTTGGTCTTCGGCATCATCCAGGGTGTTGTTGTTCCTCGTGACGGTATTGTTGTCTTTGTTGCGGCGTGATTTAGAGCGGTGTCGTCAGCGCTTTTGTTGTATCTCGGGAGGTTTATCCTCTACTGGATTTTTCTCTTTATCGTTGTCACCCTCCTTGGGTGCATCCACCATGTACACGTCATATGAAGAGGTGGCCGTCCAGCATCTAGTAAACGGCGGGTTTTCGTCTTGCTCCTCTCCGACATCGTCGTCCATACCGTCGATGTCTTCGGAGCCGTAATCGAGCATGTCAGTTAAGTCCTCTACTGTGGCGTTGAAGTGGGTGGTGGGTGGGATGTAAAATTCCCCGCTCTCAGCCCCTAGTCCGGGCTGGGCGTAGTTCGGACGTTGCTCCTCTGTAATCACAAGGGATCGCATCAAGTCCAGAGCCTCGCTTAATGGCGACGTTTGTTGAGGGAGAAAAGAATTCGTGGAGTATGGCGGGACTGGAATTCCTTGGCTGAGCTCACACGATGTTGACTCCGAGAATTCGGAAACGGCGTCCGGAGAAGAGTCCGGCTTGGTGATGGACGTCGGTGACACTGCTTCCTCCGGCTCGCCCATACTGGGCCTAGTGGCCACAGATAGTTCGGCGGGTTTAGAAATCCCGTCTTCGGTACTAGTCTTCGGTACTAGCGAGGCGCTCCGGCTCTAAGGCCAGAGCGGAGGTTGGGTCGTGAATCCTTGGAAGATCAAGTCTCCTCGGATATCAGCGACATAATCCAGGTTTCCAAAACTAATCTGGTGTCCTGGGCGTAGCTGTCGATCTGCTCCAGATGGCCAAGTGAGTTGGCCCGCAGTGCGAAGCCGCCGAATACGAAGATCTGGCCGGGGAGAAAAACCTCCCCTAGGGCAGCATCGTTGTAGACGATGGATGAAGCCATCGAACCTTCTGACAGCGACACAGTGGAACTCTCAGTGAAAGCACCAATGTCGGTGTCAAAACCGGCGGATCTCAGGTAGGGGGTCCCGAACTGTGCGTCTGAGGTCGATGGTAACAGGTGACAAAGGACATGAAGTTTTACCCAGGTTCGGGCCCTCTTGATGGAAGTAATACCCTATGTCCTGCTTGATTAATATTGATGAGTATGGGGGTTATAAGAGTTGATCTACCAGAAGATCATAATGGCTAAAACCCTAGAAGTCTAGCCTATATGATTATGATTTCCTCTACGGACTAAACCCTCCGGTTTATATAGACACCGGAGGGGACTAGGGTTGTACAAAGTCGGTTACAGAGAAAGGAATCTTCATATCCGAACGCCAAGCTTGCCATCCACGCCAAGGAGAGTCCTATCCAGAAACGGGTGAGAGTCTTCGGTCCTGTATCTTCATAGCCCATCAATCCAGCCCATGTCCAACAGGCCGGACACCTGAGGACCCCTTAGTCCAGGACTCCCTCCGGGGGGGGGGGGGCGAATTGGGCTTGCACCCCAAGTAGGATTCGTCCTACTTGGGGGGCCCTAAGGATGCCTCTTCCCTCCTCCAACCTATATATATGTGGGGAGAGGGGGCACCTAGAACACACAAGTTTCTATTAACCGTGTGCGGTGCTGTAGAACCCACAATGCGGCTATATGTCCCACGTGTCGGGGCATGACTTGGAGGCATAGCCACATGGTAGGTTTGTCGCAAGAGGGGTAATCTTCACACAATCACATGTACTGAATAGAAAGGGATAAAGAGTTGGCTTACAATCGCCACTTCACACAAATACAAGTTAAACATACATAATCTAGAGTACAATCAAGGTCCGACTACGGAACCAAAATAAAAGAAGACAACCCCAAATGCTAGATCCCTGATCGTCCCAACTGGGCTCCACTACTGATCAACCGAAAACGACACAAAATAACGACCAAGATCTTCATTGAGGTCCCACTTGATCCCGGTTGTGTCACCTCCACTAGTATCATCGGCACCTGCAACTGTTTGGAAGTATCTGTGAGCCACGAGGACTCAGCAATCTCACACCCGCGAGATCAAGACTATTTACGCTTATGGGTAGGGTAAGGTAAAGAGGTGGAGCTGCAGCAAGCACTAAGCATAATGGTGGCTAACATACACAGATAAGAGCGAGAAGAGAAGCAACGCAGCGGTCGTGACCTAGACGTGATCAAGAAGTGATCCTGAAACTACTTACGTTCAAGCATAACACAAGAACCGTGTTCACTTCCCGGACTCCGCCGGAAAGAGACCATCATAGCTACACATGCGGTTGATGCATTTTAATTAAGTTAAGTGTCAAGTTCTCTACAACTGGATATTAACAAATTCCCATCTGCCACATAACCGTGGGCACGACTTTCGAAAGTTCAAACCCTGCAGGGGTGTCCCAACTTAGCCCATTACAAGCTCTCATGGTCAACGAAGGATATTCCTTCTCCCGGGAAGACCCGATCAGTCTCAGAATCCTGGTTACAAGACATTTCGACCATGGTAAAACAAGACCAGCAAAGCCGCTCGAATGTGCCGACAAATCCCGATAGGAGCTCCACATATCTCGTTCTCATGGCACACCGGATGAACACTATGTACAGCTAAAACCAACCCTCAAGTTTCCTCGAGGTGGCGCTGCAAGTGGCTCTGTTTTGGACCAACACTCAGAGGAGCACTGGCCCGGGGGGGTTAAAATAAAGATGACCCTCGGGCTCCGGAAACCCAAGGGAGAAAGGCGTAGGTTGTTAGGAAAATGTAAAACCAAGGTTGGGCCTTGCTGGAGGAGTTTTATTCAAAGCGAACTGTCAAGGGGTTCCCATAACACCCAACCGCGTAAGGAACGCAAAATCAAGGAACATAACACCGGTATGACAGAAACTAGGGCGGCAAGAGTGGAACAAAACACCAGGCATAAGGCCGAGCCTTCCACCCTTTACCAAGTATATAGATGCATTAATTAAAATAAAAGATATAGTGATATCCCAACATATCCATGTTCCAACATGGAACAAACTTCAGCTTCACCTGCAACTAACAACGCTATAAGAGGGGCGGAGCAAAAGTGGTAACATAGCCAAACAACAGTTTGCTAGGAAGGTGGGTTAGAGGCTTGACATGGTAATATGGGAGGCATGATATAACAAGTGGTAGGTAGCGTGACATAGCGATAGGGCGAACAACTAGCAAACAAAGATAGAAGTGATATCGAGGTTATGGTCATCTTACCTGAGATCCCGCAAGGAAGAAGAACGAGTCCATGAAGAAGAAAAACGGACATAGTCGAATGAGTCCTCACAACTCCGGAACGAAACCGAAGCTAACGAGAGAAACAATCCGGAAAGGAGCAAGCAACATAGTAAACAACCATCACATAAACATGGCATGATGCACAATCAAGTATGATGCATGTCCGGTTTAAAGAGGCATGGCATGACAAAGTGCACAAACAATACTACAAATTAAGTGGAGCTCAATATGCAACGAGTTGCATATTGACAAAACACCACATCAATTATTTAGTTCTCTCTCGTTTATGTACCCAACAATATTAAATGTTATTAAACATGGCAATATGGTGAAGCATAATAAAACTACCTAACTAGGCAAGTTTAAATGAGGCCGGAAACATCAAACAACAATTCCGGTAAATCCTCATGTGCATTAGCAATTTAATGCAACAACAATTTTAGACATTTTAAATGTTATTATCATGATGCAGATGACATGTTCAAGTTTATGCAATTTTTATGAAAAATGTTGATAAGAGCATGTTATGAAGCATTTGTCATCGTGGCAGAAACGAAAGGGGTGCCACGACAATGACAACAAAAATGGTGCCAGGGCAACATTCCAGTTCCGGTAGCTCAGGGAGATACCGGTGTAAAAGGAAAAGTGACGGGAGCGTGTCATGCAAGGATGGTGGGATGCTCCCGGATACCGGGTTCCCACATGTCGGTGACAAGGCAAAAGAGGGGCAACGTGCACCGACAATTCGGACTTGAGGCGAACAACGGTGCATCTCATACAACATGCATTCATTTGTTCACGGGCGTCTTAGAAGTGATGGAAGCATTAATTCATTCATTCATACAACATGCATTCATTCATTCGTTCACGGACCTTTGAAGCATGCAATTCCGGAGCGGAACGAGTTCGTAGTGGAAGTGATGGAAGTAGACGTTCTCGCGACGGTAGTTGTACATGTTGGCGGTAGTCAAACTTGACGATTACATTACACGGTTCTTCGGAGACGGTAGTGGCATACGGTTCTTTCAGCCATGGTAGTCGTACACGCGTTCGAAGAGGAACTCGACGTTTCGGTCCGATGTAGGAGTACATGTCGATGGTCGTGTCATGGTACTCGGTGTTTCGTTCAGTACTCGTTCGAGCATCCGTGTGGTCTTTTCGGTGGTGTACTTGGCGATATCCGAGGCGACCTTGACGCATCAGTGCGTAGAGGTACTTGGCGGTTTCGTGTAGTTGGTCTTGCCGGTCTCGGTAACGTAGTTGTACAAGAGCGTCATCGAACTTGTCGAATCTAAATTCTTAGAGGGCCGCCGTGGTACTTGACGCTAATCCATGTTCGGTGGTCAAACTTGGCGTCAACAGCAACAGCAAGTGGAGGTGCATGATGACAGTGGGGCGTCACGGTCATCCACTACGGCGAACATGGCATGCAGGTCGTGGTGGTACTTCTCGAGGTAGCAGCAGCAGAAGGCCGGGTCGGGTGCTCGTCAGCAGGCAGCGAAACAAGCTGCTGCTGCTTGAAGAAGGCGGCGGCGCTTGCGGCCGAACGGATGGAGGAAGACGCGCGGGCGCGAGGTGGCGAAGCAGCAGCTGCAAGGGCGGAGCGAGGTCGGCGCTGCGGCACTGCTCGACGACGGCAAGGCGGCAGCGGGATCCGGGCAGGAGGAAGGAGAGGCCGGCGGCTGCGGTACATGAAACAACCGAGGCTTGGGCTCCGGGCCATGGCGACGGCGAGGCGGGTCAAGGGGGGCGGTGCTCCTGGTCCCAACGGGAGGAAGAGCATCAAGCGCTGCTTGGGAGGCGCGAAGCAGAGGGAGGAGAGGAGGCTCCAGCTTGGTCGTGGCCTCGTCGTCCGGCGGGGTGTAGCTCCGGTGGTGGCTCTCCTCGGCCAGGGAGGAGGAAGGAGCCAAGGTGCGAGGGGGAGGTGGAGCTGGTGGCTGGGTGGACCGAGGGGAGTGGAGGTGGGGTGGCTCGTAGACAAGGGGATCGAGGAGGTAGGGATCGGGAGATGGGGTGCAGCGCGTGCGCTCTCCTGGCGGCGGGGTGGAGACGAGGGAGAGGGAGAGATCGATCGGGCAGGAGGCGGTGGCAGGGGAGAGATTGAGAGAAGGGGAGTCGGGCTATGGTTACAGGAGAAGTGGGCCTTGGAGGCCGGCCCGGTGGAGAGGGAAGTGGCCTGAGGCCTGCTGGTGTTGGGCTAGCTCCTTTCACACACTCTCTCTTTTTCCATTTTAGAACAAAACAGAAAAAGAGAAAGAAAAGAAAGAGAAGGTAGGGTGGAATCTGGGGATGGGGATAATTTTCACGGACTCGTAAAAATGTGCATGGTCCATGAAAAATAGGAGAGGCGTGATTGAAAGATGTCATTCAAACTCATTTGAATTTAATTCAAATGGGTTTGAACTAGGACTTGGTTTTAGAAGTGTCCAAAAAAGTTTGGATTTTTGGAGGAACCTCGGCAAATGGTAAGAGAATTCTGGGCAAGGTTTTGAAGTCAAACTTGAAGTAGAAAAGACATGGGGAATATTTGCAAGTGTGTTTATGGGTGATTCCAAATTCTTGGAATATAATTTTATAGCTCCCTAATAATAGTAGGAGACTTTTATATGTTATAAAGAGAATTTCACCATGTGAACTCTCTCAATTTAAATGGATCAAAGATGCATGCCATTTATTTAGTTGAGTTTTTAAAAAGGTTGCAAGATGACATGATGCAAAAATGAATGCAACGAACCAAACAAATCACACGACGAATCTCGGAAAATCAAGGAAGGCATCTGAAGCTCCGGTCTTGGGGCGTCACAACACTCCACCACTACAAGAGGATCTCGTCCCGAGATCTAGGATGGCACCGGAGGGAAAATGGAAGGGGAAGAGAAGAGGTAAAACTAAGTTGCTTCTTTGACAAATGAGTGAAACCAAAGAACCTTGCAAGGTTGAACAAATTGAAAGAAAAATACAATGGAGATGAACAAAGTTGAAAACACTCTGTTAGATAAGAGAAACAAGGAACCTTACTAGAACCTTGTAGGTTAAAAGACATAAGAAAGGTGTTACAATGTAGAAGAAGTACATGCAAGCACTCCGATGGAAACGAAATGTACAAGGAACGATAAGATCAATTACGACAACACTCCGGTTGGGAATGGAGGGTAAAGAATATGAGCTTGGCAAAATGAAAGCACTTGGATGAGAGTCTGGTTAGAAGAGGAATGATAGACACAACACTCCGGTTAAACAAGATAGGGAAAGAATAAGAATGATATAATTTGGGCAGCACTCCGATTGTAAATGGAAGAAATTGAACATGATCTTGAAAAAACAAGATGATGGGTTCAAGAGAGAAACATCACAATGCCTCCGGAACAAATGTAAGAATGGAATCTAAAGAACGGAGGAGAAAACAACATCTTCTACCTCAAATGAGCTTGAAAGGCATCTTTAGGAGAAGGGTCGAACGGAGTTGTTGGAAAACCAACAACAAAAAAAAGTAAGCTTGTTGTGGGCTTATGGAAAACATCTCGAAACTATGAGGTGAAATTCTACCACTACGGTAACAAAAGATTGGATTGATATCAACAAGAAGACGAGAAGCTTATTTCACCGGGAGGATAAATGAAGAACTTGGGTCATTTATAAGCACCATAAATAGCAACAATCCTTAGGGAAAGCTTTAGGTGAAATATAACCCAAGATAACTCCAATGGAGATTAATGGGTTGCAAAGGATCTCTTGAACGAATTGAAAATGATGGGTTTAAAATATGTCATTCTGGACAATTTGTGAATCATAAAGCATGAAGGGAAATTGTCAAGAATGACATAACACCACCTCAAAATATAAGGAAAGAATTGCACTTCGGAATACAAGATGAAGAATGCTTGAACTCCTCAAAACAAGACATGTGTTGAACACCATGTTTACTTTAGAGTAAAGCTTGATGGATCTTAACTCCGAGAGGAATCTTGAAGAATAATTGAAGAATGAAAGGAATCCTTGACGAACCACCATGTTGAGCCTTCATGAGAACTCCGGTAATGAAAGAATGATCAAACGAAAGGGAAAATTTAAAAAAACTCTGGGAGAAGCCTTGCAATGATTAGATGGAGCTTCACGATGATATAACCGAGAAAACTTGGAACTCCGGAAAAGAAAAGATGAAACAATTGAAACCGAGAATTTATTCATCATGAACAAACTCCGAAGGAAGGAATTAATCACTTGGGCGAGAGAAGAATGAGAATTACATTATGCGTATCCTTTTACCAATTTAAATTGATGACAAGCAACGGATTTGGCATACTACTTATTCCCGTTGAATGGATTAAGGGAGATATAGCACAAACTTTGAGAAGGTCTTCAACGAACCACCGGTAGGATTGGAAGGAACGAATGAATCTATATGATAACGAAGGAAGAGAACTCTTGAATGAACCACTGTAAGAATTGAAAATGAACAGCGAAAACATAAGGAAAACACCGGGAAGAATTATAAAAATAACGAAGATACTTGAGGGAATTCAGATACAAGTGAACGAAGAGGTTGCGAGCTGATTAGAGAATACTTGAATGATGCACCGGTAAAATTTCGAGAACGAGAGCTGAAAGCTGGAATGAAGAAATCTTCTAAAATGATGGCCTTTGGGGAATCAAACTGAAAAGACTCCTGAATTGCTCCTGATGGGTGAAAAGCATTCTCACAATTGAAAACAATTATGAGAGGATGGCATCAAGGTAGAACCATGAATCTTGAAGAGAATGGAGCAAGATTTAAGAGAAAATCTTCTTCGGTCTTCACAATTCGAGAATGATGACGAGAAAAACCATCATGAATTGTTTAGACACTCCGGGAGAATCAACAGCGAAGAGGTTGAGCCAACGATGAAAGAATTTGAAAGATGTTGGAGAAAGACATATGACTGATGATAAATCATTCTTACGTCAAACTTTGAAAGGAATTTGAGGATAGCTCCAGAAAAATTAGAAGAGTCAGATAAGATCCTGGGAAAAGACCTGTGGGTTAGGGCCCACTCAAAAGAAACACCTTCGAATGATTACTTGAAAGGGAGATTGCACCGGTTGATTTAAATGGCTTGAATGAGATAACATCCTCAAAAGAACTTGAACGAATTGAGAATGGAAACTTGAATCTTCTGAGATATCTTCAGCACTCTGGAACAATTGAATAGCGAGAAGTGAATGAATTAAGAGGTGCACCGGCATAAGAAAACATTTGAAACAAGGAAAAGATATGATCGACAAAGCTTGAATTGAATCCACCGAAGAAGAAGATAATGACGCATGATGAACTAGAAGCTTCCTTAGTATCTTTGCAAGAATTAACAGATAAGAACATTAAAAGAAAAGAATGAAGAGACTTCACATCCATAAGATGGATACTTGATTAAGAAATCCGAGCCCTTGAAGAAAACGGTGGGAGGGCGGGAAAACAAAGGCAACTTGGGACGAATGAAACAAATAACGTTGAGAAGACTTTGAGTTGATCTTGCGGATGGGAAAAATGATAGGATTATCTTGAATAGAATCACACCGGTTCGAAAGAATTGAAAAGACAACCTTGATGATCAAGAAGGATTAATACTCTCATAGAAATATGAGAACACCGCTTAGAAAAGGTGTGGAATCAACACTTGACATTGAAGCAACTCGAATACCATAAATCAAAACAAAACAAAGGATTTGGCTTGCAGAATAAGACGGAAGCAAACATATGATAGATCCCATATCGTATCATGTGTCTGTTGGAAAGATAATCTAGGAGCTACTTGAATTCCCACTTATAAACTCCCGAAACTTTCTGGTTATGCAATCAGATGTTGGGATACAGGGGAAGCATAATATCTCACCCAAACTAGCAATCCCTACATCCAGCTATATCCATCCTTCAACACGTAACCAAGAAACATTCAGAAATCATTTACCTCAACCTTTGAAAAGCATCCGTTATACGAGTTATGGCAATACTCCCGAACTCCCACCCCAGTACTGGGTGGCGTCGAGGTTATCTCAGCAACAACTACATAAAAGAGATTTTCGATGTCGGTGAACTCAGGTATTCCAGAACTGCAACGATAAAATTGTGATGACAACACCTCAGAGCTGAACTCCCCGGGACACTGCCACAACCCCTAAATGTCAGGTGGCACCAAGAACAATGTTCTTGTCATAAGACTATCGGAACGATTCCACGATACCCGCGTGATCCTAATTTGTTTTAGTGAAATTTGAAGAGAGAAAAGTCAAAACTTCTATGTCAGGAGACCTCACCACAGCGACGAAGGGACTGAGGAGTAAAAAGAATCCTACTCTCCGATATATATAATCCTAATACTCAAAACATTTTGTTCTAGACTCAACAACGTCAGTAATTCGATCAAGCAGGGGGCTCCTAAGTCGGGGATGGCTCTGATTACCAACTTGTAACACCCACAATGTGGCTATATCTCCCACGTGTCGGGGCATGACTTAGAGGCATAGCCGCATGGTAGGTTTGTCGCAAGAGGGGTAATCTTCACACAACCCATGCACTGAATAGAAAGGGATAAAGAGTTGGCTTACAATCGCCACTTCACACAAATACAAGTTAAACATACATAATCCATAGTACAATCAAGGTCCAACTACGGAACCAAAATAAAAGAAGACAACCCCAAATGCTAGATCCCCGATCGTCCCAACTGGGCTCCACTACTGATCAACCGGAAATGACAGAAAACAACGACCAAGATCTTCATCGAGCTCCCACTTGAGCTCGGTTGCGTCACCTGCACTGGTAACATCGGCACCTGCAATTGTTTGGAAGTATCCGTGAGCCACGAGGATTCAGCAATCTCACACCGTGAGATCAAGACTATTTAAGATTATGGGTAGGGTAAGGTAAAGAGGTGGAGCTGCAGCAAGCACTAAGCATAATGGTGGCTAACATACACAAATAAGAGCGAAAAGAGAAGCAACGCAGCGGTCGTGAACTAGAAGTGATCAAGAAGTGATCCTGAAACTACTTACGTTCAAGCCTAACACAAGAACCGTCTTCACTTCCCGGACTCCGCCGGAAAGAGACCATCACGGCTACACACGCGGTTGATGCATTTTAATTAAGTTAAGTGTCAAGTTCTGTACAACCGGATATTAACAAATTCCCATCTGCCACATAACCGCGGGCACGACTTTCGAAATTTCAAACCCTGCAGGGGTATCCCAACTTAGCCCATCACAAGCTCTCATGGTCAACGAAGGGCATTCCTTCTCCCGGGAAGACCCAATCAGTCTCAGAATCCCGGTTACAAGACATTTCGACAATGGTAAAACAAGACCAGCAAAGCTGCCCGAATGTGTCGAGAAATCCCGATAGGAGATGCACATATCTCGTTCTCAGGGCACGACGGATGAACACTACATACAGCTAAAACCAACCCTCAAGTTTCCCTGAGGTGGCGCTGCAAGTGGCTCTATTTTGGACCAACACTCAGAGGAGCACTGGCCCGGGGGGGTTAAAATAAAGATGACCCTCGGGCTCCGGAAACCCAAGGGAAAAAAGGCTTAGGTTGTTAGGCAAATGTAAAACCAAGGTTGGGCCTTGCTAGAGGAGTTTTATTCAAAGCGAACTGTCAAGGGGTTCCCATAACACCCAACCGCGTAAGGAATGCAAAATGAAGGAACATAACACCGGTATGACGGAAACTAGGGCGGCAAGAGTGGAACAAAACACCAGGCATAAGGCCGAGCCTTCCATCCTTTACCAAGTATATAGATGCATTAATTAAAATAAGAGATATTGTGATATCCCAACATATCCATGTTCCAACATGAAACAAACTTCAGCTTCACCTGCAACTAACAACGCTATAAGAGGGGCTGAGCAAAAGCGGTAACATAGCCAAACAACGTTTTGCTAGGAAGGTGGGTTAGAGGCTTGACATGGCAATATGGGAGGCATGATATAACAAGTGGTAGGTAGCCCGACATAGCGATAGAGCGGACAACTAGCAAGCAAAGATAGATGTGATTTCGAGGGTATGGTCATCTTGCCTGAGATCCCGCAAGGAAGAAGAACGAGTCCATGAAGAAGACAAACGGACATAGTCGAACGAATCCTCACAACTCCGGAACGAAACCGAAGCTAACGAGAGAAACAATCCGGAAAGAAGCAAGCAACATAGTAAACAACCATCACATAAACATGGCATGATGCACAATCAAGTATGATGCATGTCCGGTTTAAAGAGGCATGGAATGACAAAGTGCACAAATAATACTACAAATTAGGTGGAGCACAATATACAAAGAGTTGCATATTGACGAATCACCACATCAATTATTTAGTTCTCTCTCGTTTATGTACCCAACAATATTAAATGTTATTAAACATGGCAATATGGTGAAGCATAATAAAACTACCTAACTAGGCAAGTTTAAATGAGGCCGGAAACATCAAACAACAATTCCGGTAAATCCTCATGTGCATTAGCAATTGAATGCAACAACAATTTTAGACATTTTAAATGTTATTATCGTGATGCGGATGACATGTTCAAGTTTATGCAATTTTTATGAAAAATGTTGATAAGAGCATGCTATGAAGCATTTGTCATCGTGCCGGAAACGAAAGGGGTGCCATGGCAACATTTCGGTTCCGGTAGCTCAGGGAGATACCGGTGCAAAAGGAGAAGTGACGGGAGCGTGTCATGCAGGGATGGTGGGGTGCTCCCGGATACCAGGTTCCCACATGTCGGTGACAAGGCAAAAGAGGGGCAACGTGCACTGACAATTCGGACTCGAGGCGAACAAGGGTGCATCTCATACAACATGCATTCATTCATTCACGGGCGTTGTCTCGGGGTTATACCTTCGAAGCATGCAATTCCGGAGCGGAACGAGTTCGTAGTGGAAGTGGTGGAAGTTGACGTTCTCACAGCGGTAGTTGTACATGTTGGCGGTAGTCGAACTTGACGGTTCCATTACATGGTTCTTCGGAGACGGTAGTGGCATATGTTTCTTTCGGCCATGGTAGTCGTACACACGTTCGGAAGGGAACTCGGCGTTTCGGTGTGGTGTAGGGGTACATGTCGATGGTCGTGTCGTGGTACTCGGCGTTTCGTTCAATACTCGTTCGAGCATCCGTGTGGTCTTTTCGGTGGTGTACTTGGCGATATCCGAGGCGACCTTGACGCATCCGTGCATAGAGGTACTTGGCGGTTTCGTGTAGTCGGTCTTGCCGGTCTCGGTAACATAGTTGTACAAGAGCGTTGTCGAACTTGTCGAATCCAAATTCTTGGAGGGCCGCCGTGGTACTTGGCGCTAATCCATGTTCGGTGGTCGAACTTGGCGTCAACAACCACAGCAAGTGGAGGTGCATGATGACAGTGGGGTGTCACGGTCGTCCACTACGGCGGACAGGGCATGCAGGTTGTGGTGGTACTGCTCGAGGTAGCAGCAGGAGAAGGCCGGGTCGGGTGCTCGTCAGCAGGCAGCAAAACAAGCTGCTGCTGCTCGAAGAAGGCGGCGGCGCGCTTGCGGCCGAACGGAGGGAGGAAGAGGCGCGGGCGCAAGGTGGCGAAGCAACAGCTGCAAGGGCGGAGCAAGGTCGGCGCTTCGGCGCAGCTCGACGGCGGCAAGGTGGCAGCGGGATCCAGGCAGGAGGAAGGAGAGTCCAGCGGTTGTGGTACATGAAGCAACCGAGGTGCGGGCTCCGGGCCATGGTGACGACGACGACGAGGCGGGTCAAGGGCGGCGGCGCTCCTGGTCCCAGTGAGAGGAAGAGCATCCCAGGCGCTGCTCAGGAGGCGCGAAGCAGAGGGAGGAGAGGAGGCTCCAGCTTGGTTGTGGCCTCGTCGACCGGCGGGGTGGAGCTCCGGCGGTGGCTGTCCTCGGCCAGGGAGGAGGCAGGAGCCAGGGTGCGCGGGGGAGGTGGAGCGCTGGTCGCTGGGTGGACCGAGGGGAGTGCTGGTGGAGGTGGGGTGGCTCGCATACAAGGGGATCGAGGAGGTAGGGATCAGGAGATGGGGTGCAGCGCGTGCGCTCTCCTGGCGGCAGGGTGGAGACGAGGGAGAGGGAGAGATCGATCATGCACGAGGTGGCGGCAGGGGAGAGATTGAGAGAAGGGGAGTCGGGCTAGGGTTACAGGAGAAGTGGGCCTTGGAGGCCGGCCCAGTGGAGAGGGAAGTGGCCTGAGGCCTGCTGGGTGTTGGGCTCCTTTCACCCTCTCTCTCTTTTTCCATTTTAAAACAAAACAGAAAAATTGAAAGGAAAGAAAGAGAAGGTAGGGTGGAATCTGGGAATGGGGATAATTTTCACAGATTAGGACTTGGTTTTAGAAGTGTCTAGAAATTTTCTGATTTTTGGAGGAACCTCGGCAAATGGTAAGAGAATTGCGGGCAAGGTTTTGATGTCAAACTTGAAGTAGAAAAGACATGGGGAATATTTGCAAGTGTGTTTATGGGTGATTCCAAGTTCTTGGAATATAATTTTGTAGCTCCTTAATAATAGTAGGAGACTTTTATATGTTATAAAGAGAATTTCACCATGTGAATTCCCTTGATTTAAATGGATCAAAGATCCATGCCATTTATTTAGTTGAGTTTTTAAAAAGGTTGCAAGATGACATGATGCAAAAATGAATGCAACGAACCAAACAAATCACACGACGAATCTCGGAAAATCAAGGAAGGCATCTGAAGCTCCGGTCTTGGGGAGTCATAGGTGCTCCTCTCCACAGTTACACACCTAGGTCATATCGTCGTAGTGCTTAGGCGAAGCCCTGCATCGGTAACTTCATCATCACAGTCGCCACACCGTCGTGCTAACGGAACTCTCCCTCGTCCTCAACTAGATCAATATATTGAGGGACGTCATCAAGCTGAACGTGTGCTGAACACGAAGGTGTCATATGTTCGGTGCTAGGATCGGTTACTAAACGCTTCTGCTTACGGTCTACGAGGGTACGTAGACACACTCTCCCCGCTCGTTGCTATGCTTCTCCTAGATAGATCTTGCGTGATCGTAGGAATTTTTTTGAAATACTACGTTCCCCAACATAGTCGTTGCTTGAACTTTGGAGGTGCTCTGCATTTATGTTTTGTGGTCTCAGAAAGGTCTAGCGAGATACCGGTATTGTCATATTATATCATGGTTGGTTTGACAACGTATTGCTGTTTGAGATATCTTATTATTGCTCGCTAGCTGATTATGTCGTTGATATGAGTTAATATAATTTCTAAGAGTTATTGTTGACATGGCTTGTCATGATCTTTGCTGAAAACCTGGGTGCTACTTAAGCTTATTTATGTAAACAAGAGCAAAAGAGTTCGTAAAAGTTTTTCTTTTTCACTTTCAGTTTATCAGCTGAATTGCTTGAGGACAAGCAAATGTTTAAGCTTGGGGGAGTTGATACGTCTCCATCGTATCTACTTTCGCTAACGCTTTCCCTCTTGTTTTGGACTCCAATTTGCATAATTTGAACGAAACTAACTCGGACTGACGCTGTTTTCTGTAGAACTACCATGGTGTTGTTTTTGTGCAGAAATAAAAGTTCTCAGATTGGAATGAAACTTTGCGAGGAATTTTTATATGAATAAAGATAATTTCTGGAGCCAAGAACCACCAGAGGGGGCACCTGGGTGGGCACAACCCACCAGAGCGCGTCCCCTTCCAGGCGCGCCCAGGTGGGTTGTCCCCACCTCGTGACTCAACAGACCCTGAAACCGACGCTATAAAATCACATATTTATAGAAACAATCAGGGAGGAAGAATTATTGCGTTTCACGAGACGGAGCCACTGTCACCTCCTATTCTTCATCGGGAGGCCGTCTGGGCTCTGGAGAGGGGGATCTTCGATCTTCGTCATCACCAACCCTCCTCCATCACCAATTCCATGATGCTCTCCACCGGGAGTGAGTAATTCCTTCGTAGGTTCGCTAGTCCGTGAGGAGTTGGATGAGATTCATCATGTAATTGAGTTAGATTTTTAGGGCTTGATCCCTAGTTTCCATTATGTTCTGAGATTGATGTTGCTATGACTTTGCCATGCTTAGGCCCAGTTCTTTGGAGGTGTGGCTTCTGCATAAGCTGCGGTGGGAATAAGTCATTGATAAGCTGCAATGGAAATAAGCCCCCTAGCATAAGCCATCCAGTTCTTTTGTCCAAGCTTATGTTCTGGGTCTTTGATGAAAAGTCTACAATACCCCTAAAATGTAATTGTATGATTTAACTGCAGTTTCTGTGAATTGTAGCAGCAACTTGGACAACTTCATTCGTACTCTCTTGCACTTGCAAAAGGTATAGCAGGACCAAACCAAACAACAATCAAAATGTTAGTGTTTGCATACAAATTTCTGAACATTCACTAGCAACATTTATCCCTTTTTTACAACAGATAGAAACTTGGACATGGCCAAAAACTAAGGTGCACATGAGCACTGCACTTCCTGAAGATATGTCAGCAAAATTCATATGCATCTCTGAAATAGAATTTGAAATAGGCAAAGAGAATACTACTCCTAATCGCCATGAGATTGTCAAGCATTTGCTACTCGATGGACAATCAGAGAACTAGCGGTGGGTGGCCATGGCGTCCAGAGAAGTGCAGGTGCCGAGCATCAGGGCAGTGCGTTGACGATGACGGCGATGAACCAGGGGCATCTCATCCATGGAAGGAGAGTGGGGCGGAGTGGGGCATCGGGGAGGAGCAGCCGCCGTCGATATCAGCGGAGAAGGGGGTCGGCGTCCATCAAGTCGAGCTCGGAAGCCGAAGTCCACGGGCGCCGGAGGCGGGCAGCCGTCCTGCTTGACAAAGGGGTCTGTGGCGGCGGCTTAACGCGGGTCTGGCAGCGGCGGCTTGAGGCACGGCCAGCAGGCGGCGGCTTGAGGCGCGGCCAGCGGGCGGTGGCTTGAGGCGGGCCCGCTGGCGGCGGCTGGAGGCGGCGGCAGCGGGGAAACCCTAATCGCGGGAGGAGAGGGACGACAGGGGCGCGGGGCGTTGCGAGCAATTTTTCTTCGGGGCTGGTACACTGGAGGGGCGCGGTGGCATTTCCTGCGTAATTGTGTTCAAGTGCGAGGGCAAAGGAATATACCGTTTCGTTTTTTAAGTGACTGCCGCGAGAAGCTGCGGGAAGCTACCATACCCCCAGCTTTTTTCCATTGTGAAGGGAAGGGCTGTGGAAATAAGTTAAGCTCCATCCCTAAAATGAGTTCTTTTGGGCTTTTGGCTTATTTTCACAATAAGCTGAAATAAGCTGCAAAAGAACTGGCCCTTAATGCTTGTCACTTTGGGCTTGGGTGCCATGATTTCAGATCTGAACCGTTTATGTTATCACCATTATATCTATGTTCTGGATCCAATCTTGCAAGTTCTAGTTATGTACTACGTGTTATGATCCGGCAACCCCGGAGTGACAATTGTCGGGACACTTCCTGGTGATGACATAGTTTGAGGAGTTCATGTATTCACCGTGTGTTAATGGTTGTTCCAGTTCTCTATTTAAAGGAGGCCTTAATATCCCATAATTTCTAATAGGACCCCGCTGCCACGGGAGGGTAGGACAAAAGATGTCATGCAAGTTCTTTCCATAAGCATGTATGACTATTTACAGAATACATGCCTACATTATATTTATGAAGTGGAACTAGTGTTGTATTGCCCTAGGTTGTGACTGTCACATGATGAATACCATCCAACAAATCGCCGATCCAAGGCCTACGATTTTCCTACATATTGATCTTGCTAAGTTACTGATATGCCTCCGTCGTATCAACTTTTCCAAACACTTTTGCCCTTGTTTTGGACTCTAACTTGCATGATTTGAATGAACTAACCCGGACTGTCGCTGTTTTCAGCAGAATTGCCATGGTGTTATTTATGTGCAGAAACAAAAGTTCTCGGAATGACCTGAAACTTTATGGAGACTATTTTTGGAAATAATAAAAAATCCTGGCAAAAGATCAAGACCAGGGGGCCCACACCCTAGCCACGAGGGTGGGGGTGCGCCTGCCCCCTGGGCATGCCCCCTACCTCATGGTCCCCCTGGAGGTCCTCCGACCTCAACTCCAACTCAATATATTCAGTTTCGGGGAGAAAAAAATCAGGGAGAAGGATTCATCGCGTTTTACAATACGGAGCCGCCGCCAAGCCCTAAAACCTCTCAGGAAGGCTGATCTGGAGTCCGTTCGGGGCTCCGGAGAGGGGAATCCGTCACCGTCGTCATTATCAACCATCCTCCATCACCAATTTCATGATGCTCACCGCCGTGCGTGAGTAATTCCATCGTAGGCTTGCTGGACGGTGATGGGTTGGATGAGATTTATCATATAATCGAGTTAGTTTTGTTAGGGTTTGATCCCTAGTATCCACTATGTTCTGAGATTGATGTTGCTATGACTTTGCTATGCTTAATGCTTGTCACTAGGGCCCGAGTGCCATGATATCAGATCTGAACCTATTATGTTTTCATGAATATATGTGAGTTCTTGATCCTATCTTGCAAGTCTATAGTCACCTACTATGTGTTATGATCCGGCAACCCCGAACTGACAATAATCGGGACCAGTCCCGGTGATGACCGTAGTTTGAGGAGTTCATGTATTCACTATGTGTTAATGCTTTGGTCCGGTACTCTATTAAAAGGAGGCCTTAATATCCCTTAGTTTCCGCTAGGACGCCGCTACCACGGGAGGGTAGGACAAAAGATGTCATGCAAGTTCTTTTCCATAAGCACGTATGACTATATTTGGAATACATGACTACATTACATTGATGAATTGGAGCTAGTTCCGTGTCACCCTAGGTTATGACTGTTACATGATGAACTGCATCCGGCATAATTCTCTATCACCGATCCATTGCCTACGAGCTTTCCATATATTGTTCTTCGCTTATTTACTTCTCCGTTGCTATTGTTACAATCACCACAAAATACCAAAAACATTACTTTTGTTATCATTACCTTTTGCTACCGTTACCACCACTATCATATTACTTTGCTACTAAATACTTTGCTGCAGATATTAAGTTTCCAGGTGTGGTTGAATTGACAACTCAGCTGCTAATACTTGAGAATATTCTTTGGCTCCTCTTGTGTCGAATCAACAAATTTGGGTTGAATACTCTACCCTCGAAAACTATTGCGATCCCCTATACTTGTGGGTTATCAAGACTATTTTCTGGCGCCGTTGCCGGGGAGCATAGCTCTATTCTTTGAGTCACTTGGGATTTATATCTGCGTATCATTATGAAGAACTTGAAAGATCCAAGAACCAAGATTTATCCCTCAACTACGAGGGGAGGTAAGGAACTACCATCTAGCTCTGCACTTGATTCATGTTCTGTTTTGAGTAAGCTTGCGACACCTAAACCTGCTTTTGCTATTGAGGGAGTCCTGGATTAGGGGGTCTCCTGATAGCCGGACTATATCCTTTGGCCGGATTGTTGGACTATGAAGATACAAGATTGAAGACTTCATCCCGTGTTAGGATGTGTCGGATTTCGGGTTCCTACAGACCCTTGAGGTTCGAACACTGGGGTGCGCACGGAGATTTCGCCTTCTACCTACCTGCACACCTCTGCCTCGCTAAGATCTAAGCTATGGAAATAACAGCACACGTGACACAGGGTTTATACTGGTTCGGGCCACCGTTGTGGTGTAATACCGTACTCCAATGTGTGGTGTGGTGGATTGCCTCTTGGGCTGCTGATGATGAGCAATACAAGGAAGAACAGCCTCGCGAGGGTCTGTTCTTGGCTGGGGGGATGAACTGCTAGGAGGAGTTCAGTCACCCTTCTCTCTCTCTCTTCTCGATTCTCTCTCCGATCTCGATTTCGATCCCAGCTTTTTTCTGGGTTGGCCGATTCTAGATTCTCCCTTCTTGATTGCCATTCCCCTACCCTGGGGGTGGCTAGTCCTATTTATGGGCAAAGGCCCTGGGCCTCTTCCCAAATATTGAGCGGGAAGGGCGCCAACAATTGGCCATTTTTAAGGGGAACATCTGGTACACTTATCCTGACTAAAGTTGGTCCTCGCCTGCCAAAGGCTCTGGTGGTGACGCTGGCCTGGGCTCCACAATGACTTCCTCCCTACCGTTGGACTGGTCTTGGTCTCGTTGCACTGAAACGGGTGCCTTTACTTGATGCTCTCGCCTGCGCTTGCTCCCTTTGCACCAAAGAGGAAAGGAGGACACTGCGCGGCTGGTGCCCGCCTGGCGCCTTTGGTCGTCATGGCTTGCTTCACGGGCACCTCATGAGGTACCCCGCCTTGATCTCTCCGCCTCCTCGCGAGCCAGCCTGATGAGGCCGTGCCTGAGGAAGCTCCGTGTCGTCCGCCCCGCAAGGCTTGGCCCCTCGCGAGGGTCTTGGGTCTGCGTTGATGAAGATGGGCCGCACTGGGCCCCCTTTTGAGCCACGCCGCAGGCCGCAGGCAGGCAAGTCTGGGGACCCCCGTTCCCAGAACGCCGACAGTAGCCCCTGGGCCCAAGGCGCGCCCGGACTTGGCCGTGCAGGGAGGCGAAAGGGCAAGAGCGAAGCGCCGCGGGCCCTAACAGCCCGCGGCCTTGGGCGCCGCGTGGCGGTTGATTGGACGTGGGCGTCTCCACTTCCCACGGCGCCTCAGCAACTGCACGGACTGGACAAGTCCCTGCATGCAAAGCGGGTCATGATTACCTGCGATCGTGGAGGTCGGCGGTTGGCCTTCGCCGGCCATAAGTACGGAATGGCGCGCGCCCTTCCAGTCCATCCCTTCTTGCTTCCCCTACTTCCCAGTCCTTGCTCCGTCTTGCTGTGATGGCTCCGATCCGCCGGTTCTCGGCGACAAAGAAGGAAAGGCTCCCCGAGAGGAACCAGACCCGCTCCCGCCGAAGAAACGGCTCGCCCTCCGCGGCCGGGATGAGGGGGCCCATCAGGTGGTGTCGAGGCCCTGGTGCGAGCGGCCACCGCCCGGGTTCCCGCTTCCCTTGCACGCCCACATCGAGGGCTCTGAAGGAGTCAATGCCGATTGCCACGGGCGGCGCCGTCGGCGCCGACAGGTCACGAAGGTGTGGGTCGTCCCCCCTGGGGTCCACACCGAGGGCTCCTCCCGAGAGTTCGTGCTCCACGCCGCCATGCCTCCTCAGTCTTGGATTTGCCTTCCTCCCTTCTTCGCCTCCATCATCCCGCAGGGAGAACTCCTGGAGCTTTGGCTGCAGCATGCCGGCTGCAGGACCCTCGCGACCGAGGCAGAGGTCGCGGTCATTGCCCCGGGCGAGGTCTTCATGACTCAAGGCTGGAGCAAAATCGCCCGGGTTTGCAGGACAAGAGGCGCCTTCGCGATCCACTTGGAGTACGACGGTGCTTCGGTGATGTTCTTCAAGGTCTTCGATGCGAACAGGCGCCGGCTGGAGTGCTGCCCCGGGAGAGGTGGTCGGGACCCTGCTACGGCGAGGACTGGGCCCGCCGACTGCTCCCTTGGCGGCTGCTCAAGCGTCGGAGGGTCCAGCGACTCTGACGAGCTCTTCGCGACTCCAGAGACGAGCGATGATAGCTACGAGCCCCCGAGCCGGCGCCGCTCCTGGAGCAGGGCGGGCTCGTCAGGCCGTCGCCGACTCTGATCTGGATGGGGTTGGCGCCGGTGCTTGACGGCCCACTGTTGATGATGGCATCAAAGACTAGTCCCGTGGGGGCTTGTAAGGTGCCTGTGATCCTGTTTTGTTAATATAATCCTTGTCGTAGAATTGTGCGAGTTGCTCATTCCATCTTAGCTCAGTTCTCCCTTTCGAACCTCACGAGGGCTTGGTGTTCTGCGCCGACAGGTCCCAGTCCCAAGGCGGCTTCAGCCGTCGCTGGTATGCCAAGTCACGATGCCGTGGTCAAGGCCAGGAGGTGAGCGGCCCAGGGTCCGGTAAGAGCCCCTGAGTCGCGATGCTCAGGAGGTCCCCTTTGGCGCTCAAGCAGCCGTCGTTCGGTGAGAAAGGAGAGCGGCGTCGCTAACACGGGATTGCATTAGGTGCGGGGATGGTGCCACGGTAGCTGGTGCTTCCGGGTGGTGACTTATCTCGAGAATCAGGGGCCGCTCTCTGGTGTGTCGCCGGGTCCGTGCATCGGCAGGCGTGAGGTTGCTCGGCGAGGTCCTTGCGTGTCCCTCCCCTCTTGCCTTTGCTCCCCTTTCTGCTCTACGTCCTCGGGTCCCGGCCCTCGAGCGAGTCTCAGCCGTCGCTGGTATGCCAGGTCGCGATGCCGTGGACAAGGCCAAAGGGTGAGGGCTGGAGAGCCAGTAGGAGCCCTGAGTCGCGATGCTCAGGCACCCCCCCTTTAACGTGCAAGCGGTTCGCGCGGATGAGAGTGAAGGAGACACCGCAAGGGCCTCGCCTGACGCAGCTCCTTTAGGAGATCCTATAGACCCATCATAGAAAGAACGAGGGGTTGCCATGACAATTGACAGTCAGCCGTTGGTTTCTTCCGAGGGGCGATGAGGCACTGAAGGCTTGACGAGGTGGCGCCATGTGGGGCTGCCGCGGCCAAAGCTCAGCCATTCAGGTTTGTCGACGTTGCAGGGACGGACCCATGCGCAAGCGTCGCGCCGTTTGGGAGCAGCTCCGTCAGTTGGCGTCAGTTGAGCGGGCAACTAGGTCAAACACATTAGCCGCGAAGGAGTGGATTCATTCAAATAGATGCTGGGAAGGCGGACATCACTGGGTCAGGCCCGAGCGACTTGGGGATGATGCAGCCCGAGGGGCACCCCCAACAAGGTAAGCTAACAACATAAAATAAAAGGGATACATGCCGCAGGGACGGACCCACGCGGCCTGGGAATAATGCAGCCCTGGGGGGCGCTCCTAGCTGGAAATGAAACTTGAAAGATGTCACCTGATGATGTTGAGGACGAAGGAGTGTTGGCGTAGCAGACTCGGTGGGCTGCGGAAGCCGATCCTCACGAGCCCCCATGCCCAGGGGCCTTGGGAGGCTCCGGAGGCGTTGGTGGCTCCTCGCGGACCATCTCCATCTCCGCCAGGGCTACGGAATGCCTGGCCTCTTGAGCCTCCATGATGCCCCTCATGAGGCGCTGGTACGTGGCAGCCGCGTTCGGCAAGCCATAAGGCATGCGAACGTAGCTGTGGGGTGGACCTTCGCAGCGCCCCACTCGCGAGGGCCAGAGGCGCTCCAGAGAGGCGACTCGATTGAGCCCTGGTATGTCGATGCAGACACGTAGCCCACCATCCTCGCCTGGATGGGGAACCACAGCTGGTAGGCGGCGGCCGCCTCTCATGACTCTTAACTCCTGTAGCTCCTGAATGGCCTTGCTGACGAACTCCTGAGGGTCTGGCCCTCCTTGCCTTACTCCTTCTTGAGGGAAACGTGCTTCGAAACACGCCTCCATGTGGTGCCCAAGCGCCTCCCTCGTGACCTTAGCCAGGTCGGTGGCCCTCTAGGGGAGAGCCCCCGAGCCCTGCCTGAGGAGGGCGCCGGGCGCGCTTTCCTATGCGATGGAAGGAGGTTCCCCCTGGGCAGGCGCGGGCCCTGAGGGGCCTGCCTCCTGAGGGGCCGGGCTGGACGATGTCTTCTTCTTCTTGGGGGCGGTCTCGGGAAGCCTCTTGCTTCCGCGATCCGGGTTTTCCAGCGATGCGGCCTGAAAGGCTAGTTCCAGGGAACACACCGCGTCCTTCTCTTCACAAGGCACCGTGATGACTCCGCCACTTCCTGGCATCTTGAGGACGTTGTAGCCGTGGTGAGTTACGGCCATGAACTTGGCCAGCACTGGGTACCCAAGGATGGCGTTGTACGGCAGGCGAATGTGAGCGACATCGAAGTCGATGAGCTCGGTGCGGTAGTTGTCGCGTGCCTCGAAGGTGACAGGGAGGCGGACCTGCCCAATCGGGACCGTGGAGCCATCGGTGACTCCGGAGAAAGGCTTGGTTGGCTAAAGCTGGTTGTAGGGCACTTGGAGATTGTTGAATGTTTCCATGGACAGGACGTTGAGCCCTGCCCCGCCATCGATGAGGGTCCTGGTGACCACCAAGTTGCTGATGATTGGGGAACAAAGCATCGGGAGGACTCCGGCTGTGGCCACACACTTGAGCTGATCTGCTGAGCTGAACGTGATGGCGCACGCCGACCACCTGAGAGGGCGCGTGGCTTCGAGCTTGGGGAGGACTGCATTCACTTCGCGGGCGAACTGCTTGAAGATGCGTTGAGAGGCTGGGGCTTGAGCCCCGCCCAGGATGCAGGCGATCACGCGCGGCTCCTGGAAGCCCCCAGCCCCCTTGTCCTGATGGTGGTCCTCGTTTCTCCTTGGCTGCGGCGGCAGCGGAGGGAGGCCTGCGTTGCCTGGCGGGCGATCCTCGCGAGGCTGATCCCTCTAGTCTCCCTCGAGAGGCGGGTCTTGCCAGCGATCCTTGCGAGGTCGATCGCGCCACCCTTGGCGCGAGCAGCGGTCTGCCCAGCATCCTGCGTTCCTTCCTCCTCCTCGACCGTAGCCCCGGTCACCGCGGTCGGGGCGACGGCCGATCCTTCCGTCTTACATGGCTCGGAGCTCTTGACATTCGTTGGTGTTGTGGGTGTGGAGGTCGTGGTACACATAGTACCGACTGCCCTTGGAAGATTCGGGCTGATCTCTGCCCCGCTTGGTGTCTGGTTCTGCCACGAGCACGGCAGCCCCCCTTGCGCTTCACATCCTTGGCCTTGGGCTTCTTCTCTTCTGGGTCCGCGGCAGGCAGCTCGAGGAGGGAGAGACGCCCTTCTTCAGCCCTGGCGCACTTGGTTGCCAAGTTGAACAACTCCAAGGAAGTGCACAGGTCTTCATGCATTGCTAGCTCCTCCTTCATCTTGACGTCGCGCACGCCGTCGGAGAAGGCTGAGATGATGGCCTCCTCGGTCACCTTGGGAATCTTGAGGCGTGCATTGTTGAAGCGCTGGATGTACTTCTGCAGGGTCTCTCCGGGTTGTTGCTTGATGCGGCGCATGTCGCTCACGGCGGGTGGCTGGTCGCGAGTACCTTGGAAGTTGGCGATGAAGCGTGCGCATCTCGTCCCAGGAGGAGATCGTGCCTGGAGCCAGGTTCAGGAGCCAGGTGCGGGCCCCGTCCTTGAGCGCCATGGGAAACCAGTTCGCCATGACCTTCTCGTCTCCGTTGGCAGCTTCGATGCCCAGCTCGTAGAGCTGGAGGAACTCTGCATGGTCGGCCGTGCCGTCGTAACGAGGAGGCAGGTCTGGCTTGAACTTGTCGGGCCACGCGATGTTGCGTAGCTCGGTGGTGAAGGTACGGCAGCCTGCTGTGGCCACGGGAGGCCTTGGGTGATGGAGAACTTGGTCTTGCATGTCCCCACGCGCTGCAGCTGGGAGCAGCGCGGGGTCTTGACGTGCGGGAGCAGGGAGCACCCGGGCAGCTTCTTGCGGGCGAGGGACTTCTTGGCAGCTCTGCTCTTGCCGCGCTGGCACCTGATGGAGCGGGTTCCGCCCAGGGGCCACGCGCCTTGGAGCCATGGCACCTTCTTGAGGAGGAGGCGGCTGGGGCGCCCCTGGAGCTTCGTCGCCCGCGCGGGGCGGGGTGCGGTGCAGCGGAACGGACGACGCAGGGGAGCCCCCTGCGGCGCGGACGAGCTCGGCGATGCGGTCGAGCCATTCTTCGTAGACATCGTCGATGGGACGGTAGCGTAGGAGCTCGTTTGCCGCGATGAGCGCAGCTCGAGCCTCCATGGGTCCGCGGAGCGCGCGGGACGAAGAACCGGCTGGGATGAGCGAGGGAGTAGCGGTGCGGCCGTCTTGCCGCACGGACGGATGCTGAGACGACGCTTGCTGCTCGTCCCCCGCCGGGCCGGTGGCGGCGTCGACGACAGGTGACGGGGAACGGCGAGGACGCCCACCAACAGGGGCCGTCTGGGCGACACGGGAAGCGAGAGCGGCCCAGCGCTCGGCGCGGGCCCGAAGAGCGTCAGACATGGACGCGATGGTCGGAGGAGAACGGGGTGGTGGAAGACGAATTCCGGCGCACCCCTACCTGGCGCGCCAAATGTCGGATTTCGGGTTCCGGCAGACCCTTGAGGTTCGAACACTTGGGTGCGCGTGGAGATTTCGCCTTCTACCTACCTGCACCCCTCCGCCTCGCTAAGATCTAAGCTATGGAAAGAACAGCACAAGAGACACAGGGTTTATACTGGTTCTGGCCACCGTTGTGGTGTAATACCCTACTCCAGTGTGTGGTGTGGTGGATTGCCTCTTGGGCTGATGATGATGAGCAATACAAGGAAGAACAGCCTCGCGAGGGTCTGTTCTTGGCTGGGGGGATGAACTGCTAGGAGGAGTTCAGTCACCCTTCTCTCTCTCTCTCTCTTGTCGATTCTCTCTCCGATCTCGATTTCGATCCCAGCTTGTTTCTGGGTTGGCCGATTCTAGATTCTCCCTTCTTGATTGCCATCCCCCTACCCTGGGGGTGGCTAGTCCTATTTATGGGCAAAGGCCCTGGGCCTCTTCCCAAATATTGAGCGGGAAGGGCGCCAACAATTGGCCATTTTGAAGGGGAACATCTGGTACACTTATCCTGACTAAAGTTGGTCCTCGCCTGCCAAAGGCTTTGGTGGTGACGCTGGCCTGGGCCCCACAATGACTTCCTCCCTGCCGTTGGACTGGTCTTGGTCTCGTTGCACCGAAACGGGTGCCTTTACTTGATGCTCTCGCCTGCGCTTGCTCCCTTTGCACCAAAGAGGAAAGGAGGACACTGCGCGGCTGGCGCCCGCCTCGCGCCTTTGGTCATCATGGCTTGTGTCTAGGGCACCTCATGAGGTACCCCGCCTTGATCTCTCCGCCTCCTTGCGAGCCAACCTGATGAGGCCGTGCCTGAGGAAGCTCCGTGTCGTCCGCCCCGCGAGGCTTGGCCCCTCGCGAGGGTCTTGGGTCTGCGTTGATGAAGATGGGCCACGCTGGGCCCCCTTTTGAGCCACGCCGCAGGCCGCAGGCAGGCAAGTCTGGGGACCCCCGTTCCCAGAACACCGACAGGATGGGACTCTACTTGGCGTGGAAGGCAAGCTAGGCAATATGGATATGTATATCTCCTCCTTTGTAACCGACCTTGTGTAACCCTAGCCCCCTCTGGTGTCTATATAAACCGGAGGGTTTTAGTCCGTAGGACAACATACAATCATACCATAGGCTAGCTTCTAGGGTTTAGCCTCTCTGATCTCGTGGTAGATCAACTCTTGTAATACTCATATCATCAAGAACAATCACGCAAGACGTAGGGTATTACCTCCATTAAGAGGACCCGAACCTGGGTAAACATCATGTCCCCTGCCTCCTGTTACCATCCGCCTTAGACGCATAGTTCGGGACCCCTACCCGAGATCCGCCGGTTTTGACACCGACATTGGTGCTTTCATTGAGAGTTCCACTGTGTCATCACCATAAGGCTTGATGGCTCCTTCGATCATCGCTAGCGATGTGGTCCAGGGTGAGGCTTTCCTCCTCGGACATATCTTCATATTCGATGGATTCGGGCTCGGACGCGCCGTACAGTCTTGACGAGCATGACGTAACTCTGCCGTCGAACAGTGTTCGGGAGATCGCATCCGCACCTACTCCGTCCATTAATCCGGAGTAAGTCGCGCCATCCGAGAGCGGAGGGATGGACCCCGCCATGGAGGCCGCACTCTCAGTGGCGATAGAGACGGATACTGACTTCACCCCTTACGAGAGCCGTGTAGCCGAACCACTGGATTCATCTCCGGCCACGGACTCCGAGCCGCTTATATCTGTACCCGTCGAGTCCGACTGGGTGCCGATCATGGAGTTCACCTCCGCAGACATCTTTCAGCACTCACCCTTTGGGGATGTGCTAAATTCATTAAGGTCTCTCTCCCTGTCAGGAGAACCTTGGCCGAACTATGTCCGGCTAGAATGGGATGCGGACGACGAAGAAATTCGCTGCCCACCCACCACCCACTTAGTAGCCACTGTCGATGACTTAACTGACATGCTTGACTTCGGCTCCGAAGACTTCGATGGTATGGATGACGAAGCCGGAGACGAATAGGATCCACCGCCCTCGGGGCACTGGACCGCCACCTCATCATATGATGTATACATGGTGGACACCCCCTAAGAAGCCAATGGCGATGAGACAGCGGAGGATGACACCTCCAAGAAGCAACCCAAGCACCGACGTCAGGGGCGCCGCTCTAAGTCCCACCATAGCTAGAACAGCGATAATAATAGTCCATGCGACTCTGGAAGAGACGACAACTGCACCACCCCGGTGGCAGAAAACGATAAAAATGCAAACTGCAAATATAGTACGGATCCGACGTCCTAACATGACGACGCCAAAGATAAGCCTCATCAATCACCGTCTAGGGAAGAAAACAGTCCGGATGAAGATGCACCCATCATCCCGGAAACACACTTGGAGCAAGAGACCTCCGCAGAAGGCTTATTGCCACAGCGAGAAGCCTGAAGAAACAGAAGCAAAGGCTCAAGGTCGCACAAAATACGCTCAACAGCAAGTGGAACAAAGTAACAAAGTATGGTGGAAGTTACCATCCAAATAGCTATCCAAAGCGCAAGCTATTACCGGAATTCGACAATGAGGCCTTAGAGCCCATACAGCCAAAAAGTGATACGGCTAACCGGCCGGATCCACCACCCTATGAACGCGATAGAGCGGCTAACAAAGTCACGCATAAGTCAACACACGATCTATGTGAAAACTTGCGTCAAAAATCCGACGCGACCAGATCCATCTACGGATCTAGGAAGCACGCTACGGTACACAACCAACATCGAATACTACAACCGTCCGAACACCATGGCGCATCCCAATATAGGGGTGCCGCACACCCCTTATGTTTCACTGATGAGGTGCTGGATCACGAATTCCCAAAGGGATTCAAACCGGTGAACATAGAGGCGGACGACGGAACCACAGACCCTGGAGTCTGGATAGAGGACTTCATCCTCCATATTCATATGGCTTGTGGAGACGATCTCCATGCCATTAAATACTTGCCCCTCAAGCTTAAAGGGCCAGCTAGGCACTGGCTGAAAAGCCTCCCCGAAAACTCAATTGGAAGTTGGGAGGAGCTCGAGGACGCTTTCCGGGCCAATTTTCAAGGGACTTATGTACGACCTCCGGATGCAGACGATTTAAGTCATATAATCCAACAGTCCGGAGAGTCCGCCCAAAAGCTTTGGAACAGGTTCCTCACCAAGAAGAACCAAATTGTTGACTGTCCGGACGCCGAAGCCTTAGCAGCTTTTAAACACAGCATCCGAGACGAGCCCTAACAAGAATAATGGCAGCCCTAACAAGCCTCATGACCCGCTTTTGTGCGGGTGAGGACAGTTGGTTGGACCGTAGCAGCACCAGCGACCCAAGCACATCTGAAGTCAGGGATGGTAATGGTAAACCACGACGCAACAAAAACAAGCGTCGAAATAAAGAAGGTAGCCCAGATAACACGGCGGTAAACACCGGATTCAGGGGCTCCCGACCAGGTCAGCGGAAAAAGCCTTTCAAAGGAAGCAAAGAAGGACAAGCTGGCCTAAACAAAATTCTTGACAAACTATGTCAGATTCACGGCACCCCAGACAAACCTGCAAATCATACGCACAGAGAATGTTGGGTCTTCAAGCAGGCCGGTAACCTAAACGCCGAACACAAAGGGGAAGAGACACCAAGCGAAGACGAGGATGAACCTCGCCAGCAAAGCGCCCGAGGAAAGAAAAAGTTCCCACCCGAGGTTAAAACAGTAAATGTGATCCATGTGACAAAGAGGAGAAGCAATCACGCACTCCGATGCACACACGCCATAGAGCCCATCACCCCTAGGTCCAACCCCTGGTCGGCCTGCCCGATCACTTTTGATTGCTGGGATCACGATACACATATTCGGTGCGAAGGACTGATGGCCTTGGTGTTAGACCCAATAATAAATGGGTACCATTTCACAAGGGTCCTCATGGACGGCGGCAGTGATCTAAATCTGATATATCAGGACACAGTCCGCAAAATGGGGATAGACCCGACACAAATAAGCCACAGTAATACTACCTTCAAGGGAGTAATACCAGGCCAAGAGGCCCACTGCACGAGCTCTCTACTACTAGAGGTGGTATTCGGTTCTCCCGATAACTTCCGAAGTGAAATGTTAACTTTTCACATCGCTCCATTCCGGAGTGATTTTCAAGCACTACTCAGAAGGGCGGCTTTTGCTCGCTTTAACGCAATACCGCATTATGCTTTTCTCAAGCTCAAGATGCCCGGTCCACAAGGCGTCATCACAGTCAGCGGAAATACCAACCGTTCTTTACGTATGGAAGAGGACGCGGCGGCTCTAGCAGCCGCACACTAGACGGCCTCACCAACCCGAAAAAATGGCAGGTCGTCAAGACCACAGACACGGTTAGACGAGTCCGGCGTTCCATCATACATGCATGAGATTGGTTTTCGAACCCTCATAAAACGATACCAGGGGCTTCCCACGTGTAATCAGGGCCAGCCCGGCTCAACTAGATTTCTCTAGAATTTTGATAATTCATTCTTCTTTTTGGCACGGCAACTTTCACCTAAGTTCTTTCCTTTTGCAGATGACAATCATGCTACACCCATCCAAGACACGGCACAATGGAGACACAGGCGCAGACGTGCAGCAGGGACCCGCCCAAAGGTTTCTTTTTAGATTAAGACCATGCGTAAACCTTTTTTACTGTCTCTTGTTGCTCACATCCTCCGGATACTCCACACAACCGAGAAGGATGCCGGCGTTATTGGCATGTGGCCACGCCAGGATTTTGCACGTACCTAGACACATGGGGTTTCTTATAAAGGGCATTGTTTAGCCTGATATATGTTATAAAGACCAAACACCTTAGGGACTGTTCGGCGTCGCGAGTTTGGCCCTATATGCATCAGCTCCGAATCATGTCTTTGGTCAAATGTTGGGTTTTCCCGGCTCCCATGTTTTGGTACCTTATGTTCCGTCATATCAGCTAAGGTAGCACTGGGAGAACTACTGCGATTGTGCCCTGGTTCATCCGGATGAGCACCTCGGTAGAGAAAGCCGAAAACTGACTGTCATGATATAGAGAGAGACTGGTGAACCACTCGATGACTGATCGGAATCTTCGGGATTCCTCCGCATTAACGAAGGGACATTTCCCGGTCATGTACGTACGCGCCCCGTATTTGGACGAGCGCAGAAGTACCAGGGGCTATATAGTAGCCCCACTGTCAAACTCCTATGGCTAAGTGAAAGTGTTAAAGCAATATAGTCCAATTGCCTCGTTCGCTACGCTATCACCTCCTTAACGGACCAAGACGTTGGATCAAGTGTGGATATGCATCTTTTGCGAACACCCCCGCATTATACGCATGGGGGCGGAAGCCGACGACTGCAAACTTTTAGGTTATATACATATATACATAAACGGCCGCACAAGAGGCATCATGGTACTTTCGGGAAAAAATATAAATACAACCTTGATTAATTCAGAAAAACATTGTTTTACAATGGACTACATGTCACTGGAAAATAATATTCTTCGAGCACTGAGCCTCTATCGAACGAGTGCCTTCAAGGACTTCTTCAAAGTAGTGCTCGGCAGCCACTCGGCCTATGGCCGAACCCTGTGCCACAACAGTGGTGGCCTCCATCTCCGCCCAGTATGTTTTGACACGGGCAAGGGCCATCCGCGCACCTTCTATGCACGCCGATCTCTTTACATCAACGATGCGTGGCACAGCACCAAGGAATTGTTGCACTAAGCTAAAGTAGCTATTAGGCCTTGGCCCTCCTGGCCACAGGTGATCCACAACGGACCTCATGGCAAGTCTGGACAACCTATGGAGCTCAGCTCACCCAGCCAATCACTCATTCAACAGCAGCGGACGGACTGGAGCGTGAAACTGTGACCAGAACAGCTTTTCCACTTCGGGACCTTTCTGATCCTTGAAGTACTCGACCGCATCAGCGGCACTTGCAGCCAAATCCATGTACGCGTCCGCAGAACTCCATAGCCGGTCCAGAGGAGCATACTTCGGATCTCCGAACTTAGTCCGCAACAAGAAGGGCTTCCCAGACACGATATCTGCAGCTTGATTCAGCTCCTCCTTCGTCGCTCTAATTTTGGAGCGGGCTTCCTTGGCAGCCACCCGGGCCTTCTCCAGGTCCGTCGCCTTCGCCCTGTTTTCTTCTTCAAGAAGCTGGTAACGGTCAGCAGCATCTTTTAACTCTACATCCATCTTGGCTATTTTTTCCTTGCTCTTGCAATGCGCGGCCTGTTCGGCCCTTAAATCTTCGTCCGCCTTTAAAGCGGACGTATTGCTACTCCTTGCTTGCTCCTTGGCTCGGGCAAGCTCCGCCCGAAGGGTCTCCACGGTTGCAGCTCCATATGCAATCACAACATATTAAAGATACTGGCATCATGCTACTCTTATTATGTGATGATTACCAGAATAAACATTCACCCTGTGCCTCGTCAAGCCGCTTGTTGACAAGCACGAGGTCGGCATCTGCCGCATCCAGTTGCCGCTTTAGTTCGGCAAACCCATCAGTCCGGCTAGCAACCGGAGCGCCAACCACCTGCACATAAAGGCGGTCTGGTTATTACCTGTGACTATGATCCTCTGTTTGCCGCCGTTCTCGACGACAACCAGAGTCTCAAGGGCTACTATCTGCATGGGCATACCTAACGTATGTGGTACTATTAAATGCATACATTATTTCACGTACCTCGAAGCCTTTCAGCGGACTCATAAAAGCTTCGTGCAAACCGCTTTCAGCGGATGAAATCCTTTCAATTACCGTACCCATTAGCGTACGATGCGCTTCCGAGACGGCAGCTTGCCCCAGAAGATCCTTCAGTGTGTCCGGCCGCACACTGTACGGACCCTTGCTGTCACTCTCCTTAGGAGCCGGATACTGGGGATTCCGGGCAGCCAAAGGGTTATCCTCTGGCCCTAGTGGATCTGGAGATACCCTTCGCGACGACACTTCAAGGTCGCCCGCTTCTAGAGCTGGGGAGTCCGGGGGAGGCGTTTCACTCTCCATCATCTCCGGAATAAGATCCCCCGAAGATGAACTCTGTCGAGAAGGGCTGTGATCCGGACTACAATTTATAAGCATCGGTTATTGTCGGTGTAAAAACCGGCAGATCTCGGGTAGGGGGTCCCGAACTGTGCATCTAGGCCGGATGGTAACAGGAGGCAAGGGACATGAAGTTTTAGCCAGGTTCGGGCCCTCTTGATGGAGGTAAAACCCAACGTCCTGCTTGATTAATATTGATGATATGGGTAGTACAAGAGTAGATCTACCACGAGATCGGAGAGGCTAAACCCTAGAAGCTAGCCTATGGTATGATTGTTGTTCTGTATGTTGTCCTACGGACTAAAACCCTCCGGTTTATATAGACACCGGAGAGGGTTAGGGTTACACAAAGTCGGTTACAATGGTAGGAGATATACATATCCGTATCGCCAAGCTTGCCTTCCACGCCAAGGAAAGTCCCTTCTGGACACGGGACGAAGTCTTCAATCTTGTATCTTCATAGTCCAGGAGTCCGGCTGAAGGTATAGTCCGGCCATCCGGACACCCCCTAATCCAGGACTCCCTCAGTAGCCCCTCAACCAGGCTTCAATGACGACGAGTCCGGCGCGCAGTTTGTCTTCGGCATTGCAAGGCGGGTTCCTCCTCCAAGTACTTCATAGAAGATTTTGAACACAAAGAATAGTGTCCGGCTCTGCAAAATAAATTTCCACATATTGCCATAGAGAGAATAATGTTCACACCAATCTAGTCTGCTGACATATTCCGTAGTATGACAACACCACGGCCAAGCCTTTATTCGAATCGTTTTATTGTCCCACCTCAACGTGTCTTGCGAGGTGGTTTCCTTGGCACGTCTTGTTAAAGTAGAGATCGTGTCCCCTTATTCCGGGATTCTCATCAATACGGGCGTGGGTAACCCAACCGCGCCATTGATTACGACGCTTGGAGATAAGCGAGTTTTACCAGGCTGGTGGGGACACGTAGTTGCGTCCACCCCTATAAGGGGATAAGGATCCACCTTTTCACCTACGCCTTCTTCCTCCTTTGCCTATCCATTTTCACGCACTCGAGCTCCAGCACCCAAGTCCGCACTTCCCACCTCAACCTTCTCCAGCCATGTCCGGAGCGGGAGGCAAGTGGATGGTCTCCTCCGTCACGGAGGGACACATCAAAAAACTGAGGAAGGCTAGATACTTGTCTAACGACATCGCATACCGGCTTCCCGAAGAGGGGCAGCTCCTCCCCACACCAAGGCCCCATGAGAGGGTAGTGTTCCTTCCCCACTTCCTCCACGGACTGGGCTTTCCTATCCACCCATTCGTCCGGGGACTCATGTTTTACTACGGCCTAGATTTCCATGATCTGGCCCCGAACTTCATCCTCAACATCTCGGCGTTTATCGTCGTGTGCGAGGCTTTCCTCCGCATCCGCCTCCATTTCAGCCTATGGCTCAAGACTTTCAATGTCAAGCCGAAGGTGGTGTGCGGAAACCAGGCGGAGTGCGGAGGCGCCATGGTGGGCAAGATGCCCAACGTCTTATGGCTCGAGGGCTCCTTTGTGGAGACCCTGAAGGGGTGGCAATCGGGGTGGTTTTACATCACCGAGCCGCGCGACCCTGAGTGGGTCGCAGCCCCCGAGTTCCGGTCCGGACCCCCAACGCGGCTCACGTCCTGGAAAGAGACGGGCCTGTCGTGGGGCAGCAAAGAAGAGGTGACTGGACTGCAAACATGCGTCCAAACCCTGGTGAACAAGCAGCTCAAGCTTGTCAATGTAGTCCAGGTTATGCCCATCCGCCGGATCCTCCCGTGTCAACAACGGGCCTTCAATCTGTGGGAATTCAACCCGGCGCAGCACCGAACTCTGAGCAGGCTCTTCGACACGACATACGAAGATGCCTGGAAGGTGCTTCGCAAGGGCGCCGAGGCTCCCGCATCCGCTACTGAGGATCGCGGATTCAGCGCGCAGCATCACGCTAGCGCGGTAAGTTGTTTGTACCTTTTACAGGGTATTAGTTTTTCATAGTTTAACTCTATGCGGGATCTAAGCTCCCTCACCTTTGACAGGATTGGCAGGCGAAGTCCGGACAGATCGACTGTCCGGCTCCTTTGCCCGAAGACCCAGCCGATGCCCGCTTGGCGAAGCTGCTGGTTCCGGCACCCTATGTGGTGCCGGAGAAGAAGGCCACGAAGAAGGCCACGGGGACTCGAAAAAGTGCCAGGCGCCAGGAGGTGTCGGGTTCATCATCCGACGGCTCCAAGGCGCATTCCTCTCGTGAAGACGAGGAGGAGGAAGAAGAAACCTCTCCCCCTCCAGCGGGGGGAGAGAAGAAAAGGAAGGCCGCCCTCACTGGGGAGGCCGAAGGTTCCAAGAAGGGGAAAACCCTTCCTCCGGACTACTCCACCAACGCCGACGACGGCAGAGAGGAGTGGCCGCTTAGGGCCAAGCCCCTGGAGAAATCGTAAGTATCCGGATACCAGAGTAATTCATAGTATTCCTTTATTGCATAGCTTTCCCTTATGTCGAATATGATTATGCAGCCCACCCAAAGACCAGCTCGACGCATCGTCAAGCGGTTCACTGGACTCGTCGAATGTGAATTCTCTTCCGACGGCTACCTCCCCCCGCCCTACGGACGACGCCGAAGTGTTGTCCCAACAGGTTCCAAGCCAGGAGGAGGTGGTCCTGGAGGCGCCGCAAGGTGACCTCCCGGACTCCAGGAGTAAAGGGGATAAAACCCCCCAAGGCTCCAAGTCCGGCTCTAGGCCGGACACCGCTCTGGAACCTTCTAAGGTTCCAGAGTCCGGCGGGCAACCTCCTTCCAAGAGGAGCAAGCCCACCGTGCCGGTGACCCCCGTCCAACTGGAGGCGCCGGACAATCTGTTGGAGGTGCTCAAAGGCGCCTCCATCGACGAGGAGCACCGCACCATTATGAGTGCGGTGGTCCAGAAGGTTCAGTCTGCCAAGAGCGGACTGACTGAAGCTTGTGCTAGCCTTTTAACAGGCTTTGAGGTAAGTAAAGAATGTGTAAATAATATTACCGCATAGACAGTAGCCCCTGATGCTCTGTTTGGCGTTCGGGAAGAAAAGCCGAATAGAGGATCAAATAAAATTCGCAGGAGTCTAACAAAAAGGAGTCAATATGTGTATGCAGGCTTCTCTGCTGGCGTCCGCCGCACTGACTGCGGAAGTGGACACGCTAAAGCAGAACCTCGAGCAGTCCGAGCAAGAGCTCGGGCGTGCCAAGAAGCAGCTCGAGGACAAGGAAGGTAAGAAATACCTTGTTTAAATATATATAAAAAGGTGCAATTGCAAAAAATGACAGGATTATCGTGGCTATTGTAGGGGCCACGTCTGAGGTGGCGACCCTTAAGCAAGAGCTGCTCGAGGCCGAGAAGAGGGCAGCCACAGAGCGCACCGAGCGGGAGAAGTATGAGGCCTAGGTTGGCAAGGTGCGGCAAGAGCTCCAGGCTCTCATGAAAAAACATGAGAGTTTGGAGCTTGACTCAAAGACGCGAGTGTCCGAGCTCGCGGTGGCTATTAAAAATGCCAAGTCTGCCAAGGCCGAATCCTAGAAGACCCTCCAGGAGTTGGATGCGGTGAAAAAGATAGTGGCGGGTAAGGCATTCTTTATGCAAAGCAAACACATAAACGTGAGTTACTTGTTACTTACCCGAATCCGGAGCTCTCCAGGAGCGTTCGCAGATCTTCCCCGTAGTGTGTCCGATGCCGCCGCATTCTATCGAGCCGAGGAGGGAAGCTCGACAGAGAAGGTGTTCTGGTCTCAGTATGCTGAGGCCGGACACCCCGTGCCCCTGAGCGACCAGCTGAAGCAACTGGTCGAGCTCCACAAGGCGGCCGAACAGGCCATGAAGGGCCTCATAGTTTGGCCGTGGCCTGGAGATGCTCTGCCTGGGAGCTATTTCAGGCTGGTGCGGCGGCTGGTGGGGGCCTGTCCAAGGCTCAAAGTCATCAAGCTCTCTGTCTGCATTGAAGGTGCCCTTAGGGCCCTTGCCAATGCTAAGGTGCACTGGGGCAAGCTGGATGCTGAGAAGCTTGTGAAGGATGGGCCACCGCCGGGGAAAGAGCATCGCCAGCCCGAGAATTATTATAAGGATGTTCTAAAGGGTGCCTGCCTTATGGCGGATGAATGTTCCAGGGATGTAATTTTTGAATAAAACTCGCTCGTTTTGTCCTGTGCGCTGAAAATTGTTCATATGCGCTTAGCAATGCTGTTGGAATTTAAAATATTACCTTTTGTGCGGTTGTTTATCAATTCTGAGAGATGGCGAGTCGTCGGCTTCTGCCCCCGTGCCGCTAGTGCTGGGGTGTTCGGGGATAAACCTGAGCGCTCTTTTTCCCATGTTTGGGTCCTTCGCGGGAGGCGCTCAGCACAACGAACAAGGCAATCGGACTATAATGCGTGAACACTCTCACTTAGCCATAGAATTCTATAATTTTAAATTTCAGCGAAGCCCCTGGTATTCGGAAGACCGAGTTCGGGGCGCTATCCACGCCTTGGCCGGACAGAGGCGACTCCTCGCTCTAAGCGGCATAAGTCTTTAGGGACTCAAAAAACCTCTCGAACAGCGACCAGCTCTCGCTTCATCATGACAGTCAGTTTTAGCTTTCTCTACTGAGGTGCTCGACCCAGCTCAACTAGGGCACAATCGCAATAGTTCTCCTAGTGCTACCTTAGCCGACATAGCGGAACGTAAGGCACCAAAACATAGGAGCCGGGCAAACCCAACTATTGACCCAAGACATGATTCGGAGCCGATGCATATAATGCTATAAGTTCGGGGTGCCGCACTTGTTAAAGTGTTCGGACTTCTCACACCATATTGAGGGGTGCTAAAGCCCCTGGCGTATTTTGGCCGTACCAAAGTGTACGGGTGCAACATGTCGTTAAGGAACATATATTTGTAAAAAAAGGAGTAATGCAAAAATAGACAAAAGCTATGCATTGTTTATTAAAAAGGGCTACGATCAAAGCAGAACGATACAAATAATGCGATAAGCAAAAGGTTGGACTATTTATCATGTCCGTTCCAGGGGCAGGCTGCGGAATGGTATGCGAAACAGGTATACTGCTCGTAATAGAGACCACCTGGGAGTTCCGTAATGCGGCATGGCTTGTCTGCTTCCCTGGTTCTTGCATCGTTTGTGCGGCAATTGAACTGCCGAACAGGCCTTCTGAAGAATGAAGTCCTGAAAGTAAGAGAAATTTAAGAAAATCGGCAGCCCCTGGTGCGGTTTAAGCCGTGTTTCGGGCGTGCCGTGATGGTGCCCCTCCCCCTGTACCCATGGTATTTCTAGAGCGTAGTTATGTACGCAAAGCACTGGTGTCGCATTTTTGCGAGGGCTGGGGTGGGGGCCGCATTGCTACGCCTTCTCGGAACGTGCCAGGCGGTCTTGTTGTAGGTTACTCCGGGCATGCTTGATGGTGTCCGGACGTTTAATGGCCGGACTGGAGAACTTCCTGGAGAGGCTGCTTTGTACTTCCGCTGCAAGGGCCGCCATGTGCTCCTCCGTTCGGAGGGAGCGTTCGGTGTTTCCATTGACCATAATTACTCCTTGAGGGCCTGGCATCTTGAGCTTAAGGTATGCGTAGTGCGGTACCGCATTGAACTTGGCGAATGCGGTTCGCCCGAGCAGTGCGTGATAGCCACTATGGAATGGGACTATGTCGAAGATTAACTCCTTGCTTCGGAAATTATCCGGAGATCCGAAGACCACTTCAAGTGTGACTGAGCCTGTACAGTTGGCCTCTACACCTGGTATTACGCCTTTAATGGTCGTTTTAGTGGGCTTAATCCTCGAGGGATCTATGCCCATTTTCCGCACTTTGTCCTGGTAAAGCAGGTTTAGGCTGTCGCCGCTGTCCATAAGGACTCTAGTGAGATGAAATCCGTCAATAATTGGGTCTAGAACCAATGCGGCGAATCCGCCATGAGGGTGCTAGTGGGATGGTCCCTTCGATCAAAGGTGATCGGGCAGGAGGACCATGGGTTGAACTTTGGGGCGACTGGCTCTATCGCGTATACGTCCCTTAACGCGCGCTTTCACTCCCTCTCGGGGATGTGGGTTGCGTATATCATGTTCACTATCCGCACTTGTGGGGGAAAACCCTTCTGTCCACTGTTGTTCGGCGGCCGGGGCTCTTCGTCGTCATCGCTATGCAGCCCCGTGTCTTTATTTTCGGCATTTAACTTGCCTACTTGCTTGAACACCCAACAATCCCTGTTGGTGTGATTGACCGGCTTTTCGGGGGTGCCATGTATCTGGCACAAGCGGTCGAGTATTCGGTCCAAACTAGACGGGCCCCTAGGATTTCTTTTGAATGGCTTTTTCCGCTGACCGGATTTATAGCCTCTGAATCCGGCATTAACTGTCGTATCCTCAGCATTGTCGCCGTTAATGCGGCACTTCTGCTTGTTGCGACGCGACCTGCCACTACTATCCCTGGTATCCGAATTACCAGGGTTCTTAGTCATATTGTTGCTACGAGCAAGCCAGCTGTCTTCTCTCGCGCAAAAGCGGGTCATGAGTGTCGTGAGTGCTGCCATAGATTTCGGCTTTTCCTGTCCAAGGTGCCGGGCAAGCCACTCGTCACGGATATTGTGCTTGAAGGCTGCTAGGGCCTTTGTGTCCGGACAGTCGACTATTTGATTTTTCTTTGTTAGGAACCATGTCCAGAATTGCCTGGCCGATTCCTCTGGCTGCTGAATTATGTGGCTTAGTTCATCAGCGTCTGGTGGTCGCACATAAGTGCCCTGGAAATTTTCAAGGAATGCGGCTTCCAGGTCCTCCCAACAACTGATTGATCCTGCTGGCAAGCTGTTAAGCCAGTGCCGAGTTGGTCCTTTAAGCTTGAGTGGGAGGTATTTGATGGCGTGGAGATCATCGCCGCGGGCCATGTGGATATGAAGGAGATAATCCTCGATCCATACCACAGGATCTGTTGTGCCATCATATGATTTGATGTTTACAGGTTTGAAACCCTCGAGGATTTGATGATCCATTACTTCGTCTGTGAAGCATAGTGGGTGTGCGGCGCCTCTGTACTGGGCTATATCACGACGTAGCTCCAATGGGCTTTGTCTACTGTGTTCGGCCCTACCAGATTTGTGTCCAGCATGACGGTTACCGTCTCAAGTCGTGGGGCGCCCACGCGATCCGTAGATCGATCTTGTTTGCCTTGCCTTGTCCTCCAACATATCTCGCAGGTCTGGCGCATTTTCCCATGCCTTGGTACGGGGTGCGGCTTGAGTGGAGGGCCGAGACGCCTCTCTGTCGCGGCCACGAGGTGGCTGGTCGGCCGTATCAAGTGCTGGTGATGTAGGCTTAAGTTCTTCCTCCTCTAATCGGGGTAGCAACCTGCGCTTTGGGTAGCTCTTGGAGGGGCGTTCGAGTTTATGCTCTTCAGCCACAAGGACTTCAGTCCATCTGTCGACTAGCAAATCTTGATCAGCTCTAAGCTGTTGCTGTTTTTTCTTGAGGCTTCTTGCCGTGGCCATAAGCCTGCGTTGAAAACGCTCTTGCTCGACAGGACCCTCTGGCACGACGAATTCGTCATCGTCGAGGCTTGCCTCGTCTTCGGAGGGAGGCATATAATTATCGTCCTCGACCTCTCTGTCTGCCGCTCTCTCATGAGGGCTGGCTTCTCTATCCTCCTTTGCTGAATCTTGCTAGAGCGGGTTTTCTTCCGCACTCTCTGGAGTATTATTATCTCCCGTGCTGGAATCACTGTATTTGCTTTGGTGGGATTTTGAGCGGCGCCGCTGACGCCGGCGCTTAGGCTGTTTCTTGGAGGGGTCATCCTCCGCTGTTCCATCGCCATCTCCTTCTTTTGGGGTGTCCACCATGTATATGTCATATGACGAGGTGGCTTTCCAGGGTCCGAGAGGCGCTGGTTCTTCATCGTCTCCTGCATCGGCGTCCATACCGTCGATGTCTTCGGAGTCGAAGTCGAGCATGTCGGTTAAATCGTCGATAGTGGATACAAAGTGGGTGGTGGGTGGGCTTTGAATTTCTTCATCGTCCGTATCCCAACCTTGCTGACCGTAGTTCGGCCAGGGCTCTCCTGATAAAGAGAGAGACTATAGTGTCTTTAGAATATCGCCGAAAGGCGAGTGCTGAAAGATGTCCGCGGCAGTAAACTCCATGATTGGTGCCCAATCGGATTCGATCGGCAGGGGCACAGAGGGTTCGGAGTCCGGAGAGGAGTCCGGCTCCTTGGAGTCACGAGTCTCGCGGAGTGCGGGGCTGGTGTTCGGCTCGATCGCCGTTGGGATTGCAGCCCCCGAAGGCAGCGTCCAACCACCCATCCTCGATCGGCGCAGTTGGCTCCGAATTAAGGGTCGAAGCCGATGCGGGTGCGGCCTCCAGGGCACTGTTCGGCGGCAGAGCTAGATCATGCTCATCATGACAGTGCGGCGCGCTCGGCAGTGGCTCGAATCCGTCGAAGATCAAGTCCCCGCGGATGTCAGCAGTGTAGTTTAAACTTCCAAATCTGACCTGACGGCCAGGGGCATAGCTTTCAATCTGCTCCAGATGGCCAAGTGAATTGGCCCGTAGTGCGAAGCCGTCGAAGACGAAGATCTGTCCGGGGAGGAAGATCTCACCCTGGACTGCATCGCTATTGATGATCGTAGGAGCCATCAAGCCTAACGGCGATGACACAGAGGAACTCTCAATGAAAGCACCAATGTCGGTGTCAAAACCGGCGGATCTCGGGTAGGGGGTCCCGAACTGTGTGTCTAGGCCGGATGGTAACAGGAGGCAAGGGACACGAAGTTTTACCCAGGTTCGGGCCCTCTTGATGGAGGTAAAACCCTACGTCCTGCTTGATTAATATTGATGATATGGGTAGTACAAGAGTAGATCTACCACGAGATCGGAGAGGCTAAACCCTTGAATCTAGCATATGGTATGATTGTTGTTCTGTATGTTGTCCTACGGACTAAAACCCTCCGGTTTATATAGACACCGGAGAGGGTTAGGGTTACACAAAGTCGGTTACAATGGTATGAGATCTACATATCCGCATCGCCAAGCTTGCCTTCCACGCCAAGGAAAGTCCCTTCTGGACACGGGACGAAGTCTTCAATCTTGTATCTTCATAGTCCAGGAGTCCGGCTAAAGGTATAGTCCGGCCATCCGGACACCCCCTAATCCAGGACTCCCTCAGTTATTGTCTTCGGAAGTAAGGTAGGATGTCTTCACTATTAGGTACTTTCTGATTACTTACACCTTGGTAGAGGGCTTATCCCCGCACGGACATTGTGCGGCAAGAATACCTTCCGAGGAAGAACCCTCGGGCGGAGATTTCTTCTCCCGTTTGGAAACCTTAGTTTCCGGATCTTCAGAGGTAGTCCTCTTCCTTCCCCGTGGAGAGAGAATGTCAGATTCTTCCCCTGGGTTATCCTCCCTCGCGGAGGCGCTCATTCCCTCGATTGGAATAGGTAGCGAAGCAGGCCCGCTTTCGCCCTCTTTATTCCCCCCTTCATCTTCCTTTGAGGGCACTAGACAAGGTGCTGGCTCGAGCATCTTTTCCAGCACCGGATTTTCCAAGCCCTCAGGAAGGGGGGCCGAACACCGGATCATCTTCACCTTTGTTATCCAGTCCTGGTCAAAGAGCGATTCTTCAGAATGATGTCGTGATAAATAAAAGGACAGTGTGTTTGGCCATGGGATTACTTACTTGGGCAGCGGGGCGGATGCAGCTTAGACCCACGTCCTCGGTGGTGTTCGGACACTCTATTTGGGGTCCGAAGAATGATTTGTACATCTCCTCGTGCGTCATGTCGAGGAATTGCTGAATAGTGCGCGGTCCTTCCGGGTTGAATTCCCACATGCGGAGGGGTCGGTGTTTGCAAGGCTGGACTCGACGAACCAACATAACTTGCATTACCATAACCAGACTGAAATCTCCCTCGAAGAGATCTACAGTATTGGCACGTCCTTGGCTGGACCCCAGCTCAGCCCCCTGCTGATCCATGACATCAGTTGTGGTGGGGGGCCGGAGCGAAAGGTGGGGGCAGCTACCCATTTGGCACTTCGGGGAGCTGTGATGTAAAACAACTCCCGCTGCCACAATCCAGACACCTCTGGAAAGGAATCCTTCGGCCATGGAGCATCAGCAATTTTGCTTATTAAAGCACCTCCGCACGCTGCGTACTGCCCCTCGGTTGTCTTCGGCTTCACATCGAAGGTCTTCAGCCACAGGCGGAAGTGAGGGGTAATGTGGAGGAAGGCCCCACATACGAAAATGAATGACGAGATGTGAAGAAGGGAATCCGAGGCCAGATCATGAAAATCCAGCCCATAATAGAACATAAGACCCCCACCAAAGGGATCCAGAGTGAGGCCTGGTCCCCGGAGGAAGTGGGAGACGAACACAACGCTCTCGTTGGGTTTGGGAGTTGGGACGACCTGCCCTCGGGCATGCAGCCTATGCGAAATTTCAGCAGTCAGATATCTGGCCTCCCTCAACTTCTTGATGTCCTCCTCCGTGACGGAGGAAGGCATCCGTCGACCTTAAAGGTTGGATCCGGACATGATTGAAGGTCTGAAGCACCTGACCTGAGCTTTGGGTGTTAGAACTCGAGGCGGGGGAAGGATTCGATTGAGCGCGGGAGGGAAAAAGAAAAAGCCTTGTCCCCTTTATAAAGAGGGTGAATATCAAGCGTCCTCCTCATGGCCGTTTGAGACTTACCTAAGATCTAGGAGTCATACCAACAGGCACGGTTGGGTTACCCACGTTTGTATTGATGAGAATCCTGTGATAAGGGGAACACAATCTCTGCTTTGACAAGACGTGTCAAGGAAACCGCCTCGCGTTATGTGCGGGGCTGGTTAAAGAAAAACTGTTCAAATAATGACCGGGCCGTGGCGTGATGTCATGCGGTCAAAACGTGTCAACATATTAGATTTGTGGAAATATTATTCTCTCTACGGTGGTATGTGAAACTTATTTTGCAGGGTCGGACACTATCCTTGTATTCAAACTCTTCCATGGTGTATTCGTAGGAGGAACCTGCCTTGCAATGCCGAAGACAACACTGCGCGCCGGACTCATCGTCATTGAAGCCTGGTTCAAGGGCTACTGAGGGAGTCCTGGATTAGGGGGTCTCCAGACAGCTGGACTATATCCTTTGGCCGTACTGTTGGACTATCAAGATACAAGATTGAAGACTTCGTCCCGTGTCCGGATGGGACTCTACTTGGCGTGGAAGGCAAGCTAGGCAATACGGATATGTATATCTACTCCTTTGTAACCGACCTTATGTAACCCTAGGCCCCTCCGGTGTCTATATAAACCGGAGGGTTTTAGTCCGTAGGACAACATACAATCATACCATAGGCTAGCTTCTAGGGTTTAGCCTCTCGGATCTCGTGGTAGATCAACTATTGTAATACTCATATCATCAAGAACAATCAAGCATGACGTAGGGTATTACCTCCATCAAGAGGACCCGAACCTGGGTAAACATTGTGTCCCCTGCCTCCTGTTACCATCCGCCTTAGACGCATAGTTCGGGACCCCCTACCTGAGATCCGCCGGTTTTGACGTCGACAGCTACTGATTATGATATGTCGCATGTTATTGATGATGCCACTTCTGCTATGCATGATACTTATGATGAAACTACTTCTATGCTTGATACTACTATGCCACTTGGTGAATTTCTTGATGAACAACTTGCTAGGGCTAGAGAGAATGAAATTATTGAAACTAATAATATTGATGAAAGTGATGATGAAAACTCTCCCCCTAATAAATATGAATTGCCTGTTGTTCCTGAGGGTTATGCTACGGATGAAGAAGCTACTAGAGCTATTTTAGCTTGCAATGATAGATATGATCTAAAGAGGTTATTAGCTAAATGGAAGCACCAATTCCTTAATGCTAGAATGAAACCTGACTCTGCTTTTGCTACTTCACCTATCTGTGTTACTGATAAGGAATATGAATTCTCTGTTGATCCTGATATAATTACTTTGGTTGAATCTGATCCTTTTTATGGCTATGAATCTGAAACTGTTGTGGCACATCTTACTAAATTAAATGATATAGCCACCCTGTTCACTAATGATGAGAGAACTCGCTACTTTTATATCATTAAAATATTTCCGTTCTCATTAAAGGGTGATGCTAAGATATGGTTTAATTCTCTTGATCCTAGTTGTGTGCATTACTTCTCTGCTAAATATTTCCCTACTCATAAGAAACAAGCTGCCTTAAGGGATATATATATAATTTTGTGCAACTTGAAGAAGAGAGTCTCCCACAAGCTTGGGGGAGGCTTCTCCAATTACTTAATGCTTTTCCTGATCATCCTCTTAAGAAAAATGAAATACTTCATATATTTTATAATGGACTAACCGATGCTTCCAGAGACTACCTGGATAGTTGTGTTGGTTCTGTTTTCAGGGATAGAACACCGGATGAAGCTGAAATTCTATTAAATAATATGTTGACTAATGAAAATAATTGGACACTTCCTGAGCCTATTCCTAAACCAACTCTGAAGAAGAGAGGTGTTCTATTTCTCAGTCTTGAAGATATGCAAGAGGCAAAGAAATCCATGAAAGAAAAGGGTATTAAAGCTGAAGATGTTAAGAATTTACCTCCTATTGAACAAATACATGGTCTTAATTTACTACTTGTAGGAGAAATGCATAATTTTAATCCATCTCCTATTGAAGTAGTACATGGTCTTAATAACTCTACATACGTAGTAAAGGTAAATTCTCTCTATAGATATGATAAAGCTGAAATCCCATTTACTAAGTTTGCTAGCCCATGCTTAGATGAGTTTGATAAATTTATGGTTAAGCAAGAAGACTTCAATGCTTATTTTGGTAGAGAATTAAAATGCAGTGCTGATATGCTTGAACACTTGGGTGATTATATGGCTAATTTCAAAGGTGAACTTAAACTTATTAGTAAACATGCTTCTATGGTTACCACTCAAGTAGAACAAGTACTTAAAGCTCAAAATGATTTTCTCAATGAATTGAATAGTAAGAATAATGATTTTGCTGTTAGAGTGGCTACTGGAACTGGTAAAATGACTCAGGAACCTTTGTATCCTGAAGGCCACCCTAAGAGAATTCAGCAAGATTCTCATAGAAATAATATAGATGCACCTAGTCCTTCTAAAAGGAAGAAAAAGAAGAATGATAGGACTTTGCATGCTTCTAGTGAACCTATTACTCAAACACCTGAGAATCCAAATGCTATTTCTATTTCTGATGCCGAAACACAATCTGGTAATGAACCTGAAACTAGTGATAATGTTAATGATAATGTTCATGTTGATGCCCAACCTAGCAATGATAATAATATAGAAATTGAACCTGTTGTTGATCTTGATAACCCACAGTCAAAGAATCAACGTTATGATAAGAGAGACTTTGTTGCTAGGAAACATGGTAAAGAAAGAGAACCATGGGTTCAGAAACCCATGCCTTTTCCTCCCAAACCATCCAAGAAAAAGGATGATCAGGATTTTGAGCGCTTTGCTGAAATGATTAGACCTATCTTTTTGTGTATGCGATTAACTGATATGCTTAAAATGAATCCGTATGCTAAGTACATGAAAGAAATTTTCACTAATAAAAGAAAGATACTGGAAGCTGAAATTTCCACCATGCTTGCTAATTACACTTTTAAAGGTGGAATACCAAAGAAACTTGGAGATCCTGGAGTACCCACTATACCATGCTCCATTAAAAGAAACTATGTTAAAACTGCTTTATGTGATCTTGGAGCCGGTGTTAGTGTTATGCCTCTCTCTTTATATCGTAGACTTGATTTGAATAAGTTGACACCTACTGAAATATCTTTGCAAATGGCTGATAAATCAACTGCTATACCTGTCGGTATTTGTGAGGATGTGCCTGTTGTGGTTGCAAACGTTACTATTTTAACGGACTTTGTTATTCTTGATATTCCCGAGGACGATAGTATGTCTATTATTCTTGGAAGACCCTTTTTGAATACTGCAGGGTCTGTTATTGATTGCAACAAAGTCCATGTCACTTTTCATATTAATGGTAATGAGCATACGGTACACTTTCCGAGGAAACAACCTCAAGTTCATAGTATCAATTCTATTGGAAAAATTCCGTCAATTATTTTTGGAGGTTTTGAATTTCCTCTTCCTATTGTCAAGAAGAAATATGATATTATTATTGTTGGGGATGTGCATATCCCCGTCGAGGTAACCTAGTGTTATTCAAAAATTCTCCGGTTTCATGTTACTCAAAATGAGTTTGTTAACAAGACTTGATCAACCTTGTTAGTGGATTCCTTTTGATGATCATGAGATGGATGAAGTTAGAAAGCACAACCCCCTGTACCCTCTTTTTACTTTCTATTATTTATATTAAATAAAGCAAACATAGTAATTTCAGTCTGTTTTCTGATTATCCGTGCAATATAAAAATACCAGAAAATAAAAGTTCTCCAAATGCCCTGAAATTTAAATATGATTTTTTCTGAAATATTTGAGAATATTTGGCACTGAGAACACGGCAGGGGGGCATCCACCTGGCCACGAGGGTGGAGGGCGCGCACTACCCCCCTGGGCGCGCCCCCTGCCCCGTGGGCCCACGGTGGCCCTCCTCTACTTATTCCTGCACCCACACACTCCTTCTTCCTCCCACAAACACCATTATACAGCTCAAGCATGAGTTCTAACTCATTTTGCTGCGATTTTCGATCTCCTTGCTCAAAGCACCTCTCACAAAACTGCTTTGGGGGATTGTTGCTTGGTATGTGACTCCTCCATTGGTCCAATTAGTTTTTGTTCTAGTGCTTTATTCATTGCATATTTTTGTTGCTTAGGTGACCCTGTTCTTGAGCTTGCATGTGAATTTTATGTGGTTCCAAGTAGTTTTGATGCATGATATAGGCTCTAGGCACTTGTAGGAGTAGTTGCTATCAATTTTGTTGAGTTTGGTTCACTTTTATTTCGAAGTTACTAAAAATTTCAGAATTTTTCAGAAAATAACGAAGAGATTTTTGAGGGGCTCAATGAGCCGAAGCTCGAAGGAAAAGTGATACGTCTCCAGCGTATCTATAATTTTTGATTGCTCCATGCTATATTATCTACTGTTTTGGACATTATTGGGCTTTATTATCCACTTTTATATTATTTTTGGGACTAACCTATTAACCGGAGGCCCAGCCCAGAATTGCCATTTTTGCATGTTTTAGGATTTCGAAGAAAAGGAATATCAAACGGAGTCCAAATGGAATGAAACCTTCGGGAACGTGATTTTCTCAACGAACAAGACCCGGGAGACTTGGACCCTACGTCAAGAAAGAAAAGAGGAGGCCACGAGGTAGGGGGGCGCGCCTACCCCCCCTAGGCGCGCCCTCACCCTCGTGGGCCCCCTGTTGCTCCACCGACGTACTCCTTCCTCCTATATATACCTACGTACCCCCAAACGATCATATACGGAGCCAAAACCCTAATTCCACTGCCGTAACTTTCTGTATCCACGAGATCCCATCTTGGGGCCTGTTCCGGAGCTCCGCCGGAGGGGGCATCGATCACGGAGGGCTTCTACATCAACACCATAGCCCCTCTGATGAAGCGTGAGTAGTTTACCTCAGACCTACGGGTCCATAGTTAGTAGCTAGATGGCTTCTTCTCTCTTTTTGGATCTCAATACAATGTTCTCCCCCTCTCTTGTGGAGATCTATTCGATGTAATCTTATTTTTGCGGTGTGTTTGTTGAGACCGATGAATTGTGGGTTTATGATCAAGTCTACCTATGAATAATATTTGAATCTTCTCTGAATTCTTTTATGTATGATTGGTTATCTTTGCAAGTCTCTTCGAATTATCAGTTTGGTTTGGCCTACCAGATTGATCTTTCTTGCAATGGGAGAAGTGCTTAGCTTTGGGTTCAATCTTGCGGTGTCCTTTCCCAGTGACGGTAGGGGCAGCAAGGCACGTATTGTATTGTTGCCATCGAGGATAACAAGATGGGGTTTTCTTCATATTGCATGAGTCTATCCCTCTACATCATGTCATCTTTCTTAAGGCGTTACTCTGTTTTTAACTTAATACTCTAGATGCATGATGGATAGCGGTCGATGAGTGGAGTAATAGTAGTAGATGCAGGCAGGAGTCGGTCTACTTGTCTCGGATGTGATGCCTATATACATGATCATACCTAGATATTCTCATAACTATGCTCAATTCTGTCAATTGCTCAACAGTAATTTGTTCACCCACCGTAGAATACTTATGCTCTCGAGAGAAGACACTAGTGAAACCTATGGCCCCGGGTCTATCTTTATCATATTGGTCTCCTACTACTTAGTTATTTCCTTTGTTATTTACTTTGCCTTTATTTTACTTTGCATCTTTATCAAAAAAATACCAAAAATATTATGTTTATCACATCTATCAGATCTCACTCTCGTAAGTGGCCTTATAGGGATTGACAACCCCTATTTGCGTTGGTTGCGAGGATTTATTTGTTTTGTGGAGGTACGAGGGACTCGCGCGTAGCCTCCTACTGGATTGATACCTTGGTTCACAAAAACTGAGGGAAATACTTACGCTACTTTGATGCATCATCCCTTCCTCTTCGAGGAAAACCAAAGCAGTGCTCAAGAGGTAGCAAAAAGCAAAATGAAGAAGCAAAGAAGCCCAAATATAATCTGCCTCGCATCGCGGAAGTTCGGCCGTGTGAATGGCCTTGTGATGATTTCTTGAGAGCAGTTGGGATTTATGATGATTTCTATGAATTGGCTGAGAATGCAGGCCTCATCGCCTTCCTCCACGACCAGCGCGAATAGTATCTCTTACTCACCAATATATTTGTGCAAAACTTTCATTTCCATGCTAGGAGGTCACCACCTACGGTGCAGTTTTATTTATATGATGAGCATAAGGAGATGTCACTTCGTGATTTTTGTCGGGTTTGTTTGATCCCTTTTGAGGGAATCATAGAGGAACCACATCACGGCGATGTGGATGGGTTTATTTATACCATCACTGTAGGGGGAACGAGGAAGGTTTCCGATGCACGAACTACTAGCATACACTTTCCTGTTCTACGTTACTTTGCTATATTTGCTAGTAGATGCTTGATTGGGCACGGAAACTGCGGAAACCTGAGTGCCCCTGATATTGTTATTTTGTGCCATGCCTTATTTCGCGATGATACATTTAGCATGGGTGATATTATTGCAAAGCGGTTAAATCTTAACCGTACTAAGGGCCCCGTCTTTGCAGGCATCTTCGCCTCGAGCCTAGCTGCACATTTAACATACCTACTAGGCATTATGAGAAGGAATAAAAATAGCTGCCTCCTGTGTATTTAGATTATAAGAGTATGGTAGCACGTGATTTTATTGTTAAGAATAGGGGAAATGAGCTCAAATACAAATTGTTCTTTGATAAACATCATCCTGAGACTATTACCCTGCCGGCTCCTTCCTTGTTGGATCTATCTGCAGGCAAGTACCTTGTTCCATTGGAGGCTATTCACACCTACCGAAACCCTACATCAGCCACAGAGCTAGAGTCGGAACCACAAGTTGAACCTCCATGACAGTCTAATTACCAGTGGGATCCGGAGATGATTGCCAGCCAGTGGAAATCAGAGTCTTCTTCTTCGCAGTACGACCCCAACTATTACTATGGATATTCGCTAGGCCAACTGTGGCCATAGACCAACTTAGGCCAAAAGCCTAAGCTTGGGGGAGTACGTATTTCCCACCGACATTACATTCATGTTCACACACTCATTGCTAGATCTCGGTGCTCATACTTTTTCATTGTAAAATCCATGATAGTTTATTTCCTTTTTTATGCTTTCTTCTTGTGTGTTTGATAAACCTTAAGAAAAACCAAAAAAATTAGTTGTAGCTTTTAATTAGTTTACTTTCCATGCTTGTAGTAGTAATTAAAAAGAAAACCCAAAAAGATTTCATGTTCTTCTTTTTGCTTGTTGGGAGCTTTCCCGTGTAAATAGTTTTATTTATTTTCTTTTCTTTGGGGGTCGATAGGAGAAGATCATGATTAAATTGTTGAAGTGGATCTTATATGCATTATTGTTGATCTGACAAAAGAGCCCATATTGCCTTGTCTTCTCCTGTTTATTGAATGCTTGCAGATTCCAGCTTAGTCCAATGCACGTGCACTATTATTATTATCCACATCGTTCGGTCGTGCAAATGAAAGGCAATTATGACGATATATGATGGACTGACTGAGATGAGAAAAGCTGGTATGAACTCGACCTCTCTTGTTTTTGTAAATATGATTAGTTCATCGTTCCTGATTCAGCCTATTATGAATAAACATGTTTGCAATGACAATTAGAGATTATAGTGGCTTATGCCATGCTTAATTAGCTAGGAGCTTATAATGGTTTACCTTGCGTGCCAACATGCTATTAAAATGGTTGTGATGTGGTATGATAGGGTGGTATCCTCTTTTGAACGATTCAAGTGGCTTGACTTGGCACATGTTCACGCATGTAGTTGAAACAAAATCAACATAGCCTCTATGATATTTATGTTCATGGTGCATTATATCCTACTCATGCTTGCATTCAGTGTTGATTAATTTTAATGCATGTTCATGATTGTTGTTGCTCTCTAGTTGGTCGCTTCCCAGTATTTTTCTAGCCTTCACCTGTACTAAGCGGGAATACTGCTTGTGCATCCAATCCCATAAACCCCAAAGTTGTTCCATATGAGTCCACCATACCTACCTATATACGGTATCTACCTGCCGTTCCAAGTAAATTTGTATGTGCCAAACTCTAAACCTTCAAATAAACATTCTGTTTTGTATGCTCGAATAGCTCATGTATCAACTAGGGTTGTCTGTATCTTCCACATTAGGCGGGTTATTCTCAAGAGTAGTGGACTCCGCTCCTCACTCACGAGAAAATGGCTGGTCACCAGGATGCCCAGTCCCATGCTTTATGCAAATTGAATCAAAATAATTGCAAACAAAACTCCCCCGGGACTGTTGTTAGTTGGAGGCACTCGTTGTTTCAAGCAAGCCATGGATTGATGCTTGTTGGTCGAGGGGGGGGGTATAAACATTACCATTCTGTTTGGGAACCGCCTATAATGTGTGTAGCATGGAAGATATCGCCATCTCTTGGTTGTTATGTTGACAATGAAAGTATACCGCTCAAAATATTATTCATCTCTATTTTAAAACCAAGCTCTGGCACCTCTACAAATCCCTGCTTCCCTCTGCGAAGGGCCTATCTATTTACTTTTATGTTGAGTCATCATCCTCTTATTAAAAAGCACCCGCTGGAGAGCACCTCTGTCATTTGCATTCATTACTGATTAATTTACACTGAGTATGACTTGACTGGATCTCTTTCACCATGAATTACAATGTCTAGTCAGTCCTTGATCTTTAAAGGTGCTCTGCATTTATGTTTTGCGGTCTCAGAAAGGGCTAGCGAGATACCATCTTGTTATATCATATTATGATTGTTTTGAGAGAGTGTTGTCATTCGAGATTTATTATTATTGCTCGCTAGTTGATTATGCCATTGATATGAGTAAACATGAGACCTAAGAGTTATTGTGAATAGGGTTAGTTTATAATCTTTGCTGAAAACTTGAATGCTGGCTTTACATATTTACAACAACAAGAGCAAACAGAGTTTGTAAAAGTTGTTCTTTATCACTTTCAGTTCATCAACTGAATTGCTTGAGGACAAGCAAAGGTTTAAGCTTGGGGGAATTGATACGTCTCCGTCCTATCAACTTTTCCAAAAACTTTTGCCCTTATTTTGGACTCTAACTTGCATGATTTGAATGGAACTAACCCGGACTGACACTATTTTCAGCAGAATTGCCATGGTGTTATTTATGTGCAGAAACAAAAGTTCTCGGAATGACCTGAAACTTTACGCAGACTATTTTTGGAAATAATAAAAAATCTTGGCAAAAGATCAAGACCAGGGGGGCCACACCCTAGCCACGAGGGTGGGGGCGCGCCCCCTACCTCGTGGGCCCCCTAGAGCTCGTCCGACCTCAACTCCAACTCTATATATTCGTGTTCGGAGAGAAAAAATCAGAGAGAAAGATTCATTGCGTTTTACGATACGGAGCCGCCGCCATGCCCAAAACTCTCTCGGGAGGGCTGATCTGGAGTCCGTTCGAGGCTCCGGAGAGGGGAATCCGTCGCCATCGTCATCATCAACCATCCTCCATCACCAATTTCATGATGCTCACCGCCGTGCGTGAGTAATTCCATCGTAGGCTTGCTGGACGGTGATGGGTTGGATGAGATTTATCATGTAATCGAGTTAGTTTTGTTAGGGTTTGATCCCTAGTATCCACTATGTTCTGAGATTGATGTTGCTATGACTTTGCTATGCTTAATGCTCGTCACTAGGGCCCAAGTGCCATGATATCAGATCTGAACCTATTATGTTTTCATGAATATATGTGAGTTCTTGATCCTATCTTGCAAGTCTATAGTCACCTACTATGTGTTATGATCCGGCAACCCCGAACTGACAATAATCGGGACCACTACTGGTGATGATCGTAGTTTGAGGAGTTCATGTATTCACTATGAGTTAATGCTTCGGTCCGGTACTCTATTGAAAGGAGGCCTTAATATCCCTTAGTTTCCGCTAGGACCCCGCTGCCACGGGAGGGTAGGACAACAGATGTCATGCAAGTTCTTTTCCATAAGCACGTATGACTATATTCGGAATTCATGCCTACATTACATTGATGAATTGGAGCTAGTTCTGTGTCACCCTAGGTTATGACTGTTACATGATGAACCGCATCCGGCATAATTCTCTATCACTGATCCATTGCCTATGAGCTTTCCATATATTGTTCTTCGCTTATTTACTTTTCCGTTGCTATTGTTACAATCACTACAAAATACCAAAAACATTACTTTTGTTATCATTACCTTTTGCTACCGTTACCACCACTATCATATTGCTACTAAATACTTTGCTGCGGATATTAAGTTTCCAGGTGTGGTTGAATTGACAACTCAGCTTCTAATACTTGAGAATATTCTTTGGCTCCCCTTGTGTCGAATCAATAAATTTGGGTTGAATACTCTACCCTCGAGAACTGTTGCGATCCCCTATACTTGTGGGTTATCAGTTACTACTGATGCTATTACTATTGTCGCTGCTACAAAACTATTACTATCACTATTACCGTTACTGTTGCTGCTACCACTACTATCAAAGCTATCATATTACTGTGCTACTGATCACTTTGCTGCAGATAATTAATCTCCAGGTGTGATTGAATTGACAACTCAGTTGCTAATACTTGCAAATATTCTTTAGCTCCCCTTGTGTTGAATCTATAAATTTGGGTTGAATACTCTACCCGTTGAATACTCTACCCTAGAAAATTGTTACGATAACCTATACTTGTGGGTTATCAGCTGCTACCGTTACAATTTCTACTGTTACCACTACTATCAAAACTATCATATTACTCTGCTACTGATTACCGTGCTGCAGATATTTAATCTCTAGGTGTGGTTGACTTGACAACTCAACTGCTAATACTTACAAATATTCTTTGGCTCCCCTTGTTTCGAATCTATAAATTTGGGTTGAATACTCCACCCTCGAAAACTATTGTGACCCCTATACTTGTGGGTTATCACCGCCCCGACGAACATCTCCACCACACTTGACAACAAATAGGAAGTCGAGCTTGTCCAGTTCCTCCATGAGAACTGCAACATCTTCGCATGGAAACTTTCTAACATGTCGGGTGTTCCCAGGGAGCTGGTCGGGCACAAACTCCATGTCGACTCGAAGATGTAGCATGTCCAAGAAAACCTTCGACGATCCTGCACCGAGAAGCGCAAGGCAATCAGCGAGGAAATAGCACGGCTCTTGGCCGTCGAATTCATCCGAGAGATGTACCACTCCGAGTGTCTTGCCAACATCGTCATGGTGCCAAAGAAGAATAAATCACTCCAAATGTGTATTTATTTTAAGAACATCAATCAGGCCTGCCCGGAAGATCATTTACCTCTCCCTCGCATAGAGCAGATAGTAGATTCTACTGCTGGATGTGAGCGATTGTCTTTTCTAGATGCGTACTCTGGGTACCACCAGATCCGAATATATGGTCCTGATGAAATATGAACGATGTTCATCACCCTATTCGGGTGTTTTTGTTATATCACTAAGCCACGTGGGCTAAATCTGTTGGGGCCATGTTTCAGCATATGATTCAGAAGTGCCTACGGAAGCAGATCAACCAGAGCATGGAGGCTTACATGGATGACATCGTGCTCAAGTCCAAGAAAGGTTCTGACCTCTTGACAGACCTCGCCGAGATCTTTGTGAATTTGTGCACTTTTGGAATCAAGCTCAATCTAGCTAAGTGTACATTCGGTGTACCCGCGAGCAAATTGCTCGGTTTCCTTGTTTCTGAACCTGGGATCGATGCCAATCTGGAGAAAATTGAAGCCATCATCTGAATGAAGCAACCATGGCGTATCCACGACGTACAACACCTCAAGGGCTGCTTGGCTGCCCTGAGAAGGATCATTTCGAGACTTTGCGAAAAGGCCCTGACACTTTACCGATTGATGAAGAAGCCTCATAGGTTCGAATGGACTCCCGAAGCGCAGGTTGCATTCCAGGAACTGAAAGCACTACTTTCCACCCAGCCGGAGCTAGCTGCTTCAAGCAGCAAGGAGCCTTTGCTCCGATACAAAGCGGCCACTGGTCGAGTCGTTAGAACGGTTCCCACTGTGGAATGGGAAGAACGGGGCAAAACCTTCAAGCTCCAACAACCACTTTACTACATCTCCAAAGTCTTGACCCCTTCCAAGAAAAGGTATTCGCATTATCAGAAGCTAATTTATGGAATATACCTAACTGGAAAGACGGTGGTGCATTACTTTCAAGGACACTCGGTCACGGTGGTAAGCGACACTCCTCTGTCTAAGATAATGAACAACAAAGATGCTACTGGCTGAGTGGCTAAGTGGGCCATTGAGCTCCTTCCGCTGGATAGCAAGTTTGAAGCCAAGAAAGCAGTCAAGTCGCAAGCCCTAGTAGATTTCCTTGACGAATGGATTGAGCAAGAGCAACCCATCGCAAATGTTCCCGAGCACCGGACGATGTTCTTTGATGGTTCCAAGATGCTCCATGGCTCCGGGGCCAGAGTGGTCTGGGTGTCTCCTAAAGGTGACCGACTCAGTTATTGCTTCAGATTCACTTTGACTCCTCCAACAACGAAGCCGAATACGAAGCTCTCCAGTATGGGTTGCGGATGGCAATTTCTGTGGGAATTCACTGACTGATGGTTTATGGTGACTTGGATCTGGTGGTTAACCAAGTCATGAAAGAATGGGATATCCGCAGTCCAGCGATGACTGGCTACTGCAACACTGTGAGAACACTGGAGAAGCACTTTGAAGGGCTGGAACTCCATCACGTGCCACGCCTCAAGAACCAAGCGGCTGATGATTTGGCCAAGATGGGTTCAACCTGGAAGACAGTACCAAGGAATGTGTTCTTGGAACACCTTCACTCACCCGCAATCAAGGAAGATCATTTTGTGGAAGAGCCCCCGCAACCAGTCGGTCCTTCCAATCTGACTGAAGTTGACATCCCTGCGATAATTGACCTGGTCCAAGAAATCCTGGTTATCACTCCCGAGTGGACCGAACTGTACCTGGCCTACCTGCTCCAGTAGGAGCTCCCAGAAAATGAAGATGAAGCCCGCCAGGCCATCCATCGATCCAAGGCCTTAACCGTCATGGGAGACTAACTATACAAGAAAAGTACGACCAATGTCACTCAGTGATGCATATGACCGGAGGAAGGGCAACAAATTCTACAAGAGATTCACTCGGGAACATGTGGACACCATGCATCCTCTCGGACCCTGGTCACTAAAGCATTCAGGACCAAGTTCTGTTGGCCTCGAGCTAATGAGGCTGCCCAGGATATAGATGATCAGTGCGTCGGGTGGCAGTTTTACAAAAATCAGTCGCACAAGCCAGCATCCGCTCTGAATACTATCCCCCTCACTTGGCTGTTCGCCATCTGGGGACTTGACATGGTCGGCCCTCTTCGGACCAGGGCGAGTGGCTTCACGCACCTGTTGGTGGCAGTGGACAAGTTCACCAAGTGGATCGAGGCCAAGCCCAGAAATAAGTTGGACTCGGCCACTGCGATTCAGTTCATCAAAGAGATAATCTTTAGATTCGGGGTCCCAAACAGCATCATCACCCAAAAACGGATCTAACTTTGACTCGGAAGAGTTCCATGAATTTTCCTACACCCAAGGCACTCGGGTCGATTACGCCTCCGTGGCGCACCCACAGTCAAATGGACAAGCCGAGAGAGCGAATGGGCTCATACTGCAAGAATTGAAACCTCGCCTCATTGATGTCTACTATGCAACTTTATTCTTGTAGACACATGTTGGGCCTCCAAGTGCAGAGTTTTGTAGGACAGTGACCTAAGGTTTATCAATCCATGAGAGGTGTAAGATGAAGATGGTCTCTCTCAAATGACCCTGCAACCAAATACAAGAAATCTCTTGTGTCCCCAACACACCCAATACAATGGCAAATTGTATAGGTGCACTAGTTCGGCGAAGAGATGGTGATAAAAGTGTAATATTGATGGTAGAAATATATTTTTATAATCTGAATAAATAAAAATAGCAAGGTAGCAAATTGTAAACGTGCACAAAAACGGTATTGCAATGCTTGAAAATGAGGCCTAGAGTCCGTAATTTTGCTAGTGCAATATCTCAAGTGCTAATATAATTGGATCATATAACCACCCCTCAAAGTGCGATGAAGAATCACTCCAAAGTTCCTATCTAGAGGAGAACATAAGAATAAATTGTTTGTAGGGTGCGAAACCACCTCAAAGCTATTCTTTCCATTTGATCTATTCAAGAGTTCGTACTAAAATAACACAAAGCCATTCTTTCCGTTCGATCTATCCTAGAGTTCGTACTAAAATAACACCAAAGCAAATTCATATTCATAATACTCAATCCAACACAAAGAACTACAAAGAGTGCCCCAAGATTTCTACCAGAGAAACAAAGACAAGAACGTGCATCAACCCCTATGCATAGATTACCCCATTGTCACCTCGGGAATCCGCGAGTTGAGTGCCAAAACATATATCAAGTGAATCAATACGATACCCCATTGTCACCATGAGAATTCATATGCAAGACATATATCAAGTGCTCTCAAATCCATAAAAGTTTTCAATCCAATAACAATGAAATCTCAAAGGGAAAAACTCAATTCATCACAACAAGATAGAGAGGGGAAAACACCATATGATCCGACTATATTAACAAAGCCCGCAATACATCAAGATCGTGACATCTCTAGATCACGAGAGAGAGAGAGATTAAACACATAGCTACTTCTACAAACCCTCAGCCCCGAGGGTGGACTACTCCCTCCTCATCGTGGTGGCCGCCGGGATGATGAAGATGGCCACTGAAGATGATTCCCCCCTCCGGCAGGGTGTCGGAAAGGGTCTAGATTGGTTTTCAATGGCTACAGAGGCTTGCGGCGGCGGAACTTTTGATCCAGGTAAACCCCGAGAGTTTTTGGAATATTTGGGAATTTATAGGGTAAAGAGGGGGTGTGGGAGGCCACCGAGGTGGGCACAACCCACCTGGGCGCGCCTGGTGAGGGAATCCTGGATTAGGGGGTGTTCGGGTAGCCGGACTATACCTTCAGCCGAACTCCAGGACTATGAAGATACAAGATTGAAGACTCCGTCCCGTGTCCGGATGGGACTTTCCTTGGCGTGGAAGGCAAGCTTGGCGATGCGGATATTCAAGATCTCCTACCATTGTAACCGACTTTGTGTAACCCACCCTCTCCAGTGTCTATATAAACCGGAGGGTTTTAGTTCGTAGGACAACTTCATCATACAACAATCATACCATAGGCTAGCTTTTAGGGTTTAGCCTCCTCGATCTCGTGGTAGATCTACTCTTGTAATACCCATATCATCAATATTAATCAAGCAGGATGTAGGGTTTTACCTCCATCAAGAGGGCCCGAACCTGGGTAAAACATTGTGTCCCTTGTCTCCTGTTACCATCTGGCCTAGACGCACAGTTCGGGACCCCCTACCCGAGATCCGCCGGTTTTGACACCGACATTGGTGCTTTCATTGAGAGTTCCTCTGTGTCGTCGCTTTCAGGCCCGATGGCTTCTTCGATCATCAAAAACGATGCAGTCCAGGGTGAGACTTTTCTCCCCGGACAGATCTTCGTCTTCGGCGGCTTCGCACTTCGGGCCAACTCGCTTGGCCACCTTGAGCAGATCGAAAGCTACGCCCCTGGCCATCAGGTCAGGTTTGGAAGCCTAAACTACACGGCTGACATCCGCGATGACTTGATCTTCGACGGATTCGAGCCACAGCCAAGCGCGCCGCACTGTCTCGATGGGCATGATATAGCTCTGCTGCCAAGCAGCGCTTTGGAGGCCGCATACGCACCGGTTCCGACCATTGATTCGGAGCCTACTGCGCCGATCGAGGATCAGCGGTTAGACGCTGCCTCAGGGGCTGCGATCTCAGAGGCGATCGAGCCGAACTCCAGCCCCGCACTCCGCATGGCCCGTGACTCCGAAGAGCCGGATTCCTCTCCGAACTCCGTGCCCCCCGCGCCCCCGCCGATCGAATCCGATTGGGCGCCGATAATGGAGTTCACCGCCGCGGACATCTTTCAGAACTCGCCCTTCGGCGACATCCTGAATTCTCTAAAGTCTCTCTCTTTATCAGGAGAGCCCTGGCCGGACTACGGTCAGCAAGGTTGGGATACAGACGATGAAGAAATTCAAAACCCACCCACCACCCACTTCGTAGCCACTGTCGATGACTTAACCGACATGCTCGACTTCGACTCCGAAGACATCGACGGTATGGACGACGATGCAGGAGACAACCAAGAACCAACGCCTATAGGGCATTGGACAGCCACCTCATCTCACGATGTGTACATGGTGGATACCCCTAAAGGAAGCAACAACGAGGAAAACGGGGAGGGGATCAATCTCTCGAAAAACAATCAAAGCGTCGGCGTAAACGCCGACCTAAGCCCCGCCTCGATAAAGACCCAGCCATAGAGCAGGATGAGCCGGTAGACGACGAGCATGCCTTAGAGCAACCATCCCAACAAGGCAACCCGGATAGAGAAACCGAACATTCCTCCCCCGGCGAAAATGGCATTCCGGACGACCCTACGCCGGACAAGCCCACGAAGCAGAAGAACCTCTACAAACGGCTCGTTGCAACCGCATGCAGCCTGAAAAAGCAGAAGCGGAAGCTAAAGACTGCGGAAGATGCACTCAGGATCAGATGGAGTAAAGTAATCAATACCGCAGACAAATACGGCGGCAGTCGCCGCACTAAAAGCTATCCGAGGAGAAAACTACTACCTGAATTCGATGAGGAGGCCTTAGAGCCCTCGCATTCAAAAAGTAAGAAAGCCACACGGTCGGATAGACGACCCCAGGGCCAGCTTAAAGCGGCAAGCAGCGCCGCACTTAAGCCGATATGCGACCCACTTAAGGATTCGCATCATGGCCCAGCCAGGTCCATTTACGGGCCAAGAAAGCAAGCTCTTGTAAGCAATACAATAAAGCCATTATCAGAACACGGCACACCCAAATACAGGGGTGCCGCACACCCCCTATGTTTCACCGATGAGGTCCTGGATTACGAATTTCCAGCGGAATTCAAACCCATAAACATAGAGGCATATGACGAAACAACAGACCCTGGATTCTGGATCGAGGATTATATCCTCCACATACATATGGCTCGAGGAGATGACCTCCACGCCATAAAATACTTACCCCTCAAGCTTAAAGGGCCAGCCCGGCATTGGCTTAAAAGCCTTCCTGAAAACACAATCGGAAGTTGGGAAGAGCTCGAGGACGCTTTCCGAGCAAATTTTCAAGGGACCTATGTCCGCCCTCCGGATGCAGACGATCTTAGTCACATAACTCAACAGCCCGGAGAGTCAGCTCGACAATTCTGGAATAGATTTCTTACTAAAAAGAATCAGATAGTCGACTGTCCGAACGCCGAAGCCTTAGCAGCTTTCAGGCATAATGTCCGAGACGAATGGCTCACCAGACACATCGGCCAAGAAAAGCCAAGAACAATGGCTGCACTAACAAGCATCATGACCCGCATTTGCGCAGGAGAGGATAGCTAGTTGGCAAGATGCAGCACCAGCGACCCAAGTACATCTGAAACTAGGGATGGAAACGGAAAACTGCAACGCAATAAGGACCGTCGCCGGACTAAGGAAAAAAGTCCGAAGAGCACGGCAGTTAACGCCGGATTCAAAAGCTCACGACAGAATCAGAAAAAGCCGACCCTCCAAGATAATAGGGACGACCTATCCAACCTAAACAAAATCCTGGATAGGATATGTCAAATACACAGTACTCCCGGAAAGCCTGCTAACCATACCCACAGAGATTGTTGGGTTTTCAAACAATCTGGCAGACTCAACGCCGAACACAAGGGGCTCGATACACCAAGCGAAGACGAGGACGAACCCCAAAAGCAGAGTACCGGGAAACAAAAGAATTTCCCACAAGAAGTAAAAACAGTAAACTTACTCCACATAACAAAACGTGCGGCGCCCATAAAGGTACGCGCCCCACGGTCTATCCCAAAGGAATCCCGCCACTGGTTGTCAAAACCAATCATCTTCGATCATCTGGATTATTCTAGAAGTATCAGGAACCCAGGCTGGACTGCCCTGGTACTCGATCCATTAATTGGCAGACTCCAGTTTTCAAATGTCCTTATGGGCGGTGGCAGTGGACTCAACCTGATATATCAGGACTCAATCCGCCACATGGGGATCGACCCAAAAAGAATTCGCCACAGCAAAACCTCCTTTGAAGGAGTAACGCCAGGTCCGGACACCCATTGCATGGGTTTTCTCCGGCTCGAGGTTATTTTCGGCTCTTCTGATAACTTCCGTCGCGAAAAGCTGACTTTCCACATCATCCCATTCTCAAGTCGCTATCAAGCACTGCTGGGACGCGAAGCTTTCGCCCGCTTTAACACAATACCGCATTATGCATCTCTTACGCTTAACATGCCCGGTCCACGCGGCATCATCTCCGTAACGGGGAAGCAGTAAGGGCGCCTCCCCCAAGCGGAGGATTGTGCGGCCGCTTTAACAACCTCACAATACATTGGCTTCACCAGCCAGAACATCAGAATAGGTCATTAAGACCACGGACACGGATAGACGAGTCCGGCACAAAAGTATTGTTGATAAAGGCTTAATGGCCATATACCCCTGCACTAGGGGTTTCACACGTATAAAATAAGAGACAATAAAGCTCAATTTTCCATATTTTACTTTACACTTTGTTTATTTCATATAACTTTTGTTCGGCACGCCCTTTTTTCAACTTAGTTGCTCTCTTTTTACAGATGAACTTCGTGCTGCACCCGTCCAGGATACGGCACAACGGAGACATAGGCGCAGACGTGCAGTAGGGAACCGTTCCAAGGATTCTTTTCAGATTAAGACCCTGCGTAAACCTTTATTTACTATCTCTTGTTGATACACATCCCCTGGTTCTATGACCAAGGAGGAGGCTGGCGTCTTGGCATGTGGCCACGTCAGAATTCTTGCGCGTACCTGGACACTAGGGGCTTATACCTTAGAGCGTTACTTAGCCCGCTCTCATAAAGACCGAATACCTTAGGGAGTGTTCGGCGTCGCGAGTTTGGCCTTATATGCATCAGCTCCGAGTCATGATTTTGGTCAAATGTTGGGTTGCCCGGCTCCTGTGTTCGGCCGCCTTACGTTCCGCTCTATCGGCTACGGCGGCACCAGGAGAACTACTGCGATTGTGCCCTGGTTCGGCCAGGCGAGCACCTCAGTAGAGAAAGCCGAAAACCGACTGTCATGATATGGCGTGAGACTGGTCAACCACTCGATGACTCTCCGGAATCTATAGGATTCCCCCGCATTAACGAAGGGTCATTTCTCGGCCAGGCACATACGCGCCTCGAATTCAGGCGAGCGCAGTCGCCACCAGGGGCTACCTAAATAGTCCCATTGTCAAGCTCCTATGGCTAAGTGTAAGTGTTAAAGCATTATAGTCCGGTTGCCTAGCTTGCTGCGCTATCACCTCCTTTGTAGGACCAAGACGTTGGATTAAGTGTGAAAATGCGCCTTCTGCGAGCACCCCCGCACTATGTGCGTGGGGGCTGAAGCCAACGACTGCCATCTTTCAGATTTTGTATGTATATCTTAAAACGGCCGCACATGAGGTGTTCCACATACTTGCAGGCACAAATATAAAAGGCTACTACAATTCATCAAAATATTGCTTCATAATTACATATGCTATCAGAACATAGCATCATTCGAGCACTGCGTCTCTATTACACGAGCGCCTTCAAGGACTTCCTGAAAATAGTGCTCGGAGGGTACTCAGCTTTGGTCCGAATCTCGGGATGCAACAACGGTGGTCTCCATCCCTGCCCAGTATGGCTTGACACGGGCAAGAGCCATCCGTGCGCCCTCTATGCATGCTGACCTCTTCATCGCATCGATACGTGGCACCGCGCCAAGGAATTGCTGCACCAAGCCGAAATAACTCTTCGGCTCCGATCTCCCCGGCCACAGATGACCCATGAAGTACTTCATGGCGAGTCCGGACAATCTATTCAGTTCGGCCCATTGAGCCAGACGATCGTCCACTGCCAGTGGACGCTCTGGATTGTGGAACTGCGACCAGAAAAGCCTTTCCACTTCGCGATCTTCTTGATCTCGAAAGTGTTCGGTCGCATCAGCAGCACTCGCTGCCAAATCCAGATAGGCATCCATCGCACTCCACATCCGGTCCAACGGAGCAAACTTCAGATCGCCAAACTTTCTCCGCAGCATAAAGGGGTTTCCAGCCGCAATCTGTCCGGCCTGGCACATCTCCTCCTTCGCAGCTCTCATCGCAGAGCGAGCGTCCTTGGCATCAACAACGGCCTTCTCTAAATCCGTTTGTCTCGCCCGTTCTTCTTTCTCAAGAGACTTGCAACGGTCAGCAGTGCTTTTTAACTTCATGGCCATCTCCTTCTTGCTTCGGCAGTGAGCAGCCTGTTCGGCTCTCAGCTCTTCAAGTGCCTTCTCGGCAGCCGCATCACTTGTCCTGGCTTGTTCCTTAGCTCGGGCAAGTTCCGCCCGGAGACTCTCCACGGCGGTCGCACCATCTGCGTCAAGCACACACATTGTAAGATACTGGCATAAAAGCTCCTCTTACCAGATGCCGCCCGAGGAATTGCATACCTTGAGCATCATCAAGTCGCTCGTTGACGAGCGCGATGTCGGCATCTGCCACGTCAAGTTGCCGCTTTATCTCGGCAAAATCATAAGTTTGGCTCGATTCCGGACACTTCGCCACCTATATACAAAGGCAAAAATTAGACCTGGGATTATGATCCTCTGCGCACTGTCAATTTTGACAACGCACAGAGTCTCAGGGGCTACTATCTACACAGGGCGCATCTTGTTTATGCGCAACTGACAAAGAAGTACATTATCAAATGTACCTCAAAACCCGTCAGCAAACTTCTGACGGCCTCGTGCAATCCGCTTTCTGCAGACGAAATCCTTCCATCACTGTACCCATCAATGCACGGTGCTCCTCTGAGATAGAAGCTCGCCCCAGCAGAATCATCAGCTCCTGCAACCGCGCACCAGACGGTGCCGGACTCGTCCTATGACCTCCATCGAAGGCAGGACGCGGAGAACCTTGGGGGGCATATGGCTACCTTCCACCCCTGCCGGATTCGGAGAAACCCTCCGCGACGACACCTCAGGGTCGCCCGCCTTGCTAGGCGGTACGGCAGGGGGAGGCGTTCCACTCTCCATCATCTCCGGAAGAAGATCCCCCGAAGACGAGCTCTGCTGAGAAGGGCTGAGGTCCGAGCTGCAAGGTAAAATTTCAGTTAATCTTCTCAGATAAAAAGTAAGGATTTCTCTCATCCCTCTAAAGGAAAATCTTTCTCTACTTACGGCTCACTGGAGGGCTGATCCCTTTGGGGGCGTAGTTCGGCCGGGGATCTCCCGGCGCTGGACCCTCTGACGAGGACTCCTTCCCCCGCTTTGAGGCCATGGTCTCCGGGTCGTCAGAGGCGGCCCTCTTCTTCCCCCTAGGAGAGGAATTGTCGGTTCCTCCCTACGGAGCAGCCTCCTTCGAGGAGGCCATAGTTTCCTTGTCCTCCCCCTCACTTCCCTCCAAAGGCACGATCTTCAACATCCTGACTAGCACGGGATCCGGCCTGGTCTCAGGAAGGGGAGCCGGACACCTGATCAGCTTCGCCTTCGCTACCCACTCCTGTTTAAAAGGACAGCTCTTTTAGGGGCGAGTTTATGACAATTTTACGGATAGCGAGTCCGGGCACAAGGTTACTTACTTGAGTATCCGGGCGATTGCAGCTTAAACCTGCATCCTCGGTCAAATCCGGACACATTGCTTGCGATCCGAAGAACATTTTATACATCTCCACGGGCGTTGCGCCCATAAAATGCTGGAGAGCTCGTGGTCCCTCCGGTTTAAACTCTCACAGACGAAGGGAGCGACGTTTGCCGGGCAATGTTCGGCGAATCAGCATGACCTGTGTCACCTTGACCAGGTTGAGGTCTCTTTCTAAGAGATCCCTAATGCAGCCCTGCAACAGGGGCACGTCTTTGGATAACCCCCAATCTAATCCTTTGTTGAACCATGATGCTAGCCGTGGTGGGGGACCCGAGCGAAAGGCAGGAGGCGCCACCCACTTGGCACTCCTGGGAGCGGTGATATAGAACCACTCTCGTTGCCACAAGCCGAGCTCCTCTTGAAAGGAGCCCTCGGGCCATGGAGCATCGGCATTCTTACTTATGACAGCACCCCCGCACTCTGCGTGCCGTCCCTCGATCATCTTCGACTCCACTCCAAAAGTCTTGAGCCATAATCCGAAGTGAGGAGTAACACGGAGGAATGCTTCGCACACAATGATGAATGAGGAAATGTGGAGGATGGACTCCGGAGCTAGGTCATGAAATTCCAGCCCATAATAGAACATCAGCCCCCTCATGAAGGGATCCATCGGGAAGCCTAAACCCCGAAGGAAGTGAGACATGAACACTACGCTCTCACCAGGCTGGGGACTGGGAATAGCCTGCCTTTGAGCAGGCAACCTAAGGGAAATTTCGACGGTCAAAAACTTAGCCTCTCTCAACCTTAGCACGCCTCCTCCGTGACGGAGGAGGGCATCCATTGGCCTCGAAGGTCGGAACCGGACATTGTCGAAGCTCCGAAGCGCCTGGAATCTAGAGCCTAGGGTGTTGGAACTCGAGGCGACAGGCGAACTTGTTTTGAGATTGGAGAAAAGGAGTAAGGCCTTGGTCTCCTTATAAGAGGTTGAATACCAGGAGCCCTCCGCGTAACCGTTTGGGACTCGCCTTTAATCGAGAAAACATGCTAATGGGCACGATTGGGTTACCCACGTCCGTATTAACGAGAATCCCGTAAACAAAGGGGACACAATATCTGCTTTGACAAGACGTGCCAAGGAAACCGCCTCGCAAAACACGCTGAGGTGGAGAAGTGAAAACGATTTGAATAAAGGCTTGGCCGTAGTGTGATGTCACGCTGCGGAATACGTCAGCAGATTAGATTTGTGTTAATATTATTCTCTCTATGGCAATACGTGGAAGCTTATTTTGCAGAGCCGGACACTACTCTTCGTGTTTACAAACTTTTATGAAGAATTTGGAGGAGGAACCTGCCTTGCAATGCCGAAGACAATCTGCGCGCCGGACTCGTCGTCATTGAAGCCTGGTTCAGGGGCTACTGAGGGAATCCTGGATTAGGGGGTGTTCGGGTAGCCGGACTATACCTTCAGCCGAACTCCAGGACTATGAAGATACAAGATTGAAGACTCCGTCCCGTGTCCAGATGGGACTTTCCTTGGCGTGGAAGGCAAGCTTGGCGATGCGGATATTCAAGATCTCCTACCATTGTAACCGACTTTGTGTAACCCTAACCCTCTCCGGTGTCTATATAAACCGGAGGGTTTTAGTCCGTAGGACAACTTCATCATACAACAATCATACCATAGGCTAGCTTTTAGGGTTTAGCCTCCTCGATCTCGTGGTAGATCTACTCTTGTACTACCCATATCATCAATATTAATCAAGCAGGACGTAGGGTTTTACCTCCATCAAGAGGTCTCGAACCTGGGTAAAACATTGTGTCCCTTGTCTCATGTTACCATCTGGCCTAGACGCACAGTTCGGGACCCCCTACCCGAGATCCGCCGGTTTTGACATCGACACCTGGGCTCCCAGGCACGCCCTGGTGGGTTGTGCGCCCATCAGGGCACCCCCCAGGTGCTGCTCTGGCCCATCCTGGGTGTTCTGGTCCATAAAAAATGTCCAAAAAGTTTGGCGGTGTTTGGACTCCGTTTGATATTGATTTCATGCGATGTAAAAAACAAGCAAAAAACAACAACTGGCACTGGGCACTAGGTCAATAGCTTAGTGACAAAAATGATATAAAGTTGCTATAAAATGATTGTAAAACATCCAAGAATGATAATATAATGACATGAATACTTCATAAGTTATAGATTCGTTGGAGATGTATCAGCATCCCCAAGCTTAATTCCTAGTCATCCTCGAGTAGGTAAATGATAAAAGAAATAATTTATGAAGTATGAATGCTGGAAAAGTGCATAAGTTTGATCAATGATAATTTCAATCACTTTTCCTGCATCATAACAACAACTCTTTCTTATAAAACTTCTCATGTTAAAGTAGCAATCAATTCACATGTTAAGGTTCAAACAATGAATTCTCTTGAAACTCAACAACCTATGTTCTCAGTCACCAAGCAATTGTAATTCAACTTATTCAACAGAGTTTAAGTAAGGGCTCCACATACTCAACCATCATATTGTCTTCTATTATTGTTAACACTCACCGCATACACATGAGCAAAATGTTTCAACCGGACACATAGAAAGATAGGGGCTTATAATTTCGCCTCCCAACGTATTCACCTCAAGGGTGATGTCAACAATAATAACTCATGATACACATATCCAATTGGATATATGTGCCTAGTTTTTTCCTCACCACATGATGCTTGCCAAAAGAGAAAAATAAAAAGGAATAGAGAGAAGAACTTTGATTCTTTACATAAAAGTAAAAGATGGGCCCTTTGAAGAGGGAAGCAGAGGTTGCCATGCACTTATTTGTTTGTATGCTCAACCCCTTAGTGCAAAACAACGTCATGTAGTATTGCCCCTTGTGATGGCAACTTTTATTATGCAGTCTCTCGCTTTTATTCTTCACCATCACAAGTTCATACAACGCTCAATTTTATCTTACACTAAATGATCTCACACTTTTAGAAGCAATTTTTATTGCCTTATTGCACCGATAACAACTTACTTGAAGGATCTTGCTCAATCCTTAGGTAGGTATGGTGGACTCTTGAAGATAAGATTTGGGTTTAAGGGTTTTTGGATGCACAAGTAGTATCTCTACTTGGTGCGGAATTTTTGGCTAGCAAAGATGGGGGGGCAAGCACCACATGTTGAAGGATCTATGACAATATAACTTCTATGTGAATATGAACAAACATAAACCATTATGTTGTCTTCCTTGTCTAACATCAACAATTTTGGCATATAATATTTTGATGGGGGCTCACAATCACAAAATGTTTCAAAGATAGTGTATTTGCATGTGAAAGTTCTCTTCCTTCTACTAATTATTCATGAATTGCTTGTATGACCAATATTGTTATTGTCAAGCTTCAAAAGATTTCACTTTCTAAACCCAATTTGAAGCTACCACTAGGCATGATATAATTTCAACTTCATGATATTCAATTCATTCAACAATTTACTCATAGGATATAAGTGAAGCACAAGAGTAAATGACAAGCTACTCCAAAAGATATAAGTGAAGACCATGAGCATAATATTTCTTTCTATCAAATTAATTTAAGGGAAGCAAGAGATAATTTCTTCAAAAATATTAAAGCACAATGTGCTCAAAAAGATATAAGTGAAGCACTAGAGCAATTCCACAGAAAAGAGCTTCGTTGATGGGATGTGTGTGCCGCTTACCTAGCCTCCCTGGCAACTATTTGAGGACTCTATTTTATTTAAAAACTTTCAGATTTAAGTATTTTATTAAAAAAACAAGCAAAATAAAATAAAATTACATTCCAAGAATAGCACACATCATGTGAATAAGCAAAAACTTAGGCCCAACCAATACTAACTGATAATTGTTGTGGAAGAAAGGTGAGATGCCTACCGGGGCATCCCCAAGCTTAGATGCTTGAGACTTCTTGAAATATTATCTTGGGGTGCCTTGGGCATCCCCAATATTGAGCTTTTTTGTCTCCTTAATTCCTATCATATCACGGTTTTCATAAATCTCAAAAGCTTCATCCACACAAAACTCAACAAGAACTCGTGAGATAAATTAGTATAAACCAATGCAAAAAACCTTATCATTATATACTGTAGCAAATAACTAAAATTATAATGCAACATTGCATACTAAATTCCTCTGCATATTTAATACTCCTATCCTCAAATATGATCATTAAACAAGCAAACATATGCAAACATAACAGCAATCTGCCAAAACAGTATAGTCTGTAAAGAATGCAAGAGTATCAATACTTATTCAATTCCAAAAGTTATGAAAATTTACCAACCTGTAGAAAATTAATTGGAGCTTATTTTGTAAAAAGTGTCAACATTTTATCACATTCTTACTTTTCTAAGGAATTTTTGCAACATCGATAAACTTTCTGTTTTGAAACAGCAACATGTAGACTTGCAAAATAAGCATGGCAAAGGCTATACTTGACATTTTTACTGAAATAAAAGATGCAAACCATTATTATAAATAACATCAAGCAAATCCTAACAAAATAAAATGATGGTCCATGAAAAACGCATATCATGTGACGAATGAAAACATAGCTCCAAGTGAGGTTACCGATAATGTTGAAGCCGAAAGAGGGGATGCCTTCCAGGGCATCCCCAAGCTTAGTTGCTTGGATCTTCCTTGAATATTTCCTTGGGGGTGCCTTGGGCATCCCCAAGCTTAGGTTCTTGTCACTCCTTATTCTCCTCATATCGATATATCACCCAAAACTTGAAAACTTCAATCACACAAAATTTAATGGAACTTTGTGAGATAGGTTAGTATGATAAAGAGCAAACTATTCCACTTTTGGTACTGCCAAAGAAAAGATTCATAATTGTTATCACACAATTCCTACTGTAGCATATCACTTCTAAAATTTATATTGAGCAATATAATCCATAGAAACTAGAAAACAAGCAAACTATGCATTGAAAACAGAATCTGTCAAAAACAGAACAACCTGTAGTAATATGTACTCCAACCATACTTCTGGCACTCCAAAAATTCTGAAAAATAGGAAAACCCGGGTAATTTATCTATTAATATTTGGCAAAAAGAATCATCATTTTATCACGCTTTTGTTAAAAATGAGAATTTTTTTCCTGAGCGCAAAAGTTTCTCTTTTTCAGCAAGATCAAATCAACTATGACCGTAAGCCATCCCATGGTCTTACTTGGCACTTTATTGAAACGAAAGCTATAAAATATGATTACTACAGTAGCCTAATCATGTTAACACACAAAAACAGTAGGTAAAAATGTGGGTTTCTCTCCCAACAAGTCTATTTCTTTAATGCCTTTTAGCTAGGTATGATGATTTCAATGATGCTCGCATAAAAGATAAAGATTGAAACACAAAGAGAGCATCATGAAGCATATGACTAGCACATTTAAGTCTAACCCACTTCCTATGCATTGGCATTTTGTGAGCAAACAGCTTACGGGAACAAGAATCAACTAGCATAGGAAGGTAAAACATGCATAACTTCAAAACTTTCAATACAAAAAGAGGAAACTTGATATTATTGCAATATGTAAAAGCATATGTTCCTCCCTCATAATATTTTCAGTAGCATCATGAACGAATTCAATAATATAACTATCACATAAAGCATTCTTTTCATGATCCACAAGCATAGAAATTTTATTACTCTCCACATAAGCAAATTTATTCTCATCAATAGTAGTGGGAGCAAACTCAACAAAATAACTATCATGAGAGTGAAAATTAAAATCATGATGACAAGTTTCATGGTTATCATTATTCTTTATAGCGTACATGTCATCACCATAATCATCATAGATAGCAACTTTGTTATCATAGTCAATTGAAGCCTCATCCAAAATGGTGGATTCGTCACTAAATAAAGTCATGACCTCTCCAAATCCACTTTCATCATTATAATCAACATAAATAGGAGACATGCAAACATTATAACAAATTTCCACATCAAATCTTGGGGGACTAACAATATCATCTACATCAAACATAGCATCCCCAAGCTTATGGATTTGGATATCATTAGCATCATGGATATTCAAAGAATTCATACTAACAACATTGCAATCATGCTCATCATTTATACCAAACATTCTAGTGAATTCTTCTTCCATCAATTGGGCACAATTTTCCTTCCCATCATTTTCACGAAATACATTATAAAGATGAATAATATGATGCAACATCAATTCCAATTTTTGTAGTTTTATTTTAAAAACCAAACTAGTAATAAAGAAAGAAACTAAAAGATTCAATTGCAAGATCTAAAGATATACCTTCATACATTCACCTCCCCGGCAACGGCGCCAGAAAAGAGCTTGATGTCTACTATGCAACTTTATTATTGTAGACACGTGTTGGGCCTCCAAGCGCAGAGTTATGTAGGACAGTAGCAATTTTCCCTCAAGTGGATGACCTAAGGTTTATCAATCCGTGAGAGGTGTAGGATGAAGATGGTCTCTCTCAAACGACCCTCCAACCGAGTGAGGATTTGCTCCACACTCAGGGGCTTAGCCACGAACTAGCTTTTGCCTAAGTCTAACAAAACGCCAGAAGAAAATAGAAACTTGTTCTCAAACAAAAGATTCAATCCGTTTGAATGCTTCGAAACCAAAATGAGGCCGAAGCTCAGCAAAGTATTTGATTACATCATCCACCCAACATTCTGGGGAAAATTTAACCAAGTGTTTTAGGCCTCAGGCGGAGGGCTGGCTAGCTCAACAAAGGTCTCCAGATCGATCCCGAAGAGATGGTAAGTGTAATATTGATGGTAGAAATATATTTTTATAACCTGAATAAATAAAAATAGAAAGGTAGCAAATTGTAAACAGGCACAAAGCGGTATTGCAATGCTTGAAAATGAGGCCTAGGGTCCATACTTTCGCTAGTGCAATATCTCAATAGTGCTAATATAATTGGATCATATAACCACCCCTCAAAGTGCGATGAAGAATCACTCCAAAGTTCCTATCTAGCGGAGAACATAAGAATACATTGTTTGTAGGGTATGAAACCACCTCAAAGCTATTCTTTCCGTTCGATCTATTCAAGAGTTCATACTAAAATAACACAAAGCTATTCTTTCCATTCGATCTATCCTAGAGTTCGTACTAAAATAACACCAAAGCAAATTCATATTCATAATACTCAATCCAACACAAAGAACTTCAAAGAGTGCCTCAAGATTTCTACCGGAGAAACAAAGAGTCACCATGAGTATTCATATGCAAGACATATATCAAGTGCTCTCAAATCCATAAAAGGTTTCAATCCATTAACAACGAAATCTCAAAGGGAAAAACTCAATTCATCACAACAAGATAGAGAGGGGAAAACACCATATGATCCAACTATATTAACAAAGCCCGCGATACATCAAGATCGTGACATCTCAAGAACACGAGAGAGGGATAGAGAGATTAAACACATAGCTACTGGTACAAACCCTCAGCCTCGAGGGTGCACTACTCCCTCCTCATCGTGATGGCTGCCAGGATGATGAAGATGGCCACCGGAGATGATTCCCCCCTCTGGCAGGGTGCCGGAAAGGGTCTAGATTGGTTTTCGGTGGCTACAGAGCCTTGCGGTGGCAGAACTTCTGATCTAGGTTAACCACGAGGCTTTTTGGAATATTTGGGAATTTATAGGGTAAAGAGGGGGTGCGGGAGGCCACCAAGGTGGGCACAACCCACCTTGGCGCGCCTGGGCCCCTAGGCGTGCCCCCCTCGGGGCACCCCTCAGGTGCTGCTCTGGCCCATCCTAGGCGTTCTGGTCCATAAAAAGTCTCCAAAAAGTTTCGTGGTATTTGGACTCCGTTTGATATTGATTTCCTGCAATCTAAAAACAAGCAAAAAACAGCAACTGACACTAGGCACTAGGTCAATAGGTTAGTCCCAAAAAATGATATAAAGTTGTTATAAAATGATTGTAAAACATCCAAGAATGATAATATAACAGCATGAATACTTCATAAATTATAGATATGTTGGAGACGTATCACTCATGTGCGATCTAGCTCACATGCAGTGGGCCTGGGTGACCGAGCTACCATCAGTCCTTTGGGGCATGCGAATGACCCCGAACCGATCCACCAATCGCACCCCTTTTTTCATGGTCTACGAGTCAGAAGAAGTTTTACCAAGTGACTTGCTCCACAATTCCCCCCAAGTGGATCTTTACTTGGAGGCCGAAGCTGAAGAGGCAAGGCAGGACGGCCTAGACCTTTTGGAGGAAGAGCGCGAGCTAGCGCTTATAAGATCAACTTTGTACCAACAAGACTCGCGTCGCTACCACGACAGGCACGTCAGAGGGTGTGCCTTCTAGGAAGGAGACCTGGTCCTCCGAGTGGATCAGCAAAAGCCTCACAAGCTGGCACCCCCTTGGGAAGGGCCATTCGCCATATCAAAGGTCCTACACAATGGAGCGTACAGAGTCTACAACTTCTCCAAAGAATCGGAAGAGCGCAGAGCTTGGAACATGGATCTACTCCGCAAGTTTTACACTTAGAATCTCCTTTGTAATAGTTAGTCTGAATGAACTTAGATGAATAAAAATATTGCTTTTCCCATATATCGTCTAGTTCGACCTACGGTCGTGTTTCATTACACAATGCTAACTGCATTCGGAAACTAACACACCTCCAGTGGGTGCAGAGGAGAAAACTTAGCCGTGAACCAGCTTTCGCCTAAGTTAAAAATATAATCCGAGTGGGATCCATTCCACACTCGAGGGCTTAGCCGTGAACCAGCTTTCGCCTAAGTTAAAAATACAATCTGAGTGTGATCTGCTCCACACTCGGGGGCTTAGCTACGAACCAGCTTTCTCCTAAGTTAAAAGAGAATTCGAGTGAGGATCTGCTCCACACTCGGGGGCTTAGCTGCGAACCAGCTTTCCACTAAGTTAAAAAACAAATCCGAGTGAGGATCCACTCCACACTCGGGGGCTTAGCCATGAAAAAGCTTTCGCCCAAGTTAAAAGAGAATCCGAGTGAGGTTCTGCTCCACACTCGAAGGCTCAGCTGCGAACTAGCTTTCGCCTAAGTTAAAAATAAAATCCGAGTGAGGATTTGCTCCACACTCAGGGGCTTAGCCACGAACTAGCTTTTGCCTAAGTCTAACAAAACGCCAGAAGAAAATAGAAACTTGTTCTCAAACAAAAGATTCAATCCGTTTGAATGCTTCGAAACCAAAATGAGGCCGAAGCTCAGCAAAGTATTTGATTACATCATCCACCCAACATTCTGGGGAAAATTTAACCAAGTGTTTTAGGCCTCAGGCGGAGGGCTGGCTAGCTCAACAAAGGTCTCCAAATCGATCCCGTCGGCGAAAGTCTCCATGAAACCCTCAAACTTTAGGTTCTTCTTGTTCATCACTCTGAGGCCCTTCAGCTTCTCCTCGTCCACATTCCTGTAATGAACGTGTACGAGAGATAATGCCATGTCAACACCACTCCGAGCTACCAACTTCTTCCAGGCTTTCACCCAGGCGGGGACTTCATTCAGCCTTGTCATGACCGACTCCGGGTCCATCCGAGTCTCCTCGCCTGGTTGTAGATCCTTGTCGGTATGAGCCAAGGCTCCCCAGGTCCGAGTGATGTAGCCCAGCGCATTCTCCAAATAGTCTTCAAGCTTGAGGATGGCAGGGGATGCTTTGTCGGCGAAGAGTGACCTGGAGGGATCCAAATCCCTCTCAAGCCCCTCCAGTTCTAGCTCCTTGTTGTAGCAGTGCTCTGTTTAGGGGAGAACAGTCCATAAGCGAGTGACTGAGGAAAAATTGGTGACATATGGATTTCACTCGGTCAAAGGAGAACTTACCAGCAAGCTTCTCGCTGAATTCCTCGCAAACCTCTTCATATGTGCTTCCAGGGCATTCTTCTTGCCAGTCAGCTACATGACCTTCTCCTCCAGCGTCTGCTTCTCTTGCCCGAAGGCACTAGCTTGATCCTCACACTTCTTCTTCCACTCGGAAGATTCTCCTCTGGCAGTAGCGTTGGCAGTCTTGAGATCCTTGATCTCTTCTTCTAGCTTGCCAACTGAAGCCAGCTTCTCGTTGGTAGGCTTGGTCTTGGTCCTAGCTTCCTTCTGGGCCAACGCCAGATCCTTGTCCTTGTTCTCCAGGGCCCGCTTCATGGTTTATAAACAAATAGAAGTCCTGAGCTTGGTTACAAGTTGGGTTGCTATGAACATCTATCGAAGCAGAGTGACTTGGATCAAAAGGGAAAAAACAATATGCAAACACTAGACGAAGGAAATGGCTTACCTCCCAGAGCTTTCTTCTCTTTCTCCAGTCGGGCACTCTTGCGCTTCTCAACTTCTAGATCCAGTGAAGGGATATCACCTCCTTCTCCATGGCAGCATAGTGGGATGCCAACTCACAAGTCCTCTGCAACATGCAAGAAACAATCAGTCAGAAGACACAAAGAAAAAACCAAAGCATTAACTCACGAACATCCGGATAGGCACTACTAGAAGGAACAAGTTAGACTGGTACCAGACCCTGAAGTACCCTCTGACTACTGAGTTGGCCACACACTATCAAGTGGAACAAGCTTGACCAGTACCAAATTCTGAAGTACCATTGGGTTACCCACTCGATCGTACCCTACCGAGTGGAACAAGCTTAACCAGTACCAAATCCTGAAGTACCCTTGGGTTACACACTCGGTCGTACCCCTCCAAGTGGAACAAGCTTGACTAGTACCAAATCCTGAAGTACCCTTGGTTTACCCACTCGGTCGTACCCCTTCCGGAGGAACAAGCTTGACCAGTGCCAAATTCGATCAGTACCAGATCCTGAAGTACCCTCTGATCTACCCTCGCTCAGTCGCTCCTGAGTTGGTGATGAAGGAGATAGAGGACAACAACACAAGATGATCTCCTTCATTCGGCTGACCTCCGAGTCAGCAATGAAGAAGATCCCACCTATTATCTCACTAGCACATGGGTGTTGCCTGGCATCCTGAATGCCTAGCACAGATCTAAAGACCGCCACGGATTGCCCGCAATCGACAACAGTCTCGGGGACTACACCCAGTGGGTGCACTCAGCATGCCCCCACTGGAAAATGACTCGTCGATGAGCTAGAAAAATCCGCAAGTTCTAATATTACCACTGACTGCTCCATTCGATGGTAGCTGATGTCGCTTTAACTACGTCGGTATTTCCCCAAAGAAGAAGACATGATGCAGCACAACTACGGTAGGTATTTCCCTCAGTGATGATACCAAGGTAATCGAACCATTAGGAGAACCATACTTCTTTGGCCCATCGTGTGTCTTCTCCAGAAAAAATCTCCAAAAAGTTTCGCTGTGTTTGGACTCCTTTGGTATTGATTTCCGAAGTAAAAAACAGCAAATGACAACTGGCACTGGGCACTATGTCAATAGGTTAGTCCCAAAAAATGATATAAAGTTGTATAAAATGTTGTAAAACATCGAAGATGTAATATTATATGATGCAGACGTATAAAATATTTAGATATGTTGGAGACGTATTCCGTAGCCTCGGGACTACACCCAGTGGGTGCCCACTCACCGTGCCTGGTGCGCGACGTGGTGAGTTTTCTGCTACCGAACCGCTTGGGGCGTAGAACTTCGGGTGAATCAGAAAAGCAGAAAGCCGCCTGTGGTCTGAGCTTCTAGCGCGGGAGCCCGGGACTAGCAGCCCGTGGGTGCACTCAGCGTGCCCCACTGGCCATGAAACACCAGTGGGTGTTGCCCTAGTGCAAACCCACTACATAACCCGAGCCAAGGGAAAAAGAGAAACTTCAATCTGGAAATCATACTCACGATGATACTTACTCAGATATTGTTGTGTCTGAGCACCGCGGCTTGCGTCGGTGAGCCTCAGGCCGGGGTGGTAGCAGCGTATAACCCACCTAGCATTTCAGAGCCTCCTTGCTTCACCCCGCACCTATCTCGAAGGGACATGGTACCAGTCACGGAGGTAGACTTTGACCGCAGGTTCTGCGGTGCTATGTGAGGGTGAGAGACCGCTCGTTACCACGTGCATCTCGCCCAAACAAAGAGGGCGGTGTTTCGCTGGGCCGAACCACACCTCCTGGGACCCGATCTGATGCGAAAATGCGGACCTGAATCAACAAGACCCCATGGCCAGGCAGAATGCACCACCGCATGCTAGGTTGCACAGGGACGTACGCACACCAACCGCTCAGTCCTCAGGAGAGGACGTACACCTTATCCGCGTCACTAGACCTTGCTAAGACTCCTGGCTCGGGCCTTACGGTCGGAGTAAACGCTGGGGCCATCTGTGAGGGAGGCGTTCCGCATGAACTATCAGCCATCTCATGGTTAATGCCCCCCCTGTTGCGGCCGGATGGGCGGTCGCTACTCTTCTGGCTTCCACATCATTCATTCCAGGCTGGGGATTTTTTTTGAATCTTTGCAGGTGGAGTGGCTATGAAATATTTAAACCAATAAAATCATTCGTGTTCAGTCGGAAAGAACATCACCGTCCCATTCAGTTCGGCTCTGTGGGTGATCTCCCCTTCATTACCCTTGGATAGTTGGTGGCATCCGCCGATATTAGCGCACTTGGACCTAGCCTTCGCGCACATGCGGTCCGCCAAAGTTGCGACTTGTGGTCGCGTTGCGGCAAGTTCCTAACAACATCTCAGGTCATTCAACCAGATCGCACAAACAAACGCAACGAATCAATAATAAAGGATACTTACCAGCGAAGCTCGCACCGGTGGGTAGTTGAGACGGGCACCGCCACTCCTGATCCGAGGCATGCAGGCCTCGAGGTTCTCGGGCGCGGAGGACTTTCTGTGGGCTTCCGCTTCTCGGATGAGCTCCCAGCTCTCGAGCATGCATAGCTGTGCGAGGCTTTGAAGTCGTTGCCGCCCAAGGCAGTCGGCTGGTGGGACGCCCCTCCGGCCTTTGCTTACTTGGTTTCATGTTTGAGTGTGTCGTTCCGTGGTGATTCTGTGTGCGCGGGCGCTAGTCAGAGGATGGGGGCACGAAACTCCCAGAACCTTCCTGCCGCTCCAGAATACTTCTCCGTTACGTGCTCTTTCTCGCATCTCTCGTCGTACTTGAAGCATTCTGTGGTAAAATCCCTACCGCTTTTGCAGATCTGAAGGGAGGCGGTCTTTCTGCATAAGATCGAGCTTTCGACCGGCGTTTACCGGTCCAATTGAGTGCCTGTCAGCCCCGAATTCGGTCAACCTGGCATGCAGATGTTTTTTGGAAAATTTCATGGGTTCTGAATTTCTGATTGAGGAGGAACCTCACAATGGCAAGGACGCGCTTTTGAACAATCGCGACTCCTTGGTCAACTACACACGAACAAATGCGACATGACGCTTAATCTGTACGGAGGACTAGCGGGGGCAAGCGGTTGGAGCAGTTAGAAACGGCATTCTCATGACCGCCGGATGAGATCTCGGACGGGGAGCTCACGGTAACCGACCTTTGTCCTAGATCCGGACAGGGATTCCCGGAGGTAGGCCCACACCTTTAGCCTGGCTCCCCGGGCATTAGTTTTTGTCCTCTGGGGAGCCCGCGGGGGGGCGGCCAATCCCAAGGACCGGAGGCCTCAGCCCCACCACGAGGCCACAGGATTCCCGGCGTGTGGGAGCTTTGACTTTGGCGCCCCACATCTGGAGCCTGTCGTCACGCTGGAGAGCTTTCCTGGCGGCACACAGTGCCAATCACCGTTGGACTAATGCGTCAATTTATTCTTCACCGGGTAACCCTCCGGATACATTATTCTCAGCGCACATTTGGCGGTTGGGCCCCTTTGGGCCTGGCAGTGGGCTGTCTGTCAAGTGAGTGGCGGGATACGTTTCTCTAGGTAGGTCCATTGGCCTACATGTACACATTCCAAACCTTTGGTGAGTTCGGCGCGGACGCCGGTTTTCGAGCGTTACTGTACTCTCCAGATTCATGGTTATCGATCTTCAAATTCAGGTCCATACAGTTCCAGCACTTCGATGTGTTGCGGTGTGTGGCGCAATGGTAAAGCTCCCAATTAAAACATCTTATCCTTTTTCTCCTCTAGCATGGGCCTATCACCCGACAAGGCGGCGAAACTACGTTCTGGCGGCGTTCCTTTCAATCACTGCATTTCGCTCGGATTTGACACTGGGGAATTATGTCGCGGCTCCCGCAGTCCCACCACCGCCTTATTGCTATAGCCACTCTTTCAAAGGACTGTGACCAACTGGCTAGACCATATGCCTCGATTATGTGCTCCGTACGACTTGCAATAATGATAGACTCCTATGTGGATGGACGCATTCGCCTATGACACGACCGGACTAAGACCGCGGGTCAGAGAATCTCCGAGAGACGCTTTCCTCCGTATCGGGCGTAGGAATGCGCTCCCCCGGAACTTACGGGTTCTCCATTGCCATAACGGCTCCCGACATATACACTGAGGGTGAGTGCGCTCGACAGCTCGAGAGTCTTCACGGCGAGGGACGTGACAGACTCCTTCGCGTTCTCCGTGACAGAGCACAGAAGCAAAGTGATCGCTCGTAGAGGATAGATGCCTCGTAAGAGGCCCTGACACTCCAGTGGTGTTGCGCAATTGGGCACTGCCCCAGGAATTTCTCACAGAGTCGGTAAATTGCAAGCCGGAAGAGCTCGGATGATTGGGTGTGGGCGCTGCGGGATGAATGTAGTGCACGGTTGACAGAACACAACGATCGAAGCACACCATGCAACCTCGAGAGGAGAATGGGATACATCCGGAAGGTTACCGCATACACGAGAGTGTGGAGTGCGAGCTACCGGTGGATCTCGCGGGAAAATTGATGGGGGAGCATGTAGAAGGCGCAGCATGTCGAGAGTTGCGGTGGCGCGTGTGGAAAGCAGACCTCAGCCGCGATACCTCATGCGGCCACGCACGGTTTAGCGAGGCCTCGTCGAGGACAGTCAGAGTTTCTCTTGCCCCGCTGCCACTCCTCGGGCGCACGCGACTGCGACTTCTTGGCCTTGGATGAGTTGATGTGTTTCTTGCTTGAAGAGGAGCACTACGGGGTGATTGAAGGCAAAAGTAGGAGATCAGTTTCAGTTAAGAACCCCGGGGTAAGTGAGAGATTTCCTTCATCGTGCCTGAAGTAGAGCGAATCTCAGCAAGTTTACTGCCGGAGTCATTCTGTGCCACCGTTGCGATCCAACATTGACTAACATGCACATCACGCTATAGTGGCAGCTAACACCATAAGAAAAAGAGGTTGTCAAAGTCCCTTAGCTCAAGCTAGCTTCAATTGCTTTGACTCGAACGCATTTGAAGCTATGTCGGTATTTCTCCAAAGAGGAAAGGATGATGCAGCACATCTATGATGTCTACTACGCAACCTTCTTCTTGTAGACTCGTGTTGGGCCTCCAAGCGCAGAGTTTTGTAGGACAGTAGCAAATTTCGCTCAAGTGGATGACCTAAGGTTTATCAATCCGTGGGAGGCGTAGGATGAAGATGGTCTCTCTCAAACAACCCTGCAGCCAAATAACAAAGAGTCTCTTGTGTCCCCAACACACAATATACAATGGTAAATTGTATAGGTGCACTAGTTCGGCAAAGAGATGATGATACAAGTGTAATATGGATAGTAGATATAGGTTTTTCTAATCTGAAAATATAAAAACAGCAAGGTAGCAAGTAACAAAAGTGAGCAAAAACGGTATTGCAATGCTTGGAAACAAGGCCTAGGGTTCATACTTTCACTAGTGCAAGTTCTCTCAACAATGATAACATAATTAAGTCATATGGCAATCCCTCAACGTGCGACAAAAGTCACTCCAAAGTTCCTATCGCGGAGTACATAAGATAAATTGCTTGTAGGGTATGAAACCACCTCAAAGTTATTCTTTCCGATCAATCCATTGAGAGTTCCTATAAGTGTCACAAACAACCCTAGAGTTCATAGTAAAATAACACCATATGACACACATCAATCAACCCTAATGTCACCTAGATACTCCAATGTCACCACAAGTATCTGCGGGTCAATTATACGATATGCATCAAACAACTTCAGATTCATAATATTCAATCCAACATAAAGAACCTCAAAGAGTGCCCCAAGATTCCTATCGGAGAAACAAGGACAAAAACGTTGCATCAACCCGTATGCATAGATTACCCCAATGTCACCTCGGGAATCCGCGAGTTGAGTGCCAAAACATACATCAAGTGAATCAATAGAATACCCCATTGTAACCACGGGTATCGCACACAAGACATACATCAAGTGTTCTCAAATCCACAATAGTATTCAATCTGATAATAGTGAAACCTCAAAGGTAAACTCAATTCATCACAAGAAGGTAGAGGAGGAGAAACACTATATGATCCAACTATAATAACAAAGCTCGCGGTACATCAAGATCGTGCCAAATCAAGAATACGAGAGAGAGAGAGAGAGATCAAACGCATAGCTACTGGTATATACCCTTAGCCCCGAGGGTGAACTACTCCCTCCTCGTCATGGAGACCGTTAGGATGATGAAGATGGCCACCGGTGATGGTTTCCCCCTCCGGCAGGGTGCCGGAACGGGCTCTCGATTGGTTTGTTGTGGCTACAGAGGCTTACAACGGTGGAATTTCTGATCTAGGTTTCTTTTCGGGGGGTTCTATATTTATAGGAATTTTTGGTGTTAGAAACAAGTCAGGGGGTTTCCCGAGGAGCCCACAAGCCAGGGGCGTGCCATAGGGGGGCACCCCTAGGCTTGTGTTTTCCTTGGGAATCTTCTGGCCCAACTCCGATGCTCTGTGGGTCTCTTCTGGTCCATAAAAAATCATCGTAAATTTTCAGCTCATTTGGACTCTGTTTGATATTCCTTTTCTGTAAAACTCAAATACAAGGAAAAATAGAAACTAGCACTAGGCTCTAGGTTAATAGGTTAGTCCCAAAAATAATATAAAATATCATATTAATGCATATAAAACATCCAAAATAGATAATATAATAGTGAACAATCAAAAATTATAGATACGTTTGAGACATATCAAGTTACGGTATGTATTTCCCTTAGTTATGAAACCAAGGTATCAATCCAGTAGGAGAACCAAACAACACTATGTAAACGGTACCTGCACACAAAGAACAAATACTTGCAACTCGACGCGTATAAGGGGTTGTCAATCCCTCTTCGGGTAACGACGCCAGAAATTGTCGAGTTGACGGAATAAAAATTGTGGTAGACTGGATAAATAGATCTTGATAAAACACGAAATAAAATAAGTAATAAAAAAGTGCAGCAAGCTTGGGTTTTTGGAATAATATATCTGAAAACAAAAGAAAATAAAAATAGATCTCAAAGCAAATATGATAAAGAATAGACTCGGGTCCCGTAGATTTCACTAGTGGCTTCTCTCGAGAAATAGCACACGGTGGGTAAACAAATTACTATTGGGAAATTGATAGAAGAAAAAATTATTATGACGATATCCAAGGCAATGATCAGTATATAGGCATCACGTCCAAGATTAGTAGACCAACTCCTGCCTGATCTTCTACTATTACTCCACACATCGACCGCTATCCAGCATGCATCTAGTGTATTAAGTTCATGGAGAAAATGGAGTAATTCAATAAGAATGATGACATGGTGTACACGAGATCTATTCATGTAGGAATAGCCCCCATCTTGTTATCCTTAATAGCAACAATACATGTGTGTCTTGCTACCCCTTCTGTCACTGGGAAAGAACACCGCAAGATCGAACCCATCACAAAGCACCTCTTCCCATGGCAAGAAAAATCGATCTGGTTGGCCTAACTAACCAAAGATTCGAAGAAGAAATAGAGGCTATAAATAATCATGCATATAAGAGATCAAAAGAAACTCAATAATATTCATGGATATAGATCTGATCATAAACTCAAAGTTCATCGGATCCCAACAAACACACCGCAAAAAGAGTTACATCAAAATAGATCTCCAAGAAACCATTGTATTGAGAATCAAAAGAGAGAGAGGAAGCCATCTAGCTACTGCCTACGGACCCGTAGGTCTATGATGAACTACTCACGCATCATCGGAGAGGCACCAATGAGGATGATGAACCCCTCTGTGATGGTGTCTAGATTGGATCTCGTGGTTCTAGAACTTGCGGCGGCAGGAATTGTGTTTCGTCGACTCCCCTAGTGTTTCTGGAATATTTGGGAATTTATAGGGCGAAGAGGCAGTGCGAGAGGTCACCAAGGGGGCACAACCCCCTGGGCGTGCCTGGGCCTCCTGGCGCGCCCTGGTGGGTTGGAACCCTAGGGGCCGATCTTCCATGAAATGGAGGGGATCCTACGAAGAACACGAGGGTAAACGTGAGGGAAAACATGAGAGAGCCACTCCAATCAACAAGAACAATCACACATGTGCTAGATCCATGAACACAAAGAGATCACAAGATCCAAAGGCAACAAACAAAAGAGACATGTAGCTAGTTCTTCTCCAAGAGGAGGTCGTGAATCCACTAGGGGATCTTCTCCTAGGTGGAGGGCTTCAATCCACTTGGGGGATCTTCTCCTAGATGGAGGACTTGGCCTCCAATGGAGTAGGTATCAAGTGGATGAGAAAAGCTCTATCTCTCATATGAGCTAAACCAATTATAACCCTAGAAAGAGGGAGGAGGAGGAGTATGTATAGTCTAGGGTCACGAAAGGGTACATGGGCTTCAGCCCAACACGCTATGCATAGACAAGTGTCGGTCATCCGGACATTGTCGGACATCCGGTGGCTCGCGAGGGTCCGTACGTCTGGAAGCGGTCGAACGTCCAACATTTCGGCTCGGATCAGGTGGCGGCGGATTTCCGGAGGTGATCGGTCGTCCGGAGGTCTCAGATTTCCTATAATTTCCCTTGTGATGGGTGACACCAGATGTCCGGAGGGGCTTGGTCGTCCGGTCGCTGGGGTGTGCCAGATGTCCGGCCGCTGGAGCGTTCGCTGGCTGGGACTTGGGCTAGCTGGTTGACGCTCTAGGCATCGGACATCCGGTACGGGCCGGTCGTCCTGTGGCTGTAGGCTCCTGGCAGCTCCTTCCCTTGGTCCTTGTACTTGGCGTCCTTGCTTGCTCGTTCGTTGGATGTAGTGGTTCCGTGGCTTCCCTCTAAGTACCTGATCACACATAGGGTTTCCGCTTGAGGTAGTAGCCATGTCTCACATGTAGAAAGTGGTAGTTCGGAAAGGAGCGAATTCACCTTAGTTTCGATATCCCTTGCTCGAGGTCTTGTCATAGGTCCATGTGGTGCCGTAGGAGATGAAGGAAGGCCCATGGGGATGACCATAGGATGCACCACATCATCCCCCCCCATTGGGAAAGATCCGACCTCGGATCGAAAGCCTCATCACCATGGTAGGGAGAGAGATCCTTGAAGTTGAATATGTCACTCATGGAGTACTTGTCACGTAGAATGTCGATCTTGTAGGTGTTGTTGTTGTAGTGTGCGAGCACCTTGAAGGGTCCGTCGGCTCGAGGTAGAAGCTTGGATTTTTGTTCATTGGGGAAGCGGTCCTTGTGAAGGTGTAGCAACACAAGATCTCCGGTGTTGAATATCATGGAGTTCTTGTTAGTGTTGAACTTGGTCACGAGGCGTTGTGCTTGGAGCTCGATGGTGTGCCTTGTATCTTGATGCACCTTCTTGAGATAGCTCGCTCGGGCGCTCGCGTCCATGCTGATGCGCTCTTTGTAGTGGTAGTGGAACGGGTTGAAGCCGTAGACGACCTCGAAGGGGGACTTGCCGGTAGTAGACTGTCTTGCCCAATTGTAGGCGTACTCGGCGATGGGTAAACACTCTTCCCACTACTTGATGTTCTTCTTGATCAACACGTGTAGGAGAGTAGATAGCGTTCGGTTGGTGACCTCCGTTTGGCTGTCGGTTTGAGGATGGTATGCCGAAGAGAACAAGAGCTTGATTCCGAGTTTGGCACATAGCATCTTCCAAAAGTATCTTAGGAACTTGACATTGCGATCCAAAACCATAGTCTTGGGCACTCCATGTAGATGCAACATTTCCCTACAACAAAGAATCTTTATCATTTCTAGTTCTAGGCAAACCAAGCACAAAGTCCATACTAATATATTCCTATGGGTGATATGGAATAGGAAGTGGCATATAGAGACCATGGGATTAAGCTTTAGACTTAGCTTTGCGACATGTAGAGCATCGGTTGATGTAGCGAGAGACATCACAGAACATCTTGGGCCAAAAGTAGTTCTTGGAGAGCGTAGTGAATGTCTTGTCACGTCCAAAGTGCCCCATAAGTCCTTCTCCATGAGATTCTTGCAAAAGTAACAAACAAAGAGAAGACTCGGTAATACATAGTTTGTTATCTCTCATAAGATAATCATCTTTGATGTAATATCATTCCCAAGATGTATGCGTCAAACATTTTGCATAAGGAATAGAAAAAGTAGGATCATGCCCATACAAGTCTTTTATGTTCTCAAAGCCGATGAGATTCAATTCAAGTTTGGTGCCAAGCCTGCATTTGCGGGAAAGAGCATTCGCCACAAAATTCTCTTTACCCTTAATGTATTTTCTGACATAAGGAAAAGATTCAATAAACTCACTCCATTTGGCACGTTGCTTATTCAATTTAGTTTCACCCTTAAGGTATTTAAGCATTTCATGATCCGTATGGATGATAAATTCATGAGGGCGAAGGTAATGTTCCCACACATGCAAGACTCTCACTAAAGCATACAACTCTTTGTCATAGATGGGATAGTGAAGTTGCGCGCCGGAAAGTTTCTCACTAAAGTAAGCTATGGGGCACTTATCTTGCATTAACACACCTCCTATGCCACTACCACTAGCATTGCAATGAATTTCAAAAGATTTATCAAAATTGGGCAAAGCAAGAAAAGGAGCATGTGTAAGGAAATTATTAAGCTCATTAAATGTGGTATCTTGGGATGGTCCCCAAACAAATGGTGCATTTTTCTTACTCAAAACATGCAAAGGGGAAGCAATAGTGCTAAAGTCCTTAATAAATCTACGATAGAAACCGGCTAAGCCAAGGAAACTACACACTTGTTGCAAGTTGGTTGGTTGTGGCCAAGTTTTAATAGCATCGATTAGCTTCATCAACATGAACACCCTTAGATGACACAACAAACCCCAAGAAAACAAGCTTATCAACACCCAAAAGGCATTTGCTAATATTAGCATAAAGGCACTCTTTTCTAACAGTTTGCAAAACAGTTCTATGATGGGTGACATGATCTTTGAGAGACTTTCTAAACACAAGAATATCGTCAAAGTAGACCACAACAAATACGCCAATGTATGGGCGAAGAAGAAATGCATCACACGCATAAAGGTTCCGAGTGCTTCGGATAAGCCCATTGGCATAACAAGCCATTCGTATAAGCCAAATTTGGTCTTAAATGCAGTTTTCCATTCATCACCCTCTTGTATGCGGATTTGGTAGCCACTCTTAAGATCAATCTTAGAGAAAATTGTGGCTCTGCTAAGCTCATCGAGCATGTCGTCTAAGTGTGGGATGGGGTGATGGTATCTAACCATGATAGCATTGATAGGACGACAATTGGAACACATGCGATATGTACAGTCTTTATTGGGAACAAGTATTACCGGGACGACGCATGGGCTCAAGCTTTCTCGCACATGGCCATTGTCGATGAGTTATTGTACTTGCCATTGAATATCCTTGGTTTCTTCGGGGTTGACGCGGTAAGGTGCCTTGTTAGGAAGTGGGGCTCCGGGTATGAGGTCGATGCGGTGTTCGATGCCTCGTAGTGGAGGTAGTCCTGGAGGTAGCTCAGCAGGGAAGACGTCCTTGAATTCTTGCAAGATATTAGACAATGCTAAAGGTAGAGGGTGAGAGGTGTTAGATGTTTTTTCCTCGTCCTTGTACAATAAGACATAGTGCATAACACTTGATGAGTTCTCACACACTTCTCTCATCTCACTTTTGGTAGCGAATAGCACTAAGTTTTTCTTATCGCTCATCGTGGAGGCACTCAATTTTGGCTTGTGGCGCTCACTCTCTTTTTGGTGATTCGCTCTTTGACTATTCTCTCCATGATGGGTGGTAGCTTGCTTGTTGGCGATCACTTGGCTTGGTGACATAGGTCGTAGCACGTACTCCTTTCCCGTCATCTTGAAGCTATAGTGATTGGTTCTCCCTTTGTGGATGACGCCATGGTCAAATTGCCAAGGTCATTCAAGTAGGAGGTGGCAAACGGACATAGGAACCACATCACACTCCAAGGTGTCTTCGTATGCTCCAATCTTGAAGGAGACTTGAACGGTGTGCTCCACTTGAATGGTGCGAGAATCGCTAAGCCATTGGACCTTGTAGGGACGAGGATGCTTCATCTTGACCAATTGTATCTTGTAACATAGCTCTTCACTTGCTAGATTGTGGCAACTTCCTCCATCGATGATGACCTTCATGGACCTTCCATTGATGCCCACCTTGTTGTGGAATATATGGCATCTTTGTTCTTCGTCTTGTTGATGTTGAAGTGTCAATACTTGGAGACAACGAGAGCGGGGCTCGAATCATTGTCACAATAGACTTGGTCAACTTCATCTTCATTCACTTGTTGGTGCATAGCCACATGCTCAAGGGCTTCCATTTCTTCTTCACTCATGGAGTCATGGGTACCATCGTCTTTGGCGATCATGGTGCGTCAGGTGGGACATTGGTCTGTCTGTGGCCTCGGCCTTGGGAAGTAAAGCATTTCATGGAACTTGTATTGTCGGTCTTATCTGGTGGAGTTGTAGATGATGAAGCTCTTGGCTTGAAGTTGCTTGTAGTAGGAGGATGACTTGAGGATGTCAAAGTTTTCTTATAACTTGACCTGTCACCGATGCTTGTAGTAGGTTTTGTTGAGGTATGGTTCATTGTAGTCAGTGAAGCTTGGTTGTAGGAGGATCCGTATGACTTGGAAGAGTACTTGGCATACTTGTAGTCTTCTTGCCCTTGTCGTTCCACCTTGGTAGCTTGGTGTACTAGCTCAATGAGGTTCGAGTACGGTTGGAAATCTGCAATCTTCTTGATAGGATGGTTGAGTCCATTCGAGAAGTGTGCCATGGTTTGTTCCTCATCTTCCGTGACATTTGCTCGAATCATGGCAATCTCCATTTCCTTGTAGTACTCTTCAACCGACTTTGTGCCTTGGTTGAGAAGTTGTAATCTCTTGAAGAGGTTGCGATTATAATATGTAGGTACAAAGCGCGCTCGCATGGCATCCTTCATGTGAGCCCATGTTGTGATTGGCGGATCACCTCTTGCCTCTCGCCTCTGAATGACTTGCTCCCACCAAATGAGGACATAGTCTTGGAACTCAAGAGATGCCATGGAGATCTTCTTCTCTTCCTCAAGTTGTGCAAGCGAAAGATGTTGTCAACTTTGAATGCCCATGAAAGGTAGTCTTAGGGGTTGTTGCTTCCGGAGAACTTAGGCATGGTGAACTTGAGCTTGCCGTAGCATTGCTCTTCATTGTGTCGGGGTTGATGGTGATGACGCTCTAGGCGTGGAGCAGGGTCTTGAGCCGCTTGCTCCTCATGCTCCGCTTGATTGTTATATCGTTGAGGTTGTGGTATTATTTCACGGTTTCTCATTTCTTGGCGCTCCTCAAGGCGTGCGGCTTCTTCTTATCGCTCTTGTCGGAGGGCCTCTTCTTGAAGTCATGCTTAACGATTGCGCTCGTCGACGGCTAGTGTAGCTTCATGTAGAGCATTTTCAGCTTCAAGGTTTTGTTCATCACGACATTGTTGTTCTTGTCGAAGGGCATCACCATATTGTTTGCCTTATTGATCTTGGCGTATTGGAGCTTGCGCTTGGACCGAATGCTCATTAGCTTGTTGCCATTAGTGTTCACATTCACGTAGACGACCTTGTAGACCATTGCCATGGAATGGGTTTTGTGGATCTCGATGAGCTTCATGGCCTTGGCGATGATGCGAACGAGCTGGAGGACGACTTGCATCCGAAGAAGATTGCGAAGAATGTCGACTTCAGTGGCTCCGTCTTGAGTACGATGAAGAGATAGAAGAACGGTTGATCAACAAGGCGCATATCTCTTACATCCTTGCATTGCTCTCCTCTTTTTGTGCGTCGATCTTGGTGTCGAAGTAGTCTCTTGTACGTTGTTCGGATTGTCTCAAGTCGGTGTAACAGCCTGGATTTTTGCCCTTTTCTTTTTCCTTTGATTTTCTTGGATTTCCTGTTTTGATTTGCTTTTACGTGGCTATGTGGTTCTGAAACTTGGGAAGATCATGTCTTCCTAGGTTTTATAGTGTCTTGTCACCCTATTCATCATCCCAAGATCATGTCATTTCCATCTTTGACCTAACCCAAAATTCTTTTATTGGGAATATTCCTTTTCTGATAAAGGAATAACCCTTAAAACCCTAGGTTCTGAAGCTACCTATATTTCTGTCACTCCTAAAATTCCCAAATAATTCTCATAATTTTTTTGGGTAATATCTTCCTCAGATATGGCAAAATATATCATTGGCCATGTTTCCCATCATGCCCAATTCAACCAAAACTTCTTTGACATTTTCTCCTGTCCAAATAATTGCCTCATGCCAAAATTCAACTCAATTTGCCGAGTAAATATTCCTGAGCAATTTTTCAAAGTTCCTGTCTGAGGGAAGTGATTGTGAAGGAAGTACAAGCTAGGCATATCCAAATGAGTTGAAATTTTGCAAGCTCCTTCCTATGATCAAATAATGACTCTCCACAAAATATGAGCTCATGTAACTTATCTATGTGAGCCCAGCTCTAAATCTTAGTTTCTGGTCAGATTTTCAGTTTGTGAGGAAACTATATTTTATATTGCTTCATGTAAGCTAAAAATTTTCCAGGGCATTCTTCAACCTATATCAACTCCCTCCACCAAGTTTTAGCTCAATTAATTAATCCAATTGTCCTGTGCAATTTGTCCAAGTTTCTGTCCAGAATGAAGCTTTGTGAAGCAAGTGCCACTTTCGTATTTCCAAATGGCATGAATTCTTTACAGCATCTTGATACCATCATATAACCCCTCTATGCCAAATTTCAGTTCACAGAAATCAAGTATGTGAGTGTATCATCCAAATCTCAAATTCTGGCCAGTTTTGCACTTTCTACTACAACCCTCATCTAAACTCCTCTTAGTCTGGTTTTTGGTGATCAACACCAACTTGGTGTGTGATCATCAGCAGACAAACTCTTTACACTTCTTCCTGGAGTCTCCGTCACCCAGGCAAGCCACAATACCCACTTGCATGATAGTCATGCAGTAGCCATGGTTTTCAACTTGAATATTTATTAAATGTTTGCTTGTTTAAAATATGGTTATCGTTGTTTCAGTAATGCTCTGGATTAGTGCTTACTTTCTTGCTATGTTGTTATGCACCTTGTCATGCCCTGCTAGTTGCTAGTATTCCTTTCATATGCTTATGCTTGCTAGTAGTACATGTTGATGTTGGTGTATTCGGTGCATGACCGTCTGTCCCGAGTACCGTTGTTATGCATGTTCCATTGCATCCAGTTGGTTAAATGCTTGCATGATGGCATTGTTGATATGTTCTTGCATGATATTTATTGTTGATGCTAGTGGTCATGCTATGTTTCTGAGAAGTATGTACTTGTGATGTTCATGCTAGTCAGTATGCCATGCTCAGTTGGATATGATTCATTGTTGATATGGTGGATAGTTATGTGGTACCCTCATGATTATGTTGATATCATGCTCATGCATTGTAATCGCATCATGTATGTTTATCATGGCTCAACATATTTGCATTCAAGTTTAACCGGATTCAAAACGAACTTATCGGAACAAACTGGTTGGGCATGAAGATCATAGGTGCAACACTATCGAAGCTGACTGCCATTGCAGGACCTACATAGGCTTACCTTTAATGGAAGGTCCTACACTCAGTCTATGTGCGTGCTCTCAGCCGGTGCGATCGAGAGCCTAGTAATGCCGCAATGAGGGAACGTTTATGGGCGTGCGGTACCTCCCGGTAAGTCAGACAAACCTTGTGTTCCTCGTGCTGTTGTTAGTCGTTGTTGTTATGGATCCGGGTCCTTGGAACCGTTTTTGGCCACGACGGTGGTCGTTTGTGTCTTTGGTAGACACGGGCCACCCAGACTAGCCCAGTGGGGAGTGAGTCGGAGTGGCCGGGAGAGTGTCATGGCAGTAGATCGGTTTTGTCGGAACGCCGTTGGTCCACCCGAATGGGAGTGCGAGGCCATGGGTTCCGTAGTGTGGGTACAGTGTACTAACCTCTGCAGAGTGTATATTAAATCTATCGGATAGCCGTGCCCGCGGATAAGGGCCCAGTTCGTGTCGGTCACACTGTGAGTCAACAGTAATAATAATAATGTGCTTAATAACAACCCCGGTTCGATGATGAGATAAGTTGGTTGTGATCGCCGGAAAGATCACGTTTGAGACCAAGTGTTGGTCATGGTTGTGATCGCCGGAATGATCACCGTGGTATCGAGGATACCGAGTTGTTGGATATTCGTGATGTTGTGCGAGAATCGGTAAAGATCAAGCTCCTTGTGGTCATTTGATGATTACTACGGTATTGTTTATACCAAGCTTGATTTGATCCTGAGATGATCGTGTAATGTCCGAAGTTGGGAAGTGATGCATGTGATGGTTATGAGGTAACCCGAGCAGAATAAATGGTGCATGTAGTGTCATCATGTTGCATGCTAGTATCATCAGATCTGTATATTCATGCCATGATCATATTGTTCTAGCGATATTATGTTCATGTTATGTTATCCTGATGATCTCATAATAATTCCTGCTTAACCTGTAATTGCCATGCTGTTGTTTGTCTTGAATGCTTCTGGTTATTGTGAGCTTGCAAGTACATTCAATGTACTGACCTGGCGTGTCATGCCAGTTTGCAGGTCATACCGGGATTGCTTGCTTGTTTGGTGTTGTTCCTGTGTTCGCGAGCTAGGATAAATGTTCCAGCCAGAGTCCCTGCGGATTGGGGTTCGTCATTGCCGTTCGTTGTTCCGCTACCAGTAGTTGTCCCGCTACTTCGAGTTGTTATGCTGCTTGTATAGAGCAACCGTGGTTGGCGTAGTGTCGCCATGCCGATGTTATCCATTGTAATATCAGAACCCTTGTATTCATATTCGTGTTGTAATAGAGAGCTGGTTTGTTCTATACTAAGCAGTGCCGTATTCCAGAAGACTTCACCTCGATCTCTGGGCTGGAATACGGGGCGTTCCTGTTTTCTATGAGCCAGGGTGCCACAGGCTTGGTATTAGAGCAGGTCTGGCTGTAGAGCGTCCTAGTCCGCTGGAATGTTAGAAAATGGTAGCATAGGGTCTGGTTGTTGCCCTTGCTTGCTACATTTGGTTGTTGCATTTGTTTGCTGCATATAGTCTTATTTAGGTTACCATTAACCCCTGTTTCATGCATAGATGGTTGTCAACTTCCATGAGTTTAGTGCCCTTCCCTTAGCTCTCGGTGTTGTTCCTATTGAGTTCAGTCCCACTCTCGCACCTCTCAGCTTTGCCGCCCTCCTTGGCGACATGTGGCGTAGTATTTTACCCCTCGGAGATCCACTTCATTGTCAAGTATTCCAGTTTTCTGCTAGAGGAAGAATTCGGGAATATGTTGCTCATGTTCATCTGTCAGCCCCGATTCCTGTTGGTAAGCGCACCTACAGTTTCCATGGTGGTTACGGCGCTACTCCTGAGCGTGCCATTCAGCTTGCCGCAATGGCAGGAGTCACCGGTCTTCGTCATCAAGAGAGCATGGTGCAAGAGAACTGTGCTTATCAATATTATCCCACCATCGCCGAGAATCCTAGGAGGATCCAATTTCCTGCCATCAACCCTCAAGATGACCCGACTATCCTCTCCATGTCTTGTTACATGACGACTGAGTGTCTTCTTATTTCTGAGTTAGTTCGAAACGCCATTCGGGCCAGGAGATTGCTTGGTGTCGCTTTACCTCAGTCTCCGCCAGCTTCTCCAACTCCTCCGCCTCGTCCATCCGGAGTTTCAGAGTCAGTGGTTCCACTCGCTACTCCCTTAGTTTCCTCGTCAGTGCAAGATAGTTTGCTCAAGCGTAGGATGTAATCCTTCGTGTAGTGTTTGTGCATCAGCTGTAGCATCATGCTTGTGTGTGCCTGTGTGGAGCAGCTTTGTAGCTTGTTTGCTGTGTGCCTGGTTGCAATAAATTGTTTTCTCGTGCTTCTTTGTTTTGAATCCTCGGTGTTACCCCCTTATGGAAATTATTCCTCGACTGACACCGAATCAGAAGAAGCCGTAAGCAATATAGATATACACCAAGAAATTGAGTTAAAAGCAGTGAGGTTTTCAGCCGACAGCATTGTATTGCAGACATCCGTCCGGATACAAATTGTACTTTGATCAGACTTTCAGCAACAAGTACCTGTCAGAGATACACTTTATCGCAGCAAAGATTAAATCAGAAAGAGGACAAAATTGGATCAACCGTGCATTTCAAGTCAAAGGTATGGGCTATGCACAATGATTGAATCTGTCGTAAGGCAAAATTAAAACAGTGCGACACCCAGAATTCAGTCCAAATGCATGGTGAATTCAGTAAGGACAGTCAGACAATTCTTGTCATAATAATCAGCTGCCGGACTGACAAAAATATATATGCCATTCCATTCACCAAGGAAATCAGTCCCGTCCTTCTCCATAATTTATTGACGAAGTGTACAAAGATAAAGTTCCCAGTCTGCATCGATAGGGTATGAATGGATTCCCATGCAAGATATTCATTCTTTTCAATAAAATACTACAAAAGCTTCTGGCAAAAGGTACCGAGTCTTCCCTAGCAGATAAGGGAAGGGGGGAAGCTTATGAGGTACGGTACCTCGTTTTTCCTCTAAGATATCCACCAAAGGCTTCGGGCACAAATCATCCAGTCTTCCTCAGCACGATACCCCGGTGGTTTCCGAATGCAAGCTGCCCAGTATTCTTCTGTACGGCACTAATACAAGACATTAAATTATGAATTGTCAGCATATGGCAGTGTTTTCCAAGTGGCAGATCTGCAATAGTTGGCCTGAAACAAAAATTGGTCAGAGGTATGCCTCGAGAATCAGATATTAGTTCATTTAGTATGCTGCCAAGTCCATGCAAGTCTCTCGCATAAGGAAGAATTGAAGGAAGGACAACATTGAGACAATAATCTTGGCAGTGATTATCAAGATCAGTCCCGCTCATCCAACAATATGATGTTATTAACCCTGTCACTGTCTGGCATAATCCACAACCGTATTGAGATCCGTATAACCACACATGAGCCGGATAAATATACCGAGGCTCAAAACATGAACGAAACCAAGGTATGAGTGCCAGATATTGTACGTAACGGTATTCAGGGCCGCGAAAATAATCAAGGATATATATAAGGCCCCGCTCTTTCAGTTGAGTATCCAGATGAAGAAAGTAATAATGAAAGAGCAAGACCAACAATACAGGTATGCCGGTTATTATGTGAAAAATGTGGATGCCCAACACCGTCTTATTCCACGACAAACCCAAGCAAAGATCCACCTAAGAGGTATACTCCATTGTGGTAAGGACCTCATAGCGAGGCAACCAGCTCAGTCCAAAGTATGCTCAGAACTGTCAGCATTGAATACCTGAGTCTGTCCAGTTAGACTCATGGACAGCTCAATATATTGACCTCAACACCCGCGATGGAGCATCGCACAGACTGTTATTCCCAGGGAGATACTGGCAAAAATGAAGAATCAGTGTGAAAACATTACTTTGAGGATTGTTATCTCTCGCATAGGGGAAACAATTAAAAGAAATAGCCTGTGTGGATGGGATTCTTTGCCAAGATCACCGCGAGTCAAGTCTGCAAGTCTTATCATCAGGAGATGGTGCATTTTTCTATCAGTCACGACAAGCGGCAGTCAAACCTTTGGTACAACTTGGATACTCAAGACTGTGAATCCAGTCAAGATAAGTCAGAAACTCCTGCAAGATATCAGAATCCGTTAGCAAAACAGATATGATCCACATCACTGTTTTGAACCCCAAAGGCATGCATATATTCGAGGAATCCGACGCCTAGATAGAAGACATTCCTTGTCCCACGGGAAGATATGTTCCCCAACTCCGCGGAATATTCTCGGTACTCGATACTAGAATAACATTTCCAGCAAGGATCAATATCAAGAAGGACAAGTATGTCCGTAAAAATAATATTTTGGAAGCCAGCTCAGCCAACAGATATGAAAGAAAATTTAAGTCAGTATAAACAGGAACATATGAGGTATGTCAGATACGGCGAAGCAAACCACCCTAGATCAAGACAGTCAGTTATATCCAATTCACTGGAAATATTATATGAGGATGAATAAAAGAAACCCGAGTTGGAAACGGTTTCTTCGAGGTAGAAAGATTATTTAACCCTGAGCAACCAAATCTTGAGGACGAAATTTCTTTAAGGGGGGAAGGTTTGTAACAGCCTGGATTTTTGCCCTTTTCTTTTTCCTTTGATTTTCTTGGATTTCCTGTTTAGATTTGCTTTTCCATGGCTATGTGGTTCTGAAACTTGGGAAGATCATGTCATCCTAGGTTTTATAGTGGATTGTCACCCTCTTCATCATCCCAAGATCATGTCATTTCCATCTTTGACCTAACCCAAAATTCTTTTATTGGGAATATTTTTTTCTGATAAAGGAATAACCCTTAAAACCCTAGGTTGTGAGGCAACCTATATTTATGTCAGTCCTAAAATTCCCAAATAATTCTTATAAATTGTTTGGGTAATATATTCCTCAAATATGGAAAAATATATCATTGGCCATGTTTCCCATCATGCTCAATAAATTCATTTCCTATTCTGTCCTAAATGGCAAATTGTGAAGCAAGTGCCATCTATCTTTGCCCATTCAACCCAAACTTATTGGACATCTTTTCATGTCCAAATAATTGCCTCATGCCAAAATTTAATTCAATTTGCCTAGTAAATATTCCTGAGAAATTTTTTGAAGTTCCTGTCTGAGGGAAGTGATTGTGAAGGAAGTACAAGCTAGGCATATCCAAATGAGTTGAAATTTTGCAAGCTCCTTCCTATGGTCAAATAATGACTCTCCACCAAATATGAGCTCATGTAACTTATCTATGTGAGCCCAGCTCTAAATATTAGTTTCTGGTCAGATTTTCAGTTTGTGAGGCAACTATGTTTTATATTGCTTCATGTAAGCTAAAATTTTACCAGGGCATTCTTCAACCTATATCAACTCCCTCCACCAAGTTTTAGCTCAATTAGTTAATCCAATTGCCCTGTGCAATTTGTCCAAGTTTCTGTCCAGAATGAAGCTTTGTGAAGCAAGTGCCACTTTTGTATTTCCAAATGGCATGAATTATTTACAGCATCTTGATACCATCATATAACCCCTCTATGCCAAATTTCAGTTCACAGAAATCAAGTATGTGAGTGTATCATCCAAATCTCAAATTCTGGCCAGTTTTGCACTTTCTACTGCAACCCTCATCTAAACTCCTCCTCTTAGTCTGGTTTTTGGTGATCAGCACCAACTTGGTGTGTGATCATCAGCAGACAAACTCTTTACCATGTTACCAAATGGCATGAATTATTTATAGCATCTTGATACCATCATATAACCCCTCTATGCCAAATTTCAGTTCACAGAAATCAAGTATGTGAGTGTATCATCCAAATCTCAAATTCTAGCCAGTTTTGCACTTTCTACTGCAACCCTCATCTAAACTCCTCCTCTTAGTCTGGTTTTTGGTGATCAGCACCAACTTGGTGTGTGATCATCAGCAGACAAACTCTTTACCATGTTACCAAGCTGGTTTAACCACATCAAGTTACAAACACCTTCTTACTGATTTACTTTGGAGCTAAGTGCAAATCTCTTCTTTGCCCCTAGACCAATTTATTTCTTCAGTTGGACTAAGGGCACCAAGGTCAACCTACTGGACATGGTCGGCCACGCCAAAGAGTGCCGCTTGCACCAGTGCCCGTGGTGATCATGCTGGCGTCACGCACAATGCAAGCTCCGGCTCGGTCCGGCCACTGTGCTCGTCTCCTCCCTCCTCGTCTCGACATCCATTCATGTCCTGGAGCTCGCTCGTGCTCGACTGCGTTTCCCTGCATCGTCGTTCGCCATAAATACGCCGCTAGCGCCATGCCCGTGCCATTCCCAGCCTCTGCCCGCCATTAAAGCTTGATCGGCAGCTCGTCCATGAGCTCTAGAGCCCTCCTCCGCGCCTATATAAGGACCCCGAGTCCCTCCGCACCTCAACCATCTCTCCCTCGCCTCATTTACTCTCTGGAATCGCCCCATCTCACCGTGGCCGCCTCGGCCTCGGCATGATTCTGGACAACCCGAGCCTCCTCTCGCCTCCCCTCCACGTCCACTGTCTCCCCCTCGTTCCACTCAGCCGCCCCACCCACTTGCCCCCTCACGGGAGTGCGTGCTTCACCTGAGAGCACCACCACCCGCCCGTCCTAGTCCTCTTCCTGGCGCCACCTCTCCCCTCCACCCCTCTCCTCCCCAGCGGCCGTGCTCCCTCTAAACGGGACCCCCTCGCCGCCTCGGTCCCGCCGGTGCCATCTGCTCGGCCAGAGACGGCCGGAGCTGGATGCCCCCCTCACCGCTTCCTCCCCTGCTCCTCCTCTGTACCGCATGGGAGCACATGAGCGAGAGGAAGGAGACGACCGAGCCTGGCCCCTCCCCCTGCGCCTGGACCCCACCTGTAAGCCTCTCGTTCCCTGGTTCATGTGGATAAGTGGAGACGTCTTTTATGGAAATACGTTTTCATTTTGAGAAACCGTATTTTCTATCTATTGCGGCTGAAAATACGTTTCCCTTCATAGAAAACTTAATCTGGACGAAGGCGTGTTCTGTTTTTCCTCGCCGGGGACCTGTTTGTGAAGAAATATTCACATATTGGTCCCTGATCTTCAACTCACAACTTTTCAACCGTAACTCTGATCGAGGTGAAACCAGCGCTCACTTCTTCGTCTCGTCGAGCTCTATCTTTTGGTAGCATTTTCACTAGGTGGTCCTACAGTGAAAATGACCATTCTTCCCTTGCCTCCAATCAGCCCCCTCCGAGAGAAATCGTCCGACGTTCTGTTCCGCGGCTTCACCGCACTTCTTCCTGGAGTCTCCGTCACCCCAGGCAAGCCACAATACCCACTTGCATGATAGTCATGCAGTAGCCATGGTTTTCAACTTGAATATTTATTAAATGTTTGCTTGTTTAAAAATATGGTTATCGTTGTTTTGGTAATGCTTCTGGATTAGTGCTTACTTTCTTGCTATGTTGTTATGCACCCGGTTGCCATGCCCTGCTAGTTGCTAGTATTCCTTTCATATGCTTATGCTTGCTAGTAGTACATGTTGATGTTGGTAATGGTCTTCGGTGCATGACTGCCGTCTGTCCCGAGTACCATTGTTATGCTTGTTCCATTGCATCCAGTTGGTTAAATGCTTGCATGATGACATTGTTGTTATGTCCTTTCATGATATTTATTGTTGATACTAGTGGTCATGCTATGTTTCGGAGAAGTATGTACTTGTGAGGTTCATGCTAGTCAGTATGCCATGCTCAGTTGGATATGATTCATTGTTGATATGGTGGATAGTTATGTGATACCCTCATGATTATGTTGATATCATGCTCATGCATTGTAATTGCATCATGTTATTTTATCATGGCTCAATATTTTGCATTCAAGTTTAACCGGATTAAATTGAACTTGAACAACTGTTGGCTGAGTCATGGTGCCACCATATCGAACTGACGAGTGAAACAACGCTTACCTTTATGGGAAGGTCCTAACTGGGTCTATTGTCGTGCCTCTCGCCGGTGCCTCCAACGAGGGAAGGTTATGGGCGTGCGGTACCCTGGCCCGGTAAGAAGACATAACCTTGTGTGCCTGATGTTGTTGTTTTTGTTATGGATCCGGGTCCCCGTTTGGGACCGTTTATGTTTGGCCGGGAGAGTGTCATGGCAGTAGATCGGTTTGTCGGAACGCCGTTGGTCCACCCGAATGGGAGTACGAGGCCATGGGTTCCGTAGTGTGGGTACAGTGTACTAACCTCTACAGAGTGTATATTAAATCTATCGATAGCCGTGCCCGCGTATAAGGGCCCAGTTCATGTCGGTCACACTATGAGTCAACAGTAATAATAATAATGTGCTTAATAACTACCCCGGTTCGATGATGAGATAAGTTGGTTTTGATCGCCGGAAAGATCACCGTTTGAGACCAAGTGTTGGTCAGGGTTGTGATCGCCGGAATGATCACCGTGCTATCGAGGATATCGGGCTGTTGGATATTCGTGATGTTGTGCGAGAATCGTGGGTAAGGGTCAAGCTCCTTGTGGTCATTTGATGATTACTATGGTATTTTTTATACCAAGCTTGATTTGATCCTGAGATGATCGTGTAATGTCCGAAGTTGGTAAGTGATGCATGTGATGGTTACGAGGTAACCCGAGCAGAATAAATGGTGCATGTAGTGTCATCATGTTGGATGCTAGTATCATCAAATCTACATGTTCATGCCATGATCATATTGTTCTAGCGATATTATGTTCATGTTATGTTATCCTGATGATCTCAAAATAATTCCTGCTTATCCTGTAATTGCCATGCTGTTGTTTGTCTTGAATGCTTCTAGTTATTGTGAACTTGCAAGTACATTCAATGTACTGACCTGGCGTGTCTTGCCAGTCTGCAGGTCGTGCCAGGATTGCTTGCTTGTTTGGTGTTGTTCATGTGTTCGCGAGCTAGGATAAACGTTCCAGCCAGAGTCCCTGTGGAATGGAGTACATCATCGCCGTTCGTTGTTCCGCTGCCAGCAGTTGTTCCGCTGCTTCAAGTTGTTATGCTGCTTGTATAGAGCAACCGTGGTTGGCGTAGTGTCGCCATGCCGATGTTATTCATTGTAATATCGGAACCCTTGTATTCATATTCGTGTTGTAATAGAGAGCTGGTTTGTTCTATACTAAGCAGTGCCATATTCCAGAAGACTTCACCTCGATCTCTGAGCTGGAATACGGGGCGTTCCGGTTTTCTCTGAGCCGGGGTGCCATAGTCGGTGGCGAGTAAGTCGATGTGGTTGATTAAAGCTTCTTGTTCTGGGTGCAAAGCTCTTTATGCGCCGAAGAGGTGGTTCTTGGTGATGTAGGTGTTTGGGTCCTCATCTTGCCCAATGGAGAGTGGGTTGGTAAAAGTAGTTGTCCTATTCGATGTTGAGAAAGTATGTGAGTGGAAGAAAGGAAAGAACTATACCAAATGTACCTTATTCATTGTTGAGAACGGATCAATGACCACTCAATAGTGTAGCAAGGAAATAGCATAATTGGTACCGTATCTTGTCGATTTCTCACACCTACAAAAATAAAGCTTTTGGTGGAGCTTGGTGAGGATGGGTCCCAAAATTGATGCAGTTGTTAACGAGATTCAAATAATGTTGAAAAAGATTCACAAATTTGCAAATGCAACAAGTAGACCAATAGAAAATAGTGGTACACGGAAACACACACACACACACACGTAAAGATAGATGGGGTCGTGCAACCAAAAATAAGCTCAAAATGTGGAATCCACGTAAAATGCTCTTGTTGCACAACGCGAGAGAGACACTAGCACGATTGCACACTAGGCGGATACGAGACTTGTGCACAACCTACAAAGCAAAAATGCAACAACTTCTATCCCAATTATCCTCTATGTATGGTGTTCCGGTGATATGATCCAAGATGGTCGAGTATGGAAATCTTAATGTAGTATGATGCTATGGTTCTTTCTTAAAAGCTCTTTGCTTATCTTTCTCTTTTCCTTAAAAGCTTGTTGGTTTTTTCTCTTTTGAGCTCTTTATTGGCCACTTATGCAGAACTTAACGAACCAAGATAGCAATTGCGTATATGCGATGACAATCGTGTGACACAAGAGATGATATCAAGATATATGTACCATGATGGTATGATATGTATGCAATTGGAATTATGATCACTAATGTGCAGAAGTAACATTGTCGGCAATACTCAAAGGCTAGTCTTGACGGGAAAGAGATGCAAAATGGGCTATGGGGTTATCAATGCAATGGCAAGGAGTACACAAAGGTGTCGTCGAAGTTACCGTCCTTGCTTACGGTCTCGGGTGTCAAGATTGTGAACTGGTCGTTGTCAATGACGAAGATGAGTGGCCGTGATGGCATTGTTGAACCTTCCCTAAGTAGCCGAAACACGTTAGGAAACGGAAACTGCAACTCAAGTTCTCAAAGAACAAAACGTGTCAAGATGTCGGGTGTGGTAGCGGATAAGCGATGGTGGTTGCGGAAAGTGGTGGTGGCTATGAGGGGTTATGGGATTGCAATGCATAAGTGTGGGTGATGGCGGAAAAAAACAGTTTCATTAGGTTGGTCGGATGTCCGGCAGGGGTTGGATGACCGGTGGTCGTGGACGTCCGGTACTGGCCAGTCGTCCGGTGCATGGGCGATTTCGGGCACAGGATGAACTTCTAGGCTTCGTGGTGGGGACACAAAATTTGGTGAAAATTGGATGAATTTGTATGTGGAAATGGGGGAAATGTTGGGGGAAAGCTAGATCTACCTGCAACACATCAAATCCATGGATCAAATCCAACAAAACTTCATCACACCAACAAATCACAAAAAAATTGGGGCTATTTTGTGGGGAATTTTCGAAATTCGGACAAAATCAACAAAGTTAGGATAGAAATCAAAGGGTAGGGGCTCCAAATTCGTGATCAACCAAGACTCATGATACTAATATGATGTAGGGTGGAACCGTAGGGGCCAATCTTTCACAAAATGGAGGGTATCCTACGAAGAACAAGAGGGGAAACACGAGGGAAAACACGAGAGAGACACTCCAATCAACGAGAACAATCACACATGTACTCGATCCATGAACACAAAGAGATCACAAGATCCAAAGGCAATAAAGGAAAGATACAAGTACCTAGTTCTTCTCCAAGAGGAGGTCCTGAATCCACTAGGGGATCTTCTCCTAGGTAGAGGGCTTGAATCCACTTGGGGGAATCTTCCACTAGATGGAGGACTTGGCCTCTAATGGAGTAGGTATCAAGTGGATGAGCAAAGGTCTATCTCTCATATGAGCTAAACCAATGCTAACCCTAGAAAGATATAGAGAAGGAGTATATATAGTCTAGGGTCATGAAAGGAGACATGGGCTTCAGCCCAACACGCTGTCGACAGACAGGTGTCATTTGTCCGGACGCTGTCGTGCGTCCAATGGCTCACGAGGGTCCGGACGTACGGAAGCGGTCAGACGTCCGACATTTCAGCTCGGACCAGGTGGCGTTGGATTTTCGGAAGCGATCGGTCGTCCGGAGGTCTCGGATTTATGATAATTTCCCTTCTATTGGGTGACACCGAATGTCCGGAGGGGCTCGGTCATCCGGTCGCTGGGGGTGTGTCGGACGTGCGGCCGTTGTAGCATTAGCCGGCTGGGACTTGCGCTAGCTGGTTGTCACTCCAGGCATCAAACGTCTAGTCTGGGCCGGTCATCCGGTAGTTGTAGGCTCCTAGCAGCTCCTTCTCTTGGTCCTTGTACTTGGCGTCCTCGCTGGCTCGTCCATTGGATGTAGTAGTTCCGTGGCTTCCCTCTAAGTACCTGATCACACATAGGGATTCTGCTAGAGGTAGTAGCCATGTCTCACATGTAGAAAGTGGTGGTTCGGAAAGGAGCGAATTTACCTTAGTTTCGACAGCCCTTGCTCGAGCTTTTGTCATAGGTCCATGTGGTGTCGTAGAAGACGAAGGTAGGCCCATGGGGATGACCGTAGGATGCTCCGCATCATCGGGCCTCCCCTCGGGAACTTCTTTGGCCCACTGGGTCTCTTCTGGTCCAGAAAAATCTCCAAAATGTTTCACTGTGTTTGGACTCTGTTTGGTACTGATATTCCATGAAGTAAAAAACAAGCAAAAAGTAGCAACTGGCACTGGGCACTATGTCAATAGGTTAGTCCCAAAAAATGATATAAAGTTGCTATAAAATTATTGTAAAACATCCAAGAATGATAATATAACAGCATGGAACAAGCAAAAATTATAGATACGCTGGGGATGTATCAGTGACGTCCAGGCCAAACACCCCCGGCAAATTGCTCTGCCGGGGTCCAGCTGCAGATGATGGTGCTGCCGGCGCCTAGCTGATGGTGATGGTGCATCCGATGTTCAGCTGGAGTCTAAGTCACCATCTTCATGCTTGACGACCAAGGGCTCCTTATCACCGTCTTCGTTGTCAGTGCCCTCCTCGTCGCAGTCGCTCGAGGAGGAGCTTTCATCGTCACTCGAGCTTTCCGTGCGGCACCCTAGGCGAACACCTGAGCATCCGAAGACCTTGATGGAGAGCATATCGGACTCCGCGAACTTGAAGTGGAGGACATGCCCTTCCGCAAGGTAGTGGGCACAGGCGAAGGTTTTCCAACCACGCCTGAGAAGCATGACATGAGGCGCGGGGTACTCGACGTCCACCCACACGGAGCCATTGCAGCAACCGCTCATGCGTAGCCGCGGCCCGAGCGGCTGGTCGTCCTCCATCACCCTAGCGAAGGGACAAGGGAGCAGCAGGCGCTGCACGGAGGATCGCATAGCTTGACGACGAACTCTAGCGCCGTGTCCCCCGCTGTCACATCCCTAGCTTCTCGTTTTGCACTAAGCTAGCTTCAGGTGTGCATCATGTCTAAATTCTGAAAGTTGAAATGAGGAAAGTGAGAGCCTCAGAAATCATTTTAAAAGAAGGGCAAGAACCCTTTAAATTGCATTCATTGTTTCCAAAATGCCTTCATAAATGTTTGATAATTTTTGGCATGGCTTTGAGACCAAACCAAAAATAGTGAACATTTTTGAGGAACATTTTGGGCACTGAATTTAAACCACTATTGTATTTGAATTTTAATTTATATTCCTAGTATATGGAATGTATCCTCAAATGCCTCTGAAATATTTGTGTGCCTTTGTAAAAACCTATCTAAGCCACATAAATATTTACAGAAAGTTTGGCACTGGTTTTAAATTGTTTTGAATTTGGAATCAGTGGCAAATAAATAAATAAAAAAACAAACAAAACAAAAAGGAAACAGGGAATCATAAACCTACCTGGCACTTACCGCAGCCCACCTAGCGCCCCAACCAGCCTGGCACTGTGATAGCCCAACCGGCCCGACTGGCCCAGTGGCCAGTCATCGTTCTCCTCTTGCCAGGAGGACGCAGCGCGCGTGGTCGCCGCGCGCCGACACGCGCCTCGCCAACTCCTGCTTGCCGCCGACGCCCTGGATGCCTCCGTGCACGCCACACAGCCTCCCCGATCGCCTCTCACTCTCTCCCCGTGCCATCCCCCTCCTCTGCTCTCTCTGCACAGTACCACCGAACGCCACCATCGCCGCCGCTCGCCGCTGCCGCGACCACAGCCATCTCCTCACCCCTCTGTCGTGTCCACCAGCACCGCCGTTGAGCTCCGCATCCCCAAGTCGAAGGAATCGAGCCCGGACGCCCTGCATCGCCTCCACGCCATCGTCTTCAACCTCGGGTTGACCCAGATCGCTGGCGACCGTGCGCCCGCTCCGACGCGTCCCCGAGCCCACTGAACCGCTCTATGTCTTCCCTGTGAGCTAACGCTTCCTCCCCTTCTCTTTCTACCGCCGTTTGCACGCCCTAGCTAGCTCCACCGCCGAGCCCGAGGGCTCATCACCGCCGGCCATGTCACCGCCGCTGCTGCATCCACTGAAGCTTGCGCCTGAGCATTGCCCCGTGCTTAGAACGCTCCCAGGAGCCGAGCGTACCCACCCGTTCGATCTGCCGTGCCACCTAGCGCCAAACCGGGCATGCCCGAACTCCGGCCGCCGCCTAGCTCCTCGCCGCCGCCTACTCCGGCCATACCAGCCCCCGGCGTCCGCCCTTCTGGATGCGCCGCACTCACCGCTGCCATTAAACGCAAAAGGCGAGGCAAATGGTCGCCCGTAGCTAAATCCCGCCGCATCTCCTTTGTCGGTTTTGGTCGCCGCCGGCCGAACTCGGGCGATGTCGACGTGGCCCATCACTAGTCACTAATGACCCTGCTAATTAACCCCCCTGACCCACTTACATACGGGCCCGACGCCCTTAATTAACAATAGTTTAGTTTTTGATTAGATTTAACTAATAACAGTGGCCCCACAAGTCAGAGTTGACGTGCTGACGTGGCCGTTGACCGGACCCACCTGTCTGTGTCACTAACTGATACTGAGTCGATGACACATGGGTCCCACTGTCAGGTTTGACTCTGGTTAGGCGTTGTTGACCTGCTGAGGTCAGCATGACCTAATGCTGATGCAATAAGTCTTTTTCTGGATTAAACTTAATTCAGAAAATTGCAGAAAATGCTCTAAACTTCTAAAATTCATAGAAAATTATCTATAGCTCCAAATGAAATGAATTATATATGAAAAATGATCAGAAAAATCCAAAGAATCTGTTTATGGCATTTTCATGCATGTTTGAGCAAGTTAACCTCACTGTTTAGGATGAAACAAGATTAGGGCAAATTTGAAAATAGGTTTGGAGTTGGAATTTGATGAAGTTTTGAACTCCACTTCAATTAAAGTGACTTTCTGTTGCATTAGCCCAAATCACAGCATATTGCCATGTCATGATCATGCATCATATTGTTGCATTGCATTGATTGTGTTTCCTCTCTATTGCCGGTATTTGTCCCCCTTTAGTAGATGTTGTTCCGACGATGAGTTCGATGACACTGATGAAGAGATATACTATCTTCGGAAGTGCCAGGCAAGCAAAACCCCCTTGTTCATTCCGATACAATCCCACTCTCTCGCTACTTCTCTCTTTTAATGCATTAGGACAACAACGTTTCAACTGTTACATGCTGCGGTAGCTGAACCCCTTTCCTTTGCATGACCTGTCATTGCCACAGTAAATAGATGAAACCCACTAGCATGAGTAGGAGTTGTTTGAGCCCTGGTGTGCCTACTCATTCATGCTTGTTTGTCATGCCTGCTATTGCTTAGAGTTGAGTCGGGTCTGATTCATCGGGGATGAATTGGAATGTGGTGAACATGTCCTACTATTGAGAGCTAAGTGTGTGAACACGATTTGGTAAAGGTAGCAGTGAGAGGCCATGTAGGAGTACATGGTGGGTTGTCTCATTGCAGCCGTCCTTAGGAACTGAGTTCTGTGTTTGTGATCCATGAACAGTTACTACCACACATTGGGTTCCGGTAACTCGACCCCTCTTGGCTTATTAATCAACTCGATCTCTGTCCAGGAGTTGCAACTAGTTTCTGGTGTTTGTAGGTAATGTTAGTAGTCTACCAAGTGGCACCCGGTACAGGTGGGCTTGGGACAGACTAGGCACAGTGGCACGGTGTAGTTCAGGATAGCCACCGAGTCAAAGCTGGCTTGCCGCAGTCAAACTCCACCACCCCCTTTGTTGATACTGATGCATATGTAGTTAGTTCTGATGTAAGTCTTGCTGGGTACATTTGTACTCACGTTTGCTTAATTTATGTTTTGCAGAGAGACGTCAGTCTCGCTAGTAGTTCCACATGGACTTCGACATTTAGCTTGTTACCTCAGCTATGATCTTGTACCCTTGGGAGGGTCTTGTAGATAGTCAGGCTTCTGAGCCTTCTTCATTTGTAGTTGTCTGTACTCAGACAAGTTAAGCTTCCGCATGTGCTTGTTGCTTGTATGCTCTGTATGTTGGGTCATGAGACCCATGTTTGTAATATCTCACTCCTCGGAGCCTAATGAATAAATACTTTGAGTCGTAGAGTTTTGTTGTGATGCCATGCTGTATTTACACATATCGAGCATATTGTGTGTATGATTGAAATGCTTGGTATGTGTGGGCTCCGACAACCTAGTTGTTTATCCTTGGTAGCCTCTCTTATGGGGAAATGTAGTCTTGAGCTTCCATGAGCCATAGTAGTCCGCTACAGCCCGGTTCACCAGAGTCCTGCTAGCCCAGCACTACTGCTCCGGAACACTTGACTGGCCGGCATGTGATTCACTTCGTTCCTGTGTTTGTCCCTTCGGGGAAATGTCACGCCGTGACATCCGGAGTCCTGCCTAGCCTGCTACAGCATGGTTCACTGGAGTCCTGTTAGCCCAGTGCTACAGCCCGGATTCACACGCTATTGATCGACATGCTCGATGTTGATTCATGTATGCCTGTCCCCGTAAGTTAGTGCCACTTTGGGTTCACGACTAGTCATGTCGGCCTAGGTTCTCTGTCATATGGATGCTAGCGACACTATCATATACGTGAGCCAAAAGGCGCAAACGATCCCAGGCCATGGTAAGGCGACACCCGTGGGAATACCGTGCGTGAGGCCACAAAGTGATATGAGGTGTTACCGGCTAGATCGATGTGACATGGAATCGGGGTCCTGACACCCGCATGGCCATCTATCGATGTTGGAGCAGTTGGAGGAGGAACGTCGAGCGCGCCGCTTCGTCCACCTCGGCCACGTCTGTTGCCTCAACCCCGTCCACACCCCGCAGCTCGACCACATGCACTAGACCCAGCCTCCGCAACTGCAGTGGAGACAGGAGCAGGATGTCGAAGAAAAGCCCTCGTCAACACGATTGGCGCACAAGTGCAGCCTCTTCCTCTCACCATGGTGGAAGAAGAAGTAAGATGGAGAAGGAAGGAATGGTGGATGAGTAACACCACACCCCACACCTCCTTTTGTAACAGGAGCGAGGCAGAGGCCAGCTCTTCTCTAGTCAAGGGCAACCGCCCCGCTCTCCCAATGCAGCCTTCTATGATCTCAGATGGCATCCAGATTCGTCGATCGCCCCACTATGCCAATCCAGGATGCTGCGTATTTTGCCACGACACACGTCCCCGCACCCTGCGCGTCCACCACTAACGTCGCACAGTGCATGCGGCGTGCGTGACGGAAATAGCAGGCGTAGTTGGTGAGCTTAAGGTAAAATGGCAGTTACGCTCGGTTCGCGCGCGCGGGCGCCCTAGTGGGCTCCCCTGAACATGGGTGGCCCTGGCCTACAACACGAACGACACGCGCCGTCTAAGGGTTAAAGATGCCATGGGAGACTTGGGAGCTAGACCAAGTCCAGGTTAATGAAAAAGAAAAGAAGATCTCGAAAACACAAGTGCTAGCCCCGACAAGGTTAGTATGTACGCATGTGCATTGTTTGGGCCTACCCCAATGATGCCCGGCGACACGTGTTGACCAGGCCTGGGGGCTCCTGTCGGTGCAATGAACATTTGTGTTTATCGCCCAGATTTGAGCACAGGCGTGCGGCAGATCATACATCAAATACCAATGCATGATAGATGACAAGCCAAAGAAACCGCTCTTTGTGAGATCAAGGAGAACATTAAGAAGATCAAATCAACAAGAGAACCCCTCAGGTAGGCCTCCCTTACCGGGCAGGCTAGCCCAGTGATACGTCTCCAACGTATCTACAATTTTTGATTGTTCCATGCCGTTATATTATCATTCTTGGATGTTTTACAATCATTTTATAAGAAATTTATATCATTTTTTGGGACTAACCTATTGACATAGTGCCTAGTGCGCGTTGTTGCTTTTTGCTTGTTTTTTACTTCGCGGAAAATCAATACCAAACGGAGTCCAAATGCAGCGAAACTTTTTGGAGACTTTTTTGGACCAAAAGACATCCATGTGCCAAAGAAGTGCCCGAGGGGTGCCCCGAGGGGGGCACAACCCACCTGGGTGTGCCAGGGGGCCCAGGCGTGCCCTAGTGGGTTGTTCCCACCTCGGTGGCCTCCCGCACCGCCTCTTCACCCTATAAATTCTCAAATATTCCAAAACCCCCTAAGATAACCCTAGATCAGAAGTTCTGCCACCGCAAGCCTCTGTAGCCATGAAAAAACAATCTAGACCCCGTTCTGGCACCCTACCGGAGAGGGAAATCATTACCGGTGGCCATCTTCATCATCCCGGCGGCCACCATGATGAGGAGGGAGTAGTCCACCCTCAGGGCTGAGGGTTTCTACCAGTAGTTATGTGTTTAATCTCTCTCTCTCTCTCTCTCGTGTTCTTGAGATGTCTTGATCTTGATGTATCGCGGGCTTTGTTAATATAGTCGGATCATATGGTGTTTCCCCCTCGCTATCTTGTTGTGACTTGAGTTTTCCCTTTGAGATTTCGTTTTGTCGGATTGAATACTTTTATGGATTTGAGAGGACTTGATATTTTTCTTGCATATGAATACCCCTGGTGACAATGGGGTATTATATTCATTCACTTGAGATATGTTTTGGCACTCAACTCGCGGATTCCCGAGGTGACATTGGGGTAATCTATGCATAGGGGTTGATGCACATTCTTGTCTTTTGTTTCTCCGGTAGAAATCTTGGGGCACTCTTTGAGGTTTTTTGTGTTGGATTGAATATTAGGAATCTGAATTTGATTTGGTGTTATTTTAGTACGAACTCTTGATAGATCGATCGGAAAGAAGAACTTAGTGTTATTTTAGTACAAACTCTTGATAGATCGATCGGAAAGAATAACTTGGTGTTATTTTCGTACGAACTCTTGGATAGATCAATTGGAAAGAATAGCTACAAACAATTTCTTCTTATGTTCTCCGCTAGATAGGAACTTTGGAGTGATTCTTCATCGCACATTGAGGGTTGGTTATATGATCCAATTATATTAGCATTGTTGAGGGATTGCACTAGCGAAAGTACGGACCCTAGGCCTCATTTTCAAGCATTGCAATACCGTTTGTTCTCTGTTTTATCAATTGCTACCTTGCTGTTGTTTATTGTTCTTATTACAAAAATCAACATCTATTATCCATATTACAGTTGTATCACCATCTCTTCGCCGAACTAGTGCACTATACAAATTACCATTGTATTTGGTGTGTTGGGGACACAAGAGACTTTTTATTATTTGGTTGCAGGGTTGTTTGAGAGAGACAATCTTCATCCTGCGCCTCCCATGGATTGATAAACCTTGGGTCATCCACTTGAGAGAAAATTGCTACTGTCCTACAAAACTCTGCGCTTGGAGGGCCAACACGTGTCTACAAGAATAAAGTTGCGTAGTAGACATCACCCGGCAGGGTCAAGACCGCGCCTGAGGGCCAAGACCAAACCGCCCCGGCAAGGTTCCCAGGGCCGCCAAGATCAGAGCCCGACAAGCTCCGTGCCGGCAAGCCTTCGCCAAGACACCACCGCTCCAACTCATCACATGCCAGTTACTAATCAGTGTGGTGTCGAGCTCTCAAGTGGCTAGGTGGATCCTGTCAGGCACGTGGCAGCTTGTTGGAGAAGAGATTAACTTTATTGACACCCATATTGATGGCGTGTCACGCTGATAAGAGGTAGTTGGATAAGCGGCGCGGCAACCTTGTCAGGCTTCAATCTCCGCATGACACCTAGCAATGCATTTAATGCACTTTGTCCTTACTGCCAGAATTAGGTATGATAGCACTATTATCTATCTAATCATGTTGTAATGATTTTTTTCCGCTATGGTTGTCCCTTAAGCTATAAAAGGAGGCATGAGGCAACCGAGCAAGGGGTTCGAACTTTTGACCCTTCAACACTTGTACACGCGTAGCTGCTCTTCCCGAGGCACCCTTTCCAGGATAGAGCACTCCGTGTCTTCGTGTTCCTCTAGATCAATCCACTAAAGCAGGAGTAGGCTTTTACGCTGCAAGTGGACCGAACCTGGGTAAAAGAGAGTTGTCCATAGCCACACTGCCTTGTTGTTTCTTCTCTTTGTGCAATGCGATCGCCCCGTCGCCGAATCACAAAGGGGTAGCCCTGCCCCATAGGTGATCGTGTTTCCACCACGACATCTTTGGCACGCCAGGTAGGGGTTCTCTTGTTGATTTGATCTTCTTAATGTTCTCCTTGACCTCACGAAGAGTGGTTTTTCTGGCTTGTCATTTGTCCCCGTCAAGGCACCATTGTTGGTGTCAAACCGGCGGATCTCGGGTAGGGGGTCCCGAACTGTGCGTCTAAGTTGATGGTAACAGGAGACAGGGGACATGATGTTTACCCAGGTTTGGGCCCTCTCTATGGAGGTAATACCCTACTTCCTGCTTGATTGATCTTGATGGATATAAGTATTACAAGAGTTGATCTACCTCGAGATCGTAATGGCTAAAACCCTAGAAGTCTAGCCTATATGATTATGATTGCCTCCACGGACTAAACCCTCCGGTTTATATAGATGCCGGAGGGGACTAGGGTTATACAAAGTCGGTTACAAAGAAAGGAATCTTGATATCCGAATATCAAACTTGCCATCCACGCCAAGGAGAGTCCCATCCGGACACGGGTGAGAGTCTTCGGTCTTGTATCTTCATGGCCCAACAGTCCGGCCCATGTCCAATAGGCCAGACGCCCGAGGACCCCTTAGTCCAGGACTCCCTCAGTAGCCCCTAAACTAGGCTTCAATGACGAGGTCTCCATCACGCAGATTGTCTTCGGCATTGCAAGGCGAGTTCCTCCTTCGAATACTCCAACACAGTCTTTGAACACAAAGAATGTGTCCAGATTTGCAAAACAAGTACCACACACCACTCCAGAGAGTATAATATTTCACGAGTCCAATCTGCTGACAACTTTTTGTAACGTGATATCACGTCCCTATCCGGTTATTGTTTCGAACCATTTTTCGTCTTGTCGCTCCATACTTCGAGATGCGTTTTTATTGGCACATCTCGTCAAATCAGAGATCGTGTCCCCTTATTGCGGGATTCTCATCAATACGGGTATGGGTAATCCAACCGTGCCGCCTGCACGGCCCCTGGGGAATAGGCGAGTTTTATGGCGAGTGGGGAGATGCTTAATATTCACTGCCTTTATAAGGAGATAAGGATTCATCTCATCCACCCACGCCTTCTCTCTTTCCGTCTACCCACTCTCGAGCTCCAGCACCCATGTTCTCATCTTTCCTCCCCCAAGAAAGCACTCCAACCATGTTCGGAGCGCAGGGCAAGTGGATGGCCTCCACCGTCAAGGAGAAGGACATCACCCAACTTCGGGAGGCCGGATATTTGGCCAAGGAGGTCGCCCATCGGCTTCCGACCGAGGACAGATCGTCCCTACCCCGGAGCCCCATGAGAGGGTAGTTTTCATCCCCCATTTTGTCCGCGGGCTAGGATTTCCACTCCATCCCTTCATCCACGGACTCATGTTCTACTATTGTGTAGATTTCCATGATCTGGCCCCAAATTCCTTCCTCACTATCTCAGCATTCGTCGTTGTGTGTGAGGCCTTCCTCCGCATCCCCCCACACTTTGGACTGTGGCTGAAGACCTTCAATGTGAAGCCGAAGGTGGTGGGCGGCGAACATGCTGAGTGCGGAGGCGCCATGGTGAGCAAAATGTACAATGTACCATGGCCCAAAGGCACCTTTGTGGAGACCGTCAAGGGGTGGCAGAAGTTGTGGTTCTACGTCACAGAGCCCCGTGACACTACCTGGGCTGCGACTCCCGAATTCAAATCCGGAGCCCCGATGCGGCTTACCTCCTGGCAAGAGAAGGGCTTGGATTGGTCTTCGTCGGATGAGATGACAGCACTCCGGACGGGCATTAGGAGCATGATGGACAAGAACGTCAAGCTGGTTGATGTGATTCAGGTGATGCTAGTTCACCGGATCCTTCCATGCCAGTGCAGGGCTTGCCACCTATGGGAGTTCGATCTAGCCGACCACAAGACCCTGCAACGGTTCTTCAGAACTACACACGAAGATATCTGGAAGGTGCTCTTCAAGGCCAGCGAGACGTGGCCGAAGACAACCGAGGACCGTGGGCACGACCTGGCCCATCCTGCCAGTTCTGTAGGTTTTCCGTTGTTTCAAGGTGTGTTCCTTACTTGCTTATTCAAGGAGGGTGTCTGAACTTCCACATTTGTTTTTTCAGGGTTAGACGAATAACGTGGAGCGGATTCAGTGTTCGGCTCCACTACCCAAGGATCTAGCCATCCCATGTTTGACGAAGATGCTGGTTCCGACGCCCTACAAGGCGCCGGAGAAGAAGGCCAATAAGAAGGCCAAGGGGACCAGAGGTGGCCTCCGTCCCAAGGGTACTTCGGACGTGGCGTCCGAAGACGCCGCAACTCACTCCGCCGCCGAAGACGACGAGGAGGAGGAAGAGGAATAAGAAAGCAACTTCCCCCTCCCCGAGGGAGGGGGGAGAAGAGGGCGGCCTCCACAGATCTGGAAGCGGAGGTGTCCAAGAAGGGAAAGGCTTCCCTCGCAGATAGCTCCGCGTGGGACGTCGATAGCAGCCCAGAACAGCGCCCTCAAGATAAGCCCCAGGCCGAATCTTGAGTATTCAGAGACCCAGACACATTCATATACCAGCCTCTTTACTTCATTATTTTAACATGTGGAATCATGCACTTGTAGTCCGGCTCGTTCCACCCTCGAGCGGTCCTCGTCTTCGGGGAACTCACTGGACCCGAAGGTGATGGACAGCGGGTCCATTCTGACGGCCTCCTCTCCCAGGGCCATGGATGACACCGAGGTGTTGTCCTGAAGGATCCCAGACCAAGGAGAGATGCAGGAGGCTGTCAGGGCAGCGCCAGATGGTGAGACCTCGGCCGCCGGACACATGGGGGAGGAGATCCCCATGGAGACTGGTGATGGGGGCCATGTCCAGTTCGGCCCCAGCCGAATACGATCCCGGAGACCTATACGACCCTAGAATCAGGCAAGCAGCCTTCTTCATCGGAAGGAGGTGTTCCCATTTCGCCGGTGACCTCTGTCCAACCAGAGGCGCCAGATACTCTACTGGAAGCACTGCGAAGTTCTTCCATCGTTGAGGAACACCGCACCCTCATGGTTGCGGTGATTTAGAAGATTCAGTGTGCGAAGAGCGGACTGACCGAAGCCTGCACAAGCCTTTTAACAGGCTTTGAGGTAAGCAATGCAGTTTGTGAAACGAAAGTCACAGTATAGACAGTAGCCCCCGAGACTTTGTCTGGGGTTCGGAAAGAAGAGCTGAACAGAGGATCAAATAATTTTTGGCAGGAGACTAACCATGTATGTCTATGTGAATAAGCAGGCGTCACTACTAGCCACGACTTCTCATGCTGCCGAAGTTTCCGGACTAAAGCAGAGGTCGGAGTAGACCAAGGAAGTTCTTGGTCGTGTGAAAAAGCAGCTGGAGGACAATCAAGGTACGCAGTCATTTTATGCATGTCCAGAAAGTATGAATGTTTTTGTCCTGATGATAACCCACAAGTATAGGGGATCACAACAATTTTCGAGGGTAGAGTATTCAACCCAAATTTATTGATTCGACACAAGGGGAGCCAAAGAATATTCTCAAGTATTAGCAGCTGAGTTTTCAATTCAACCACACCTGGAAACTTAATATCTGCAGCAAAGTATTTAGTAGCAAAGTAATATGATAATAGTGGTAACGGTAGCAAAAGGTAATGATACCAAAAGTAATGTTTGTGGTATTTTGTACTGGTTGTAACAATAGCAACGGAAAAGTAAATAAGCGAAGAACAATATATGGAAAGCTCGTAGGCAATGGATCGGTGATAGAGAATTATGCCGGATGCGGTTCATCATGTTACAGTCATAACCTAGGGTGACACAGAACTAGCTCCAATTCATCAATGTAATGTAGGCATGTATTCCAAATATAGTCATACGTGCTTATGGAAAAGAACTCGCATGACATCTTTTGTCCTACCCTCCCGTGGCAGCGGGGTCCTAGCAGAAACTAAGGGATATTAAGGCCTCCTTTTAATAGAGTACCGGACCAAAGCATTAACATGTAGTGAATACATGAACTCCTCAAACTACGGTCATCACCGGGAGTGGTCCCGATTATTATCACTTCGGGGTTGCCGGATCATAACACATAGTAGGTGACTATAGACTTGCAAGATAGGATCAAGAACTCACATATATTCATGAAAACATAATAGGTTCAAATCTGAAATCATGGCACTCGGGCCCTAGTGACAAGAATTAAGCATAGCAAAATCATAGCAACATCAATCTCAGAACATAGTGGATACTAGGGATCAAACCCTAACAAAACTAACTCGATTACATGATAAATCTCATCCAACCCATCACCGTCCAGCAAGCCTACGATGGAATTACTCACGCACGGCGGTGAGCATCATGAAATTGGTGATGGAGGATGGTTAATGATGACGATAGCGACGGATTCCCCTCTCCAGAGCCCCGAACGGACTCCAGACCAGCCCTCCCGACAGGTTTTAGGGCTTGGCGGCGGCTCCGTATCGTAAAACGCAATGAGTCCTTCTCCTTGATTTTTTTTCTCCCCGAAAGTGAATATATAGAGTTGGAGTTGAGGTCGGAGGAGCTCCAGGGGGCCCACGAGGTTGGGGGGCGCGCCCCCACCCTCGTGGCTAGGGTGTGGCCCCCCTGGTCTTGATCTTTTGCCAGGATTTTTTTATTATTTCCAAAAATAGTCTCCGTAAAGTTTTAGGTCATTCCGAGAACTTTTGTTTGTGCACATAAATAACACCATGGCAATTCTGCTGAAAACAGCGTCAGTCCGGGTTAGTTCCATTCAAATCATGCAAGTTAGAGTCCAAAACAAGGGCAAAAGTGTTTGGAAAAGTAGACACGATGGAGATGTATCAGCTCACCGCAGTGTCGTGATATTTTCGTAGGGGCGGCGACCGAGGTTGAGGCCCTCAAGAAGGTGCTGGTCGAGGCCAGGGTTGGTGAGGTCCAGCAGGAGCTCCAGGATGCCGTGAAGAAATGTGAGTCCTTGGAGCACCAGAATGCGGACCAAGAGTCCGAACTCGCTAAGGCCCGCCAAAGCGCACAAGAGGCCCAGGCCGAATCCCAAGGCGCCCTTCGGAAGATCCAAGAGGCCAAGAAGATCGCGGCGGGTAAGGCTTTCATTATGCAATGCAAGTATGTGAGCAAGAGGTATCTCTTACTGACCCGGATTGGGAGTTCTCCAGGGGCGTTTGCGGATTTGCCACGCAGAGTTTCTTTCGAATCTTGCCAATAGACAATTCTTGGATTGCTTCCGAAGGATCTTTATCTCCTACATCAATTGGCAATTGCTCTACTTGCGAGACGTTAGATTCATCAAACTTCACATCTACCGTCTCTTCAACCTTTTGGGTGAAATTGTTGTAGACACGGTAAGTGAGAAAGTTCGATCCATAACCAAGTAGGAAACCTTCATGAGATATAGGAGCAAATTTACAACGACGATGCTTATCAAGAATGTAGCACTTTGAGCCGAATACTCGAAAGTATCCAACTTGGGGTTTGTTACCGGTGAGAAGCTTGTATGCCGTCTTGCCGAGCAGCTTGTGAAGATACACGCGATTTGTTGCATGACAAGCCGTCTCAACCACTTTCGCCCAAAAGTGTTTTGGAGTCTTGTACTCATCAAGCATCGTTCTCGCCATCTCAATAAGAGTTTGGTTCTGCCTCTCAACAACTCCATTTTGTTGAGGTGTGTACATAGCCGAGAACTCATGTGAAATCCCTTCTTCATCAAGAAAGGTATCCATATTTGAGTTCTTGAACTCCGTTCCGTTGTCGCTATAAACCTTCTTGATCTTCACTTCAAATTGATTTCAGGCCTTTCTAGCGAAGTTCTTGAAGATCCTTTGGACCTGCGATTTATCATCAAGAAAGAACACCCACGTAAATCTTGAAAAATCATCAACCATAACTAGACCAATGAGTTACCACCGAGACTCTTGTAGGCATTGGGACCAAAGAGATCCATATGAAGTAGCTCGAGCGGTCTTCTTGTGGTCATAATGTTCTTCACGGGGTGACTTCCTCCAACTTGTTTTCCTGCTTGACAAGCACTACAAAGTCTATCCTTGTCAAATATAACATTGTTTACTCCAAGGATATGATCACCTTTAGTAAGCTTATCAAGATTTCGCATGCCCACATGACCTAATCTTCTATGCCACAACCAACCTTTCGAGGATTTAGCAATTAGGCAAGTTCCAGGTTGAGCCTTTCTAGTGAAATCAACAATATATAGATCACCTCTACGTGTACCGGTAAAGACCATTTTATGATTATATCTATGAAACACTTGGCAATCTACTTCAGTAAATAGGACATTGAAACCAAAGTCAGCAAGTCTAGATACGGAAAGTATATTGTAGCCAAGAGATTCAATGAGCATAACATTTTGTATGGAGCTATCATGTGACATGGCCACCTTACCAAGGCCAACAACCTTACCCTTTGAGTTGTCACCAAAAGTGGCATACTTTCGAGGGTTGTCGTTTTCAGCAAGCTCATGAAACATATCTTTGTCTCCAGTCATATGATCGGTACATCCACTATCAAGGACCCATTCCTTTCCTCCAGCCATGTAGCCGCGAAGATTAGCCATAAGACCAAAGTGACTCATAGACTCATCAAGATCATAGTCACTATCATCATCCTCATCATAGTATCCATGTTCAACATTGTCATGTGGTGGATCAATTCCTAGAGAGAGTGATTCATTAGAAGTATGACCGTAACAATGTTCATCTCTATGAAATCCAATGACTTCGGAAATGATATTGCTAATGATTCCAACATCTCCTTTGGAACTCGTAAGATTAGTAAGCTCAAATAAACAATTGCCAAATTTGGGATCATTGGAACTCATCTTACTCAAGGCAATGACTTATGAAGGATCTCATCTAAGTTTTTCAAGGAATAGTTTGGAAATCATTCCTCAAGGAATCTCGATATGGTGTAGGCCCAACCAAGAGCAAGCATGCTAGCAAGCAAGTTTCTAGGCAAACCTCTAGTGATTAAATTGATAGTTCTAAGATTACGGATCATGTCAATAGACTCATCAAGGGTAGGATGCAAAGGATCAACATGAGGTGCACACGGGCTAGTAATGTACTTGTTCAAATGATATTCATTGAAAATCTCAAGCATCTCAATTTTCCACTCATGAAAGTACTCTCATCAAGAATAGGCACTCTACGTCTAAGACTCCCCAACGTAGACTCATCCATCTTCCTCCAATGGTGATTAAACCAAAGCAATGGAGACCAAAGCTCTGATACCAATTGAAAGGGATCAAGAAGAGGTGTCTAGAGGGGGGTGAATAGACTTTTAGCAAAGAAAAGTGGTAGTTTTTAATTTCTTCAAGTTGAGGTGGAGTTTTAGCACATGTTTAATCATTCACAATACATATCAAGCAAGCATGACAAGAGTATATGAGCAATGGAAAGTAAATAATGCAATTTGCAAGGATGAAAAGGGATGGGATTGGAGTGTGCAAACGCAGTTGGTGACATGGAGATTTTTGGCGTGGTTATGATAGGTGGTGCTATCGTACATCCACGTTGATGGTGACTTCAATCCACGAAGGGTAACGGTTGTGCGAGTCCACGGAGGGCTCCACCGACGAAGGGTCCACGAAGAAGCAACCTTGTCTATCCCACCATGGTCATCGCCCACGAAGGACTTGCCTCACTAGGGTAGATCTTCACGAAGTAGGCGATCTCCTTGCTCGTACAAACTCTGTTGTTCAACTCCAAAATCTTGACGGAGGCTCCCAAGTGACACCTAACGAATCTAGGAGACACCACTCTCCAAAAGGTAATAGACGGTGTGTTGATGATGAACTCCTTGCTCTTGTGCTTCAAATGATAGTCTCCCCAACACTCAACTCTCTCTCATAGGATTGGATTTGGTGGAAAGATGATTTGAGTGGAAAGCAACTTGGGGATGGCTAGAAGTCAAGATTTATGTGGTTGGAATGGAATATCTTGACCTCAACACAAGTGTAGGTGGTTCTCTCTCAGAAAATGTATGATGGAAGTGTAGGCATGTTCTGATGGCTCTCTCCATGAATGAAGAGTGTGTGGAGGGGTATATATAGCCTCCACACAAAATCTAACCGTTACACACAATTTACCAAACTTGGTGGGACCGAATCAGAAAACTCGGTCAGACCGATTTAGTTCATAATGTGAACGTTAGGCATTTTGGTGGGACCGATATGATCAACTAGGTAGGACCGATGTGCTAGGGTTAGGGTAAACCCTCATCTTGGTTTGAATGATTACACAAACTCGGTGGGACCAATTTGGGTAATAAGTGAAACAGAGAGTTGGCCAAACAAACTCGGTGAGACCGATTGCATATTTCGGTGGGACCAAAATTATTGCAGTAGGCAATTGAGAGTTTGCAAGCCCATCTCGGTGAGACCGAGATCCCAGTGGTGAGACCGAATTGGCTTGGGTTTTTGGCAGTGGCTATGTCAACTGAACTCGGTGGCGCCGGATGGAAAATTTCGGTAGGGCTGAGTTTGACTTTAGGTTTGGGACAAATGTGGACGTGAGAAAATGGTTGAGGGCTTTGGAGCATATCACTAAGCACTTTGAGCAAGCAAGCCATTAAGCAACACCTCATCCCCTTTTAATAGTATTGGCTTTCCTATGGACTCAATGTAATCTTGGATCACAAAAATAGAAAATGTAGAGTCCTGAGCTTTGAGCTTGAGCCAATCATTTGTCCTCATCATCTTGAGGGGGTTCCACATCCTCTTGTCCATGCCACTCCATTGTTGACCTTATCTGAAACATACTAGATGAAAACATTAGTCCAACAAGAGATATGTTGACATTAATTATCAAAATTACCCAGGGAGCACTTGTGCTTTCAATCCCCCCCTTTTTGGTAATTGATGACAACATACATGAATGCTTTAGATAAAGATATGAAGAATAACAAGTAAAGCTTTGGAAGGACATGTAACATGCATAGGCTCCTCTACATGTATGCAATCGTGTAAATATGGAATATAGGAGCATGTGAATGCATAAGCATGACAGAGTAAGCCATGAGTTACATGTATCTTGGCTATATGCATCAGAGCAAATGGTGTGAGTATGGGAAATGTACCTACATGTCCATGAGTCCTTGCAAACAGTATGTACATCAGCAAGAAATCCTCATGCACATTAGTGTGATGCATATACTTGCCTTGTGATCTTGAGCTGGCTTTGAAAGAGATGAACCTGAGTAAACAAGGTTAGATAACACAGAGACATCTACTGAGCAGAGAAAGAACATCAAACCAGAAGAGTACCAAGATTGGGATGACATGTAGAATGTGAGTACTGGATACTCTATTGGATACAGACATGTCCCCAAAAGGTAAACATATGCAATGAATTCAATGATTTCCTTCCCTAGCAGTCTTTCTCCCCCCTGAATCTTGTATTGGATAATGGGAGAACATAGGGAAGAAAAATCAGAGTAAAATAGATCATAAACATAAACATGACATAGACATGTCTTTCCCCTCTTAAAGACATGCGACTTCTCTCCTCTTGAACACCAAGCATCTGGGGCCTTTGATGTGATTACCTCTTGATGTCTACTACACAACCTTCTTCTTGTAGACGTTGACGTTGTTGGGCCTCCAAGTGCAGAGGTTTTTAGGACAGTAGCAAATTTCCCTCAAGTGGATGACCTAAGTTTTATCAATCCATAGGAGGCGTAGGATGAAGATGGTCTCTCTCAAGCAACCCTGCAACCAAATAACAAAGAGTCTCTTGTGTCCCCAACACACCCAATACAATGGTAAATTGTATAGGCGCACTAGTTCGGCGAAGAGATGGTGATACAAGTGCAATATTTATAGTATATAATGGTTTTTGTAATATGAAAATATAAAAACAGCAAGGTAACTAATGGTAAAAGTGAGCGTAAACGGTATTGAAATGCGTAGAAACAAGGCCTAGGGTTCAAACTTTCACTAGTGCAAGTTCCCTCAACAATAATAACATAATTGGATCAATATAACTATCCCTCAACATGCAACAAAGAGTCACTCCAAAGTCACTAATAGCAGTGTCCAAACGAAGAGATTATGGTAGGGTACGAAACCACCTCAAAGTTATTCTTTCTGATCGATCTATTCAAGAGTTCGTACTAATAACACCTTAAGACACAAATCAACCAAAACCCTAATGTCACCTAGATACTCCAATGTCACCTCAAGTATCCGTGGGTATGATTATACGATATGCATCACACAATCTCAGATTCATCTATTCAACCAACACAACTTCAAAGAGTGCCCCAAAGTTTCTACTCTACCGAAGAGTCAAGACGAAAACGTGTGCCAACCCCTATGCATAGGTTCATGGGCGGAACCCGCAAGTTGATCACCAAAACATACATCAAGTGGATCATGTGATATCCCATTGTCACCACAGATAAGCACGGCAAGACATACATCAAGTGTTCTCAAATCCTTAAAGACTCAATCCTATAAGATAACTTCAAAGGGAAAACTCAATCCATTACATGAGAGTAGAGGGGGAGAAACATCATAAGATCCAACTATAATAGCAAAGCTCACGATACATCAAGATCGTATCACCTCAAGAACATGAGAGAGAGAGAGATCAAACACATAGCTACTGGTACATACCCTCAGCCCCGAGGGAGAACTACTCCCTCCTCGTCCTGGAGAGCGCCGGGATGATGAAGATGGCCACCAGAGAGGGGTTCCCCCTCCGGTAGGGTGCCGGAACGGGTCTAGATTGGTTTTCGGTGGCTACGGAGGCTTCTGGCGGCGGAACTCCCGATCTATTCTGCTCCTCGAAGTTTTTAGGGTATATGGGTATATATAGGAGGAAGAAGTACATCGGTGGATCTCCGGGCTGTCCACGAGGTAGGGGGGCGCGCCCAGGGGGTGGGCGCGCCCCCACCCTCGTGGGCAGCCCGGGACTCTTCTGGTCCATCTCCGATACTCAGTGGGCTTCTTCTGGTCCAAAAATAAGTTCCGTGAAGTTTCAGGTCAATTGGACTCCGTTTGATTTTCCTTTTCTGCGATACTCTAAAACAAGGAAAAAACAGAAACTGGCACTGGGCTCTAGGTTAATAGGTTAGTCCCAAAAATCATATAAACTAGCATATAAATGCATATAAAACATCCAAGTTTGATAATATGATAGCATGGAACAATCAAAAATTATAGATACGTTGGAGACGTATCAGCATCCCCAAGCTTAATTCCTGCTCGTCCTCGAGTAGGTAAATGATAAAAATAGAATTTTTTATGTGGAATGCTACCTAACATATTTATCCATGTAATCTTCTTTATTGTTGCATGAATATTCAGATCCATAAGATTCAAGTCAAAATTTTAATATTGACATGAAAACAATAATACTTCAAGCATACTAACAAAGCAATCGTGTCTTCTCAAAATAACATGGCCAAAGAAAGCTATCCCTAGAAAATCATATAGTTTGGCTATGCTCTATCTTCATCACACAAAATAATTAAATCATGCACAACCCCGATGACAAGCCAAGCAGTTGTTTCATACTTCTGATGTTCTCAAACTTTTTCAATCTTCACGCAATATATGAGCGTGAGCCATGGACATAGCACTATAGGTGGAATAGAATGGTGGTTGTGGAGAAGACATAAAGGAGAAGATAGTATCACATCAACTAGGCGTATCAATGGGCTATGGAGATGCCCATCAATAGATATCAATGTGAGTGAGTAGGATTGCCATGCAACGGATGCACTAGAGCAATAAGTATATGAAAGCTCAACAAAAGAAACTAGTGGGTGTGCATCCAACTCGCTTGCTCACGAAGACCTAGGGCATTTTGAGGAAGCCCATTGTTGGTGTCAAAACCGGCGGATCTCGGGTAGGGGGTCGCGAACTGTGCGCCTAAGGCGGATGGTAACAGGAGGCAGGGGACACGATGTTTTACCCAGGTTCGGGCCCTCTTGATGGAGGTAAAACCCTACGTCCTTCTTGATTGTTGTTGATAATATGAGTAGTACAAGAGTTGATCTACCACGAGATCGGAGAGGCTAAACCCTAGAAGCTAGCCTATGGTATGATTGTATGTTGTCCTACGGACTAAAACCCTCCGGTTTATATAGACACCGGAGGGGGCTAGAGTTACACAAGGTCGGTTACAAAGGAGGAAATATACATATCCGTATTTCCTAGCTTGCCTTCCACGCCAAGTAGAGTCCCATACGGACACGGGAGAAGTCTTCAATATCGTATCTTCATAGTCCAATAGTCCGGCCAAAGGATATAGTCCGGCTGTCCGGAGACCCCCTAATCTAGGACTCCCTCAGTAGCCCCTGAACCAGGCTTCAATGACGATGAGTCCGGCGCGCAGTGTTGTCTTCGGCATTGCAAGACGGGTTCCTCCTCCGAATACACCATGGAAGAGTTTGAATACAAGGATAGTGTCCGACCCTGCAAAATAAGTTCCACATACCACCGTAGAGAGAACAATATTTCCACATATCTAATCTACTGACACGTTTTGGCAGCATGACATCACGCCACGGCCCGGTAATTATTTGAAACGTTTTTCTTTAACCAGCCCCGCACATAACGCGAGGCGGTTTCTTGACACGTCTTGTCAAAGCAGTGATCGTGCTCCCCTTATTACGGGATTCTCATCAATACGGACGTGGGTAACCCAACCGCACCATCAATTACAGCGCTTGGGGGATAAGCGAGTTTTACCAGGCTAGTTGGGAAGCATAGTTTAGTCCGCCCTTATAAAGGGATAAGATCTCACCTTTTTCTACCCACGCCTTCTTCCTCCTTGCTCATCCATTCTTGCGCACTCGAGCTCCAGCGCCCAAGTCCACATCCTTCTCCTCAAATCTCTCCAAACATGTCCGGAGCGGGAGGCAAGTGGATGGCCTCCTCCGTCACGGAGGGACACATCAAAAAGTTACGTGGAGCCGGATACTTAGCCGCGGATATCACGCACCGGTTGCCAGCCGCGGGGCAGATCCTCCCTACCCCGGAACCTCACGAAAGGGCGGTTTTCCTCCCCCACTTCGTCTGCGGACTGGGGTTTCCCCTCCATCCATTTGTCCGCAGCCTCATGTTCTATTATGGGCTGGACTTTCATGATCTGGCCCCGAATTTTATCCTCAACATCTCGGCGTTCATCCTCGTGTGTGAGGCTTTCCTCCGCATCCGGCCCCACTTCGGCCTATGGCTGAAGACATTCAATATCAAGCGGAAGGTAGTAGGCGGCCAACAAGTGGAATGCGGCGGAGCCATGGTGGGCAAAATGCCCAACGTTACATGGCTCGAGGACTCCTTCGTGGAGACCGTAAAGGGGTGGCAATCGGGGTGGTTCTACATCACTGAGCCGCGCGACACCAACTGGGTGGCGGCCCCCGAGTTTCGATCCGGAATCCCCATGCGGCTCACTTCCTGGAAGGAGAAGGGCCTGTCTTGGGGCTCTTTGTTGGAGCTGGACGGACTCCAGAAGTGTATCCGGAACATGACAAGCAAGAAACTTAAGCTTGGCAACATAGTCCAGGTCATGCTCTTCCGCCGGATCCTCCTGTGTCAACAACGGGCTTTCAACTTATGGGAGTTCGACCCGGCCCAGCACCAGACTCTACGCGAGCTCTTCGACACGACGTATAAGGACGTCTGGAAGGTGCTGTTCAAGGGCGCCGAGGTCCCTCCTTCTCTTACCGAGGACCGCAGGCTAAGCGCGAAGCGCCTTGCGAATCCGGTAAGTTCTGTACATCTGACAGGGTATTTATTTCCCATAGCTTAACCATGCGCGGGGTCTGAGCTCCCATGCCTTTGACAGGACTGGGTGGAGACATCGGAGCAGATTAACTGTCCGGCCCTCTGCCCGAAGACCCTGCGGACGCTCTCCTGACAGAGATGCAGACTCCGGCTCCTTATGAGGTGCCGGAGAAGACCAAGAAGAAGGCCAAGGGAACCCGAAAGAGTTCCCGACGCCAGGTGGTATCGGACTCATCGTCCGATAACTCCGAGACGCACTCCTCCCATGAAAACAAGGAGAAGGAAGACGAAGACTCTCCCCCTCCAGCCGAGGGAGACAAGAAAAGGAAGGCCACCCCAACCGGGGAGGCCGAAGGGTCCAAGAAGGGAAGGACTCTCCTTCCGGACTGTTCCACCACCGCTGCCGACGGCAAAGACGAGTGGCTGCTCAGGGCCAAGCCCCTGGTGAAGTCGTAAGTATTCGGATACTAGAGTAACTCATAGCATACTTTTGTCGTACTGCTTCTCCTAACGTCGAATATGATTATGCAGTCCGCCCCAAGCCCATATCGACGTATCATCGTCGGATGGTTCCTTGGACTCGTCGGATATGGATAGTGATACACTTCCAACCGCCACGTCTCCTTGCCCTACGGACAATGCCGAGGTACTGTCTCAAGGGGCACCGAGCCGGGGGAGACAGTCCCGGAGGTGCCTCAAGGCGACCTTTCGGACTCTAGGAGCAAAGGGAGCAAGGCTCCCAGGGGCTCCAAGTTCAGCCCACAGCTAGACACAGCGCCGGAACCTCCAGTTGTTCCGGACTCGGGCAGGCGGCCCCCTTCCAAGAGGGGCAAGCCGTCCGTGCCGGTGACCTCTGTCCATCCAGAGGCACCAGACGAACTGCTGGGAGCGCTTAGCGGCGCTTCCATCGACGAAGAGCACCGCACTATTATGAGTGCGGTGATCAAGAAGGTTCCGTCCGCCAAGAGCAGACTGAGTGAAGCCTGTACCAGCCTTCTAACAGGCTTTGAGGTAAGTATTTAAAATATAGGGAAAATGTTACCACATAGACAGTAGCCCCTGATGCTCTGTTTGGTGTTCACAAAGAAAAGCCGAATAGAGGATCGAATAATATCTGCAGGAGTCTAATATAAGTATGTCTGTATGCGTATGCAGGCTTCGCTGCTGACCTCTACCGCACTGACTGCGGAGGTTGCCGCACTGAAGTAGGACTTCAAGCGGTCCGAGAAGGAGCTCGGCCTTGCCAAGAGGCAGCTCGAGGAGAACAAGGGTAAGTAATACCTTGTCTATATAAAAAAGAAAATGTGGTTGCGAACTAACAGGATCATCATGAATGTGCCAGGGGCCATGACCGAAGTGGCAACCCTAAAGCAAGCGTTGTCCGAGGCCGAAAACAAAGCGGCCAAGGAGCGCACCGAGCGGGAGAGACAAGAGGCACGGGTGGGCGAGGTGCAGCAAGAGCTCCAGGCTCTCGTGAAGAAACATGAGACTTTGGGGCTTGACTCGAAGACGCGAGAGTCCGAGCTTGCTGCGGCCCTCAAGAGCACCAACCATGCCAAGGCCGAAGCCCAAAAGGCCCTCCAGGAAATTGAGGCGATGAGGAAGATAGTGGCGGGTAAGGCATTCAATATGCAAAGCAAGCATGTGAAAGTAAATTACTTGTTACTTACCCGAGTCCAGAGTTCTCCAGGAGCATTCGCAGATTTGCCCTGCAGCGTGTTGGATGCCGCGAAGTATTACCAGGCCGAGGAGGGAAGCTCGATGGAGAAGTTGTTCTGGTCTCAGTATACTGGGACCGAACACTCGATGCCTATCAGCGACCAGCTGAAGCAACTGGTCGAGATGCACAAGGCGGCCGAACAGGCCATGAGGGGCTTTATAGTCCGGATGTGGCCTGGCGACTCCCTTCCCAACAGCTACTTCGGTCTAGTGAGGCGGCTTGTGGATGCCTGCCCATGGCTGGAAGTTAGCAAGCGGTCCGTCTGTATCGAAGGTGCCCGCCGGGCTTTTGCCCGTGCAAAGGTGCACTGGGCCAAGATGGACGCTGAGAAGCTGGTGAAGGAGGGGCCACCGCAGGGCAAGGAGCATCGCCATCCCGAAATGTATTATGAGGGTGTCCTGAAGGGTGCCCATATTGTGGCGGATGAGTGTGCGAAGAATGTATTTTTTGAATGAACTTGCTCGTGTGATCCTGTATTATGAAAAGTTGTTCATATGCGCTATGCAATGCTTGTTTGAATTTAAAATATTACCTTCTATGCGGCTGTTTATCAAATCTGAGAGATGGCCAGTCATCGGCTCCTGCCCCCATGCCACGAGTGCTAGGGTGTTCGGGATAAATCTGAGCACTCTTTTTCCCATTGTTGGGTCCTTCGAGGGAGGTGCTCAGCTCAACGAACAAGGCAATCAGACTATAATGCTTTATCACTCTCACTTAGCCATAGAAGTCTACAATTTCAAATTTTGGCAAAGCCCCTAGTATTCGGAAGGCCGAATTCGGGGCGCTATACACGTCTTAAGCCGGACAAAGCCGACTCCTCGCCCTAAGCGGCATAAGTCTTTAGGGACTCGAGACCTCTCGAACAGCGATCGGCTCTCGCCTTATCATGACAGCCAGTTTTAGCTTTCTCTACTAAGGTGCTTAGCTCAGATGAACCGGGGCACAATCGCAGTAGTTCTCCCAGTGCTACCTTAGCCGATATAGCGGAACGTAAGGTGCCAAAACATGGGAGCCGGGTAAACCCAACTATTGACCCAAGACATGATTCGGAGCTGATGCATATAGTGCTATAAGTTCAGGGTGCCGCACTGTCGAAGGTGTTCGGACTTCTCACGCCATATTATGGGGTATGCTTAAGCCCCTGGCGTATTGGCCGTACCAGAGTGTACGGGCGCTGAATGTCATGAATGAACATATATATAAAAAAGAATAGAGAATGTGGTAATAGTCTAGTGATATGCATTGTTTATTCAAAAAGGTGCGTCGAAGCAGAATGATACAAGTAGTGCGATAAGCAAAAAGTAGGACTATTTGAAATGTCCCCTCCAAGGGCATGCTGAGGAATGGTATTTAAAGTAGGTATTTCCCTCGTTATCAGAGACCACCTGGGAGTTCCGTGGCGCGACGTAGCTTTCTGCCTCCTTGGTTGTTGCATCATGTGTCCGGCAATCGTACTACCGGATGGGGTTTCCAGAGATTAAAGTCCTGAAAGAGAGAAAAATAACAAAGCGGGAAGCCCCTAGTGCGGTTGAGCCGCGTCTTGGGGCATGCCGTAGTCGTGCCCCCCACCGGTGCCCATGGTATTTTCAATGCGTAATTATCTACGTATGGCACGGATTTCACTGTTTGGCTGGGACTGGGGTGGGGGCCGCATTGCTATGCGAGCTCGGAACGTGCCAGGCGGTCTTGTTGCCGATTACTCCGGGCGCGCTTGAAGGTGTCCGGGTCTTTAATCACCGAACTGGTGGATTGCCTTAAGAGGCTGCTTTGCGCTTCTGCTGCGAGGGCCGGAGTGTGCTCCTCCGTGCGGAGAGAGTGCTCTGTGTTTCCATTCACTGTGATGACCCCCTGAGGTCCTGGCATCTTGAGCTTGAGGTATGCATAATGAGGTACCGCGTCGAATCTCGCAAATGCGGTTCGCCCGAGCAGTGCATGATAGCCACTGCAGAACGGGTCTATATCGAAGATTAACTCCTTGCTTTAGAAGTTATCCGGGGATCCAAAGACCACTTCCAGTTTGATTGAGCCTGTGCAATGGGCCTCTACACCTGGTATGACGCCTTTGAAGGTCGTTTTTGTGGGTTTGATCCTTGAGGGGTCTATACCCATTTTGTACACTGTGTCCTGATAAAGCAGGTTCAGGCTGCTGCCACCGTCCATAAGGACTCGAGTGAGGTGAAATCCGTCGATGATTGGGTCTAGGACCAGTGCAGCGAATCCGCCATGACGGATACTAGTGGGGTGGTCCCTACGATCGAAGGTGATCGGACAGGAGGACCATGGGTTGAACTTAGGGGCGACTAGCTCCTACGCATATACATCGCTTAACGCACGCTTCCGCTCCCTCTTGGGGATGTGAGTTGCATATATCATGTTCACCGTCCGCACTCGTGGGGGGAACCTCTTCTGCCCTCTGGTGTTCGGCTGTCGGGGCTCTTCCTCGTCATCGCTATGTAGCCCCTTATCTTTGTTTTCGACATTTAACTTGCCGGCCTGCTTGAACACCCAACATTCCCTGTTGGTGTGATTGGCTGGCTTGTCGGGGGTGCCATGTATTCGGCACCAGCGATCGAGTATACGATCCAAACTGGACGGGCCCGGAGTGCTTCTTTTGAATGGCTTTTTCCGCTGACCGGGTTTAGAGCCTCTGAATCCGGCATTGACTACCGTATCTTCGGTATTGTCGCTGTTGACGCGGCGCTTATGTTTGTTGCGACGTGACCTGCCATTGTTATCCTTGGTATCTGAAGTACCGTGGTTCTTTGATATGTTATTGCTGCGAGCCAGCCAGCTGTCTTCTCCCACGCAAAGGCAGGTCATGAGTGTCGTGAGGGCTGCCATAGCCTTCTGCTTTTCCTGGCCAGGGTGCGGGGGGAGCCACTCGTCGCGGATGTTGTGCTTAAAAGCTGCTAGGGCCTCTGCATCCAGATAGTCGATGATTTGATTTTTCTTTGTCAGGAACCGTGTCCAGAATTTCCTGGCCAATTCCTCTGGCTGCTAAATTATGTGGCTCAAGTCATCGGCATCTGGTGATCGCACATAAGTGCCCTGGAAGTTATCGAGGAATGCGGCTTCCAGATCTTCCCAACAGCCAATGGATTCCGCTAGCAGGCTGTTGAGCCAATGCCGAGTTGGTCCTTTGAGCTTGAGTGGGAGGTATTTGATGGCGTGCAGATCCATACCGCGGGCCATGTGGATGTGCAGGAGGAAGTCCTCGATCCATACCGCAGGATCTGTTGTGCCGTCGTATGATTCGATATTTACGGGTTTGAAACCCTCTTGGATTTGGTGATCCATTACTTCATTTGTGAAGCATATGGGGTGTGCGGCGCCTCTGTAGTGGGCTATGTCGCGACGCAGCTCGAATGAGTCCTGTCCGCTGTGTTTAGCCCGGCCGGATTTACTTTTACTGTATCCGGCATGACGGTTATCGTATCGCGTAGTGGCGCGCCCTCGTGATCCGTAGATCGATCTTGCATGTTTTGCTTTGTCCTCCAATACGTCTCGCAGGTCTAGCATGTTTCCCCATGCTTTGTCGTTTTTATTTGAGTGGTGTCGGGGTGCGGGCTGAGTTTTTGGCTTAAATGCCTCTCTGTCGCGGCCACGAGGGGGCCGATCAGCCGCGTCATATGCTGGAGATGTAGGTTTTAATGCTTCCTCCTCCAGTCGGGGTAGCAACCTGCGCTTTGGGTAACTCTTGGAGGGGCGTTCGAGTTCATATTCCTCGGCCGCAAGGACTTCAGTCCATCTGTCAGCTAGCAAATCTTGATCAGCTTGAAGCTGTTGCTGCTTTTTCTTAAGGCTATTTGCCGTGGCTATAAGCCGGCGCTTGAAGCACTCTTATTCAGCGGAATCCTCCGGCATGACGTCAAGGCTTGCCTCGTCTTCGGAGGGATGCATGTAATTATCATCCTCTGCCTCTCCATCTGCCGCTCTCTCGGGAGGGCTGGCTTCTCCGTCCTCCTGCTCTAAATCTTGCTGGAGGGGATTGTTGTCATCTTCGGCACTGTCCGGAGTGCTATTATCTCCTGTGCCGGTGTCACTGCTTTTGCTTTGGCGAGACTTAGAGAGGCGCCGCTGACGTCGGCGCTTGGGTTGCTTCTTGGAGGGGTCATCCTCCGATGTCTCGTCGCCATTGCCTTCTTTGGGTGTGTCCACCATGTATATATCATATGATGAGGTGGTTGTCCAGTGCCCTGTGGGTAGTGGTTCCTCTTCATCTCCCACATCGTCGTCCATACCGTCGATGTCTTCGGAGTCGAAGTCGAGCATGTCGGTCAAATTGTCGACAGTGGCTACTAAGTGGGTGGTGGGTGGGCGGCGAATTTCTTCGTCATCCGCATCCTAATCTTGCCGAACATAGTTCGGCCAGGACTCTCCTGACAGGGAGAGGGACCTTAATGAGTTCAGTATGTCGCTGAAAGGCGAGTGCTGAAAGATATCCGCGGAGGTGAACTCCATGATCGGCGCCCAGTCGGATTCGATAGGCACGGGCGCAGGCAGTTCGGAGTCCGTGGCTGGGGAAGAATCCGGTAGTTCGGCGTCACGGCTCCCGTGAAGGGTAAGGTCGATACTCGGCTCGATCACCGCTGAGAATACGGCCTCCGTGGCGGGGTCTATCCACCCGTCCATGGATGGCGCAATAGGCTCCAAATTGAGGGTCGGAGCGGTTGCCGATGCGATCTCCTGAACACTGTCCGATGGCAGAGCTAAATCATGCTCATCGTGACCGTGCGGCGCACTCGGCAGGGGCTCGAATCCGTCGAAGATCAAGTCTCCGCGGATGTCGGCCGTGTAGTTTAAGCTTCCAAACCTGACCTGGTGGCCAGGGGCGTAACACTCGATCTGCTCCAGTTGGCCAAATGAGTTGGCCCGCAGTGCGAAGCCGCCGAATACAAAGATCTGTCCAGGGAGAAAAGTCTCACCCTGGACTGCATCACTGTCGATGATCGAAGGAGCCATCAAGCCTAATGGCAATGACACAGAGGAACTCTCAATGAAAGCACCAATGTCGGTGTCAAAACCGGCGGATCTCGGGTAGGGGGTCCCGAACTGTGCATCTAAGGCGGATGGTAACAGGAGGTAGGGGACACGATGTTTTACCCAGGTTCGGGCCCTCTTGATGGAGGTAACACCCTACGTCCTGCTTGATTGTTCTTGATAATATGAGTAGTACAAGAGTTCATCTACCACGAGATCGGAGAGGCTAAACCCTAGAAGCTAGCCTATGGTATGATTGTATGTTGTCCTACGAACTAAAACCCTCCGGTTTATATAGACACCGGAGGGGGCTAGGGTTACACAAGGTCGGTTACAAAGGAGGAAATATACATATCCGTATTGCCTAGCTTGCCTTCCATGCCAAGTAGAGTCCCATCCGGACACGGGACGAAGTCTTCAATCTCGTATCTTCATAGTCCAACAGTCTGGCCAAAGGATATAATCCGGCTGTCCAGAGGCCCCCCAATCCAGGACTCCCTCACCCATCATTGGAATATACAAGCCAAGCTCTATAATGAAAGATTCCCACTAGTATATGAAAGTGACAACATAGGAGATTCTCTATCATGAAGATCATGGTGCTACTTTGAAGCACAAGTGTGGTAAAAGGATAGTAGCATTGCCCCTTCTCTCTTTTTCTCTCATTTTTTTATTTTTTTTATTTTTTTATTTTTATTTTTATTTTTTATTTCGGCCTTTTCTCCTTTTTTCTGGTCTCTTTTTCTCTTTTTTTATATTTTTTGTCCGGAGTCTCATCCCGACTTGTGGGGGAATAATAGTCTCCATCATCCTTCCCTCACATGGGACAATGCTCTAATAATGATGACCATCACACTTCTATTTACTTACAACTAAAGAATTAAAACTCGATACTTAGAACAAAATATGACTATATGAATGCCTCCGGCGGTGTACCGGGATGTGCAATGACTCATGAGTGACATGTATGAAAGTATTATGAATGGTGGCTTTGCCACAAATACGATGTCAACTACATGATCATGCAAAGCAATTTGACAATGATGGAGCATGTCATAATAAACGGAACGGTGGAAAGTTGCATGGCAATATATCTCGGAATGGCTATGGGAATGCCATAATAGGTACTCCCTCCGTCCGAAAATACTTGTCATCAAAATGGATAAAAAGATATGTATCTAGAACTAAAATACATCTAGATACATCCCCTTTTATCCATTATGATGACAAGTATTTCCGGACGGAGGGAGTAGGTATGGTGGCTGTTTTGAGGAAGGTATATGGTGGGTTTATGGTACCGGCAAAAGTTGCGCCGTACTAGAGAGGCTAGCAATGGTGGAAGGGTGAGAGTGCGTATCCATGGACTCAACATTAGTCATAAAGAACTCACATACTTATTGCAAAATTCTATTAGGTATCGAAACAAAGTACTATGCGCATGCTCCTAGGGGGATAGATTGGTAGGAAAAGACCATCGCTCGTCCCCGACCGCCACTCATAAGGAAGGCAATCAATAAATAAATCATGCTCCGACTTCATCACATAATGGTTCACCATACGTGCATGCTACGGGAATCACAAACTTCAACACAAGTATTTCTCAAATTCACAACTACTCAACTAGCATGGCTCTAATATCACCATCTCCATATCTCAAAACAATTATCAAGTATCAAACTTCTCACAGTATTCAATGCACTTTATATGAAAGTTTTTATTATATCCCTCTTGGATTCCCATCATATTAGGACTAAATTCATAACCAAAGAAAATTATCATGTTGTTTAGGACTCTCAAAATAATATAAGTGACGCATGAGAGTTCATCTATTTCTATAAAATAAAACCAACACTGTGCTCTAAAAAGATGTAAGTGAAGCACTAGAGCAACAACAAACTACTCCGAAAGATATAAGTGACGATCAATGTGTAGTCGAATAATTATGCAACTATATGAAGACTCTCTAACATTTTAGAATTCTAGATCTTGGTATTTTATTCAAGCAGCAAGCAAAACTAAATAAAATAAAATGACGCTCCAATCAAAACACATATCATGTGGTAAATAAAAATATAGCTCCAAATAAAGTTACCGATGAACGAAGACGAAAGAGGGGATGCCTTCCGGGGCATCCCAAAGCTTAGGCTCTTGGTTGTCCTTGAATATACCTTGGGGTGACTTGGGCATCCCCAAGCTTAGGCTCTTGCCACTCCTTATTCCATAGTCCATCGAATATTTACCCAAAACTTGAAAACTTCACAGCACAAAACTTAACAGAAAACTCGTAAGTTCTGTTAGTATAAGAAAATAAATCACCACTAAGGTACTGTTGTGAACTCATTCTAAATTCATATTGGTGTAATATCTACTGTATTACAACTTCTCTATGGTTCATACCCTCCGATACTACTCATAGATTCATCCAAATAAGCAAACAACACAATGAAAACAGAATCTGTCAAAAACAGAACAGACTGTAGTAATCTGGATCAAACGTATACTTTTGTAAATCCAAAATCCTGAGAAATTAGGTAGTCCTAGGCAATTTCTATAATGATCTACTGCAGTTGGAATTGATATTTTATCGCTCTCTGGTAAAAAATGAAAATGATTCTCATGAGCGCATACTTTATGTTTTTTACAGCAAGATCAAATAACAATCACCCAAGAAGATCCTAAAGGCTTTACTTGGCACAAACACTAATTAAAACATAAAAAACACAATCATAACAGAGGATAGATGATTAATTTATTACTAAACATGAACAAAAAGCAACGAGCTAAAATAAAATTGGGTTGTCTGCCTCCCAACAAGCGCTATCATTTAATGCCCCTAGCTAGGCATGATGATTTCAATGATGCTCACATAAAAGATAACAATTGAAACAAAAGGAGAGCATCATGAAGAATATGACTAGCACATTTAAGCCTAAACCACTTCCTATGCATAGGGATTTTGTGAGCAAACAACTTGTGGGAACAAGAATCAACTTGCATAGGAAGGTAAAACAAGGATATATTCCTCCATCATAATAATTTTCAGTAGCATCATGAATGAATTCAACAATATAACTATCACATAAAAGCACTATTTTCATGATGCACAAGCATAGAATTTTTTATTACTCCGCACATAAGCAAATTTCTCTCATGAATAGTAGTGGCAGCAAACTCAACAAAATAACTATCATGTGAGGCATAATCCAAGTGAAAATTAAAATCAAGATGACAAGTTTCATGGTTATCATTATTCTTTATAGCATACATGTCATCACAATAATCATCATAGGTAGAAACTTTGTTCACATAATCAATTGGAACCTCTTCCGAAATAGTGGATTCATCACTAAATAAAGTCATGACCTTTCCAAATCCACTTTCATCAATATAATCATAAAAAATAGGAGGCATGCTTTCATCATAATAAATTTGCTCATCAAAACTTAGGGGACAAAAAACATCATCTTCATCAAACATAGCTTCCCCAAGCTTGTGGCTTTGCATATCATTAGCATCATAGATATTCAAGGAATTCATACTAACAACATTGCAATCATGCTCATCATTCAAAGATTTAGTGCCAAACATTCTAATGCATTCTTCCTCTAGCACTTGAGCACAATTATCGGAATCCTTATTTTCATGATAGATATTAAAAACATGAAGCATATGAGGTACCCTTAGTTCCATATTTTTTTGTAATTTTCTTTTATAAACTAAACAAGTGATAAAACAAGAAACTAAAAGATTTGATTCCAAGATCTAAAGATATACCTTCAAGCGCTAACCTCCCCAGCAACGGTGCCAGCAAAGAGCTTGATGTCTACTACACAACCTTCTTCTTGTAGACGTTGTTGGGCCTCCAAGTGCAGAGGTTTTTAGGACAGTAGCAAATTTCCCTCAAGTGGATGACCTAAGGTTTATCAATCCATAGGAGGCGTAGGATGAAGATGGTCTCTCTCAAGCAACCCTACAACCAAATAACAAAGAGTCTCTTGTGTCCCAAACACACCCAATACAATGGTAAATTGTATAGGCGCACTAGTTCGGCGAAGAGATGGTGATACAAGTGGTATATGGATGGTAGATAAAGGTTTTTGTAATCTGAAAATATAAAAACAGCAAGGTAACTAATGATAAAAGTGAGCACAAACGGTATTGCAATGCGTTAAAACAAGGCCTAGGGTTCATACTTTCACTAGTGCAAGTTCTCTCAACAATAATAACATAATTGGATCATATAACTATCCCTCAACATGCAACAAAGAGTCACTCCAAAGTCACTAATAGCAGAGAACAAACGAAGAAATTATTGTAGGGTACGAAACCAGCTCAAAGTTATTCGTTCGGATCGATCTATTCAAGAGTTCGTACTAGAATAACACCTTAAGACCCATATCAACCAAAACCCTAATGTCACCTAGATACTCCAATGTCACCTCAAGTATCCGTGGGTATGATTATATGATATGTATCACACAATCTCAGATTCATCTATTCAAACCAACACAAACTACTTCAAAGAGTGCCCCAAAGTTTCTACCGGAGAGTCAAGACGAAAACGTGTGCCAACCCCTATGCATAGGTTAATGGGCGGAACCCGCAAGTTGATCACCAAAACATACACCAAGTGGATCACGTGATATCCCATTGTCACCACAGATAAGCACGGCAACACATACATAAAGTGTTCTCAAATCCTTAAAGACTCAATCCGATAAGATAACTTCAAAGGGAAAACTCAATCCATTACAAGAGAGTAGAGGGGGAGAAACATCATAAGATCCAACTATAATAGCAAATCTCGCGATACATCAAGATCGTATCACCTCAAGAAAATGAGAGAGAGAGAGAGATCAAACACATAGCTACTGGTACATACCGTCAGCCCCGAGGGAGAACTACTCCCTCCTCGTCATGGAGAGAGCCGGGATGATGAAGAAGGCCACCGGAGAGGGATTCCCCCTCTGGCAGGGTACCGAAACGGGTCTAGATTGGTTTTCGGTGGCTACGGAGGCTTTTGGCGGCGGAACTCCCGATCTATTCTACTCCTCGAAGTTTTTAGGGTATATGGGTATATATAGGAGGAGGAAGTACGTCAGTGGATCTCCAGGCTGTCCACGAGGCAGGGGGCGCGCCCAGGGGGGTGGGCGCCGCCCCCCTCGTGGGCAGCCCGGGACTCTTCTAGTCCATCTCCGATACTCCGTGGGCTTCTTCTGGTCCAAAAATAAGTTCCATGAAGTTTTAGGTAAATTGGACTCCGTTTGATTATCCTTTTGTGCGATACTCTAAAACAAGCAAAAAACAGAAACTGGCGCTGGGGTCTAGGTTAATAGGTTAGTCCCAAAAATCATATAAAATAGCATATAAACACATATAAAACATCCAAGGTTGATAATATAATAGCATGGAACAATCAAAAATTATAGATACGTTGGAGACGTATCACCTCTCTCTCCCTTTTTCTCTCTCTCCCCCTTTGAAGAGAATAAGCTTTGGTGTGATCTCTCTCCACCTTTGACATCAACTTCCAAGAAGGGATCTTCTAGAGTGTGAGTCAAAAGGTTTGGTCCTTGAGTCACAAAGCAAAGCAGCATATAGAATGTGATGATGGTAGAGGACAAGAATCATTGAGTGGAGCTGGAATAAAACTATAGGAACATATGGCAAATTGTCTTCTCTGTAGTGAAATCGGTGATACCGAGTTGTAGTCTTCGGTGGTACCGAATTGGTTCGGTTTAACCGAAAGCAATAGATCGGTATGTTCGAGTCCAACATAGAGAGAACACTTGTCACCTCAGCTCACTAGGCAAATAAGATATCTCAAGGATTTGCAAGGAATTAACTAAAGGATTTGCAATGAATTGGATGCAGAAATTGCAGAACAAAACAGATAAAGGAAAATCTAGCTGAAGTTTTTTTAAGGATAAATGCAAAAATCATAAAAACACTAGAGAACTTCATCTAGAAATGGGCGGTGACAAAGTCACCTAAGTTAGAGTATATTGACTGAGGAGTCAAGTGAGAACACTTGATCGTAGGTCATACTCATCGTTTAAGCTCAAAATGGGTTTACCATTTTTCGTTCAAGCATTTGATGTATTCACATCTTGTTGAGCTGCTTTGACCCATATCTTGGGGTAAAGCTTCTCTAAGATGGAATGACATACCTTGGGGTGGTGGTGTTGATCTTACTCATGTAGTTGAACTTGTGTGGGTTGCTCAAGGTTGATGTAGCTCATCAAGAGTTGGGAGCACCACTTGGAAGCGAGTTCATCTACCTACATGGGTTAGTTGTGTAAGGAAGAGCACTTGTGTATCCAAAATGACAATCATGAAATTTGATACCAAATGAAATTTGATTATATAGAATTTGTCAAAGGATATGTTGAAGGGTTTCATGCTTCCTTGTCTTCAACCACCATTGTATAATGACTTTGTCATGTAGAGGTTGATCAAGATGTGAGTGAGTTGCAATCTCATAGATTTAGATTCATCCAAGTACCTACAAGGGTTAGATAGCATGCGAGGGTGCAAATATATCCAAGACATATGATCATCATCATAAGATAAGAGTCAAAGATTAGTCGTAGGCTCATGCCTTGCATGTAACCAAATGGAGTTCCTACTCCAAGTTTGAAGCATCAATGATGTTCAATTCACCTCTCAAACGGCAAAAGACTCTCTCATCAAGCGGTTTGGTGAATATATCCACCAATTGTTTGTTGGTACGAACATGCTTAAGATCAATGTCCCCTTTAGCAACATGATCTCGAATGAAATGATGACGAACTTGCTTAGTTCGAGAATGTTGCATGGGATTGTGAGCAATCTTAATAGCACTCTCATTGTCACAAAGCAACGGAACATGTTTCACATTGATCCCATAATCTTTAAGAGTTTGGGTCATCCAAAGTAATTGAGCACAACATGAACCAGCGGCAATGTATTCTGCTTCGGCGGTTGATAAGGATACCGAGTTTTGTTTCTTCGAGGACAAAGACACAAGAGATCTACCAAGAAATTGACAAGTACCCGAAGTGGACTTACCTTGTCTCCGGCATAGTCCGAATCGGAATAGCCAACAAGATCAAACAAGGACCTCTTAGGATACCAAATGCCAAAATTTGGTGTATGTATTAAGTATCTCGATATCCTTTTCACAGCCTTAAGATGACATTCTTTGGGGGCCGCTTGATATCGTGCACACATGCACACACTTAGCATAATATCGGGACGGGAGGCACATAGATATCATAATGAACCAATCATAGAGCGATAAACCTTTTGATCAACCGGTTCACCGTCCTTAGTCAAATCAAGATGTCCACTAGTAGGCATTGGTGTTTTCATACCTTTGCTTTCTTGCATATTGAACTTCTTGAATAAGTCCTTGGTGTACTTTGTTTGAGAAACAAAGGTGCCTTCCTTAGTTCGCTTGATTTTCAAACCAAGAAAGAACTTGAGTTCACTCATCATAGACATCTCAAACTTCTTCGACATTAGCTTCCCAAACTTTTCACTAAAATGAGGGTTAGTCGAACCAAATATTATACCATCAACATAAATTTGGCACACAAATAATTCACCATTAACCCTTTTAGTAAAAAGAGTACAATCTATGTTTCCAATCTCAAAGCCTTTTTCAATAAGAAACTTGGTCAGGCATTTATACCACGCTCTAGGAGCTTTTTTAAGACCATAAAGAGCTTTGTGAAGTTTGTAAACATGATCGGGTTTCTTAGGATTGAGAAAGCTGGGAGGTTGTTTAACACAAACTTCCTCCTCAATTTCACCATTTGGAAAAGCACTTTTAATGTCCACTTGGTACAAGGTGATATCATGGTGATTAGCATAGGAAAGTAAGATGCAGATGGACTCAAGTCTAGCAATGGGGGCATATGTCTCACCATAGTCCATACCTTCGACTTGAGTGTAGCCTTGGGCGGCGAGACGTGCTTTGTTGTGAACGACTTGACCATCTTCGTCTTGCTTGTTGCGAAACACCCATTTGGTACCAATGATGTTGTGGTTATTGTCGACCTTCTCGACCAATGTCCACACTTGACTTCTCTCGAAGTTTGATACGTCTCTGTCGTATCTATAATTTTTGATTATTACATGCCAATATTATACAACTTTCATATACTTTTGGCAACTTTTTATAATATTTTTGGGACTAACATATTGATCCAATGCCCGGTGTCAGTTCCTGTTCGTTGCATGTTTTTTGTTTCGCAGAATATCCATATCAAACAGAGTCCAGACGGAATAAAAACTGACAGAGATTTTTTTAGAATATATATGATTTTTGGGAAGAAAAATCCACGCGATACGGTGCCTGGGGGAGGCACGAGGCAGGGGGCCGTGCCCCACCCCCCTGGGCGCGCCCCTGACCCTCGTGGCCACCCCGTAAGGCAGTTGATGCCCTTATTTCGCTGCAAGAAAGCTAATATCCGGATAGAGATTGTGTTCAAATTTCAGCCCAATCGGAGTTACGGATCTCCGGGAATATAAGAAACGGTGAAAGGGTAGAATCTGGGAACGCGGAAACGGAGAGAGACAGAGGGACAGATCCAATCTCGGAGGGGCTCTCTCCCCTCCCACGCCATGGAGACCAAGGACCAGAGGGGAAACCCTTCTCCCATCTATGGAGGAGGTCAAGGAATAAGAAGAAGGAGGGGGGCTCTCTCCCCCTCGCTTCTGGTGGTGCCGGAGTGCCTCCGAGGGCCATCATCATCACTGCAATCTTCACCAACAACTTCACCGCCATCATCACCAGCTCTTCCCCCCTCTATGCAGCGGTGTAAACCCTCTTTTACCCACTATAATCTCTACTTAAACATGGTGCTCAACGCTATATATTATTTTCCAATGATATATGGCTATCCTATGATGTTTGAGTAGATCCGTTTTGTCCTATGGTCTATTTGATGATCGTGGTTGGTTTGAGTTGCATGTTTTATTATTGGTGTTGTCCTGTGGTGCTCTCCGTGTGGCGCAAGCATGAGGGATTCCCGCTGTAGGGTTTGCAATATGTTCATGATTTGCTTATGGTGGGTGGCGTGAGTGACAGAAGCACAGACCCGAGTAAGTAGGTTGTTTACGTATGGGATAAAGAGTACTTCATACTTTAAAGCTATGGTTGGGTTTTACCTTAATGATATTTAGTAGTTGCGGATGCTTGCTAGAGTTCCAATCATAAGTGCATATGATCCAAGTAGAGAAAGTACGTTAGCTTATGCCTCTCCCTCATATAAAATTGCAATAATGATTACCGGTCTAGTTATCGATTGCCTAGGGACAAGTAACTTTCTCATAACAAAAAGCTCTTTACTAAAACTAACCTAGTTGTTTCTTTACCTAAACAGCCCCTACTTTTTATTTACGTAATCTTTATTATCTTGCAAACCTATCCAAAAACACCTACAAAGTACTTCTATTTCATACTTGTTCTGGGTAAAGTGAACGCTAAGCGTGCGTAGAGTTGTATTGGTGGTCGATAGAACTTGAGGCAATATTTGTTCTACCTTTAGCTCCTCGTTGGGTTCGACACTATTACTTATCGAAAGAGGCTACAATTGATCCCCTGTACTTGTGGGTTATCAAGACCTTTTTCTGGCGCCGTTGCCGGGTAGCAATAGCGTGGGGTGAATATTCTCGTGTGTGCTTGTTTGCTTTATCACTATGTAATTTTTTTTGCTGTTCTTAGTTGTTCTTTATCTTTAGTTATGGATATGGAACACGAAATACCAAAAAAAATAGGTGTACTTGCTTCTCATGGAGATGAGGAACCTCCTAAAACCTGGATGCTCGTTATGTGACAGATATTATGTACTACTTTGATAATACAGAGGAAACCCCATTCAATTTGGTAATGGGAGACACGTTGGATCAACATGTATACTTTAGGGATTATCGCTTGACTCAAAAATGGAAACTATTATGGGATCAAATTTATATGTTGAAATGGTATGCTAGGAAACTATGCTTGAGATATGATTATACTTGTTGCTCTAGGATGAAGGCTCCACACCTTCCCTTTTTATGCAAATTTAATGATAATGAAACTTTGGCTTCTTATACTAGAGGTATATATGACTATTATGATGTGGAACAAATAGAAGAATTTGTTGCTTTTATGGGTGATTATGAAATTGAATCTATGTTCAAAGAATATGAAAATCTTTATGATGCTGTCTACAGACCTGAATATTTAGCTATCCTTAAATATTGTTATGAGAATTATGAATATAATTCCAATATTGATGCATTTATTGAGAAAGTATCCACTGTCCCAGAAGAGATTAATATTTTGCAGGAATCTATGGAAGAAGAAATTGATGAAACTGTGAGCTCATTGGATGAAAAAGATGAGGAGGAGAGTGAAGAACAAAACGAGGAAGAGCGGATTGATCACCCGTGCCCACCTTCTAATGAGATTAACTCTTCAACTCATACATTGTTTAATTTCCCTTCATGCTTACCGAAGGATGAATGCTATGATAATTGCTATGACCCCGTTGATTCTTTTGAAATATCCCTTTTTGATGATGCTTGCTATGATTGTGGCCAAGATGCCAATATGAATTATGCTTATGTAGATGAACTTGCTATAGTTCCTTATGTTAAACATGAAATTGTTGCTACTGCACACACACATGATAGTCCTATTATCTTTTTGAATTCTCCAAACTACACTATATCGGAGAAGTTTGTGCTTATTAAGGATTATATTGATGGGTTGTATTTTACTACTACACATGATGACTTTGATAGATATAATATGCATGTGCCTGCTGCTCCTACTTGCAATTATTATGAGATAGGAACTATATCCCCACCTCTCTATGTTTCCAATACGATAAAATTGCAAGAAACTGTTTATACTATGCATTGGCCTTTACTATGTGTGCATGAATTGTTATTTTATGACATGCCGATGCATAGGAAGAGAGTTAGACTTCATTGTTACATGATATATGTTACTTTTTGCTCACTACTAAATTACGAATCATTGTTAATTAAAATTGGCTTTGATATACCTTGGGATCCGGGTGGATTCACTACTTGAGCACTATATGCCTAGCTTAATGGCTTTAAAGAAAGCGCTGCCAGGGAGACAACCCGGAAGTTTTAGAGAGTCATTTATTTCTGTTGAGTGCTTTCATATAGTTTAAAAACAACAAAAATAAAGAAGGGAACCCAAAACTTTTTCAAAAACAAAAGCGAAAGTGAGAGAGACAAGCATTGTTGAAGTGGGAGCTAGCCTTGAACTTTGTTCATGCTCACTGAAACTTTGTGAATCTTGATTACAGAAACTTTTCAACAAAAATAATTATCCCCTTGTACAATTCCATTGTATTATAAAAATAATGTGCCAAGTTTTGCCTTTAGGATGTTTACTTTGCTTGTTGGTTTGTACGGTGCAGGACAGAAACTTTGGCTGTAGTGCACTATTTTACATTTTTTACTCGAACGTCAAATGGTTCTGATTCTTTTTGCACTGTCTTTATATACAATTTTTTTATTTTTCCTAATTTTGGCAGAATTTTTCAAGTATCATAAGTATGGTGAATGTTCATATTATTAAAGACTGTTCTGTTTTAGTCAGATTCTGTTTTTGATGCATAGTTTGCTTGTTTGATGAAACTATCGATTTATATCAGTGGAATAAGCCATGAAAAAGTTATATTAAAGTAGATATAATGAAAAAATAAAATATGAATTGGTTTGCAACGGTACTTAGAGTAGTGATTTGCTTTATTATACTAACGGATCTTACCGAGTCTTTTGTTGAAGTTTTGTGTGGATGAAGTGTTAGATGATCAAGAAGGTCTCGATGTGAGAAGAAGGAGGAGAGGCAAGAGCTCAAGCTTGGGGATGCCCAAGGCACCCCAAGTAAATATTCAAGGAGACTCGGGCGTCTAAGCTTGGGGAGGCATCCCCTCTTTCTTCAACAAGTATCGGTATGTTTTCGGATGCGTTTCGTTCATGCGATATGTGCAATCTTGGAGCGTCTTTTGCATTTAGTTTTCACTTTCCTTTTATGCACCATGCTGGTATGAGATAGTCCTTGGTTGATTTATATAGTGCTCATTTCACTTCACTTATATATTTTGAGTATGGCTTTATAGAATGCTTCATGTGCTTCACTTATATCATTTGAAGTTTGGATTGCCTGTTTCTCTTTACATAGAAAACCGCCATTTGTAGAATGCTCTTTTGCTTCACTTATAATTGTTAGAGCGTGGGCATATCTTTTGTAGAAAGAATTAAACTCTCTTGCTTCACTTATATCTATTTAGGGACATGACACGAACTGGTCATTCACATGGTTAGTCATAAAATCCTACATAAAACATGTAGATCACTGAATATGATATGTTTGATTCCTTGCAATAGTTTTGCGATATAAAGATGGTGATATTAGAGTCATGATAGTGGGTAGTTGTGGATTAGTATAAATACTTGTGTTGAGATTTGTGATTCCCATAGCATGCACGTATGGTGAACCGTTATGTGATGAAGTCGGAGCATGATTTATTTATTGATTGTCTTCCTTCTGAGTGGCGGTCGGGGACGAGCGATGATCTTTTCCTACCAATCTATCCCCCTAGGAGCATGCACGTAGTACTTTGTTTCGATAGCTAATAGACTTTTGCAATAAGTATGTGAGTTCTTTATGACTAATGTTGAGTCCATGGATTATACGCACTCTCACCCTTCCACCATTGCTAGCCTCTCTAGTATCATGCAACTTTCGCCGGTACCTTAAAGCCACCATATACCTTCCTGAAAACAGCCACCATACCTACCTATCATGGCATTTCCATAGCCATTCCAAGATATATTTCCATGCAACTTCCATCATCATCATATACATGACTTGAGCATTTATTGTCATATTGCTTTGCATGATCGTAAGATAGCTACAATGATGTTTTCATGGCTTGTCCATTTTTTGATGTCATTGCTATGCTAGATCATTGCACATCCCGGTACACCGTCGGAGGCATTCATATAGAGTCATATCTTTGTTCTAGTATCGAGTTGTAATATTGAGTTGTAAGTAAATAAAAGTGTGATGATCATCATTATTAGAGCATTGTCCCATGTGAGGAAAGGATGATGGAAGCTATGATTCCCTCACATGTTGTGATGAGTCTCCGGACTTTAAAAATAAATAAAAGAGGCCAAATAAGCCCAAATAAAAAAAGAGACCAAAGAAGCCCATCAAAAAAAAGAACAAAAAATGAGAGAAAAAGATAGAAGGGGCAATGTTACTATACTTTTACCACACTTGTGCTTCAAGGTAGCACCATGTTCTTCATATAGAGAGTCTCTTGAGTTATCACTTTCATATACTAGTGGGAATTTTCATTATAGAACTTGGCTTGTATATTCCGATGATGGGCTTCCTCAAATGCCCGAGGTCTTCATGACAAAGCAAATTGGATGCACACCCACTTAGTTATCAGTCTGAGCTTTCATGCACTTATAGCTCTTAGTGCATCTGTTGCATGGCAATCCCTACTCACTCACATTGATATCTATTGATGGGCATCTCATAGCCCGTTGATACGCCTAGTTGATGTGAGACTATCTTCTCCTTTTTGTCTTATCCACAACCACCATTCTATTCCATCTATAGTGCTATGTCCATGTCTCACGCTCATGTATTGCGTGAAAGTTGAAAAGGTTTGAGAATGTCAAAAGTATGAAACAATTGCTTGGCTTGTCATCGGGGTTGTGCATGATTTGAATATTTTGTGTGATGAAGATGGAGCATAGCCAGACTATATGATTTTTTAGGGATAACTTTCTTTGGCCATGCTATTTTGAAAAGACATGATTACTTTATTAGTAGGCTTGAAGTATTATTGTTTTTATGTCAAATGATAGACTATTGCTTTGAATCACTCATATCTTAATATTCATGCCATGATTAGATATGTGATCAAGATTATGCTAGGTAGCATTCCACATCAAAAAATATCTTTTTCTCATTTACCTACTCAAGGACGAGCAGGAATTAAGCTTG